>NC_061804.1:39607474-39927474 GCF_021462225.1 Girardinichthys multiradiatus | reverse complement strand
CTTTAGGGAATAGTGTGGATTTTTCAAAGAGATGTTCCTATTATCATTATTACTTACCTTCTCCAGACTGTGGACTAAATAGCAGAAAAACTTTAAGGTGCTCTGAACGTTCCTTCCTAAAGAATGTCAAACATCTGTAGAGCTCTCCAACCTCAGTGTGTCATCACACAATGGTGACATGTCTGTGTTTCACAAAGCCTGGTTTAAGCCCAACATTTGTGTGGTTACTCTGATTCTCCGGCTCGTAGGTTTCATTCACCTGTCCTGTTACCTGTTCAACTGTATTGATAACACTTAACTGGCTCTGTGTTTTCACCTTCCTGTTACACAAAAACATCGAACCATGAATATTTTTAGATTCAGGCAGTTACTAATCAAGTTGTACAGTAAATACATGGTTTCTTACCTCATTTCATCTTGGTAATTTGGTTCTAGAAAGGATCAAAAATTAGCATAATATTATTATGGATGGAGCTTTTTTTTCTGAGGCCATGTGGGTATAACACTGATGTTCCATATAGAGTAATAGAAGTTAAGCCAAAATGGAATGACTCCTACCTTTTTCTTTCCTGCGTTTGTAGCAGAAGATGATTCCGATGATGAGTAAAACCAGCAAAGCACAACTTCCAAACGACACAACTACAGCTATCAGCACTGTCCAGTCTGTGGGCTTGGGAACTGATGCAGGTGGAAAGAGTCAGAATATCATCAAATTCAATACTTAAGGTAATGCCTTCAAAAGGTGCTATTTTTTTCAGGAATAAAACTCTGCTTTTACGTTTTGGTGAATTCTCTAATGCAATTTCATACAAGGTGGTTAAAGAAAGTTTAATTTCTTTGGATGGATGGATTCCACTGAACATTTCTGGGGGTTAAATAATGTAAAAAAGAAGCTGTCTAAATTGTCCACCGACATCCAAACTGAAATTAAGCCGAATTGTGTAAGTAAACCTTTTTGGAAATCTTGCATGCGTGCATGCGTGGGTTCTCACCGGATACTCAGGCTTCCTCCCACAGTCCAAAAACATGACTGTTAGGTTAATTGGTTTCTCTAAATTGCCCTTAGGTATGAATGAGTGTGTGCTTGGTTATTTGACCTGTATGTCTCTGTGCTGCCCTGCGATGGATTGGCGACATGTCTAGGTTGTACCCTGCTTCTTGCCCACAGACTGCTGGAGATAGGTACCAGCTCCCCCGTGACCCATTAGCGGTATGGAAGATGAATGAATGAATGAATGAACTCATCAGATGAGATGGCAACAAAAATTAAAACAGGGCCAGGGATTTAAAGTCTTTGCCCTATATGTTATCTCAAAATCAGAATCAAAATCAGCTTTATTGCCAAGTTTGTACAGACAAACAAGGAATTGACTCTGGAATATCTTTTTAAATGTACATATATACACAATTGACTTTACAATATCAGATTATCAGCTGCACAAATAACAAGACACATTCAAAGCCTCCTTCACAAAAGAGATCTTTTTCTGGCTCCATCTGTTTTGTGAAGGAACCAGTTCAGTAAGCGGTGTTGAGTTCAGCCTGCCTCCTGACTGTATGCAAGTTAGTCACTGCCCTGCATTGGCTGACTTGTGTTGGGCCAAGCCACCTTCGCTGGTCGCGGGATTGATGTAGTGATGGTGTATGGTTTGTGCAACCAGCCAACCACAGGATATAAAAGTGGAAAGACTTGGATCATCTCTGACAAGACGAGTCCATTAAAGTTGATGTATTTGTTCGGCCCACAACAGGGTGATCCGTAACGTTGACGTCAGTGCTGCAACACACCTCCTGTCAATCCCGCACAGCTGTGGGCTTTCAGAAATGAAGACGCCATGAGTGATTTCACCATCTCAACTTGTGATTTATGAATGGCCAGAAGTAGCTCAGAGGTGGTTCGGCAGGTTTATGACTGACATGTTTTGTGGAAGAGGTTGAAGTTCTAAACTGTAGTTGTCTGTGCAGTAAGCAGGATTCATTGTGAAAAATTATTATTTGCAAATACAAAGTAAACTCCATCATACAAAATACCAGATGGTAGAGGTCCATGCTGCGTCTGAACAGCTATATTTTATTTACTCTTTGTTTAATTCTTAAGATTTAAGTCCACATATTGTTAGAAATAACTGGAGACTTTGAGTTTCTATTATAAAAACATTTATCACTGTTAGGGTTTTTATGACTTTTTATATTGTTTATCACTTGTGTCTGCTCTAAGTGCTTTCTTCCCCCACATGTCATAGACAAAGAGATAAGAGAGAAGGGTGAGTTATGCTATTATCAGCAACATCTAGGGACTGGCACCAATCCTCACTCCTTTCTCTAAAATCAAGACACGTGAACCCTAACCTTTCTGACCCCACACACACACACACACACACACCCACCCTGAATGTTTGTTGAACTGTGTGTGACCAAGCATGTATAAATAAAGAGAGAGGGGTGCCAACACTTTGTAGTTTTGCACTGCAGAGTGTGACCTACCCTTGCCGCAAGTATAACTGACTCTGTGTCTTTCCTTACCTCTGAGTTGACTAAATAATACCTATCATTAATTTGGTCCTTCGGAGCCAGATATTATGAGAACTAAACTGATTTTATCTTTCTTTGCAGTGACTGGCGGATCTCCGGGAGCAGCCTGACGTCGAGTTAAGCTCTGCCGCACAACCGCATCTAGGCCTGGTGGCTGAAAGTCCCGGTGTTTGACGTTCGCATCTGGCCGGTGGATTATTGTCTTACTCGGCGCCGGGTGACTCTGGAGGTCCGACAGAGTCACCTAGAAGTCAACTCCGAGGTGAGACAGTTTTAAAATACAGTACATGAGATAAGAGTAAGCGCTATATAAATGAAAGAAGAAAAGTATTTACAAGTCGTTTGGTAGTGTCTCGCCGCAAGGACACTGCATTGGATAGGTGTTATTTCGCCGCAAAGAAATAGTGATAAATTTAGGTAGTTATCTCGCCGTAAAGAGATTAAAAACGACTAGGCGCCGTAAAGTGAACTGGATAATTTGGTTGGTAACATTCCGCCGGAAGAGAATGAAATTAAGTGTTAAATAATAAAGGGAGCTTATCAACTAAACTAGGTCGACCATACATATTGCTGAAGGGACATAAATATGTTAAAATACTAACTGTGTGACTGTTTTGTGTGTGTTTGGAGGACTGAGCATTTTGGAAGAATCTTAGTAGGATTCTGCTGGTCTTGTGTTTTCTTTTGCCCAGAATAGAAAGACGTATTGGTGATTCTTGGAGATAAAGGTCGGGTTTAATCCCAGAAAATTAACACCGCTGCGAATTAGTCGCAGTAGAAGGGCGTGTTAATGTCCTCTCCTTGAATCTCATGCCAGTGAATTTCTATTTGGGACATTTATAGTATTGTGAACTAAAATTAAACATCATGGGGAAGAAACAAAGTAAACTAATTAACTTGTAAGGGGATGTAAAGTTTATGGAGAATTATGTAAAAGGAGCAGGTATGATCTGTCATAGATGGAACAAAAAACATGGTTTCTTGGGTAAACTAAATATTAACGATATCTTAAAATTGCAAAGGGATTTAAAATTAGAAATAATAAAAACCAAGAAACCAACTAAAAAGGAAAAGAGAAAAGTTGAGTATAAATTCTCAGACAAATGGCTGGAACAAAGTAAATTACGAAACAAGATAAGAAGGAGAAGCTGACAGCTGCAGTCTTGGTGCGCCCACATGAGGAAACAGTGGTCGCATCCAGACAGCGAGGTGTTCAGCCCCCTGCCGTGCAGACAACTGCAGGGCAGGCAGCTGGAGCACAGCAAATTGGAGGAGAGCTAGAAGGAGCTGTTCCTAAAACTCCTATAAGTAAGCAAGAAAAATTAAGCAATCCTTCTAAAACAGAAGAACAGAGCTCTTCTAGTGAGCCCTGGTCTCCTAATTCCTGGTGGGACACAGGAGTGTGCGAACTAGGAGTAAAAATAAGAAAATTACCCCCAGCATGTACCCAGGCGAAGCCTTAATGGCTCACGAACAGAAATTTCATCCATCTGAAATAAATTTAGAGGGAGACACATTCCCTCTAGTTGAAGTAGCAAATCCAAACATAGGTGACGCTAATCACCGACAGCCACCAACTATTCTAGTATATAGACCATGGACACAGGAAGACAGAACTGCTGCTTTAAAAGGTATCCCATCGATACAAGAAGGCGTGGAAGAATTTCTAGACGCTATTACAGAACTCAGAGGAAGTTTTCATCTTAATGGCAGAGAGATGCTCCAGTGTTTTACCCAGCTGTTTGGTCAACGCTGGTGCAGAGTAGCAGGAGGTTTCACTGGATGCGATGACAATGGTGACATACTAGCACATAATTCACTACATTTAAGGGATGCCTTACGCTTACTCTTTGAAAGAATTCGAAGAGTTTATATACAGACAGCAGATTATGGTAAAATCTCACAATGCAAACAGAAGGAGGAAGAAGACCCACAAGATTTCTTGGATAGGATGAGACGTGTTTTTAGAGCAAACTCTGCTATACCATATGACGAACAGAGGCAGGAGCCTATCAGCAACAGTTGAAGAGAGCCTTTTTGCAAGGCCTTAAAATTGAACTCAGACGGTATATAGATAAACACTGGGTTCATCAAAATACAGGAACTGTTACACAAGCTTTGGAATACGCGGAGCACGCTAATAAAACACAGAGAGATAGGAAGACAGATACGTTTGGCATGCAAGACAGTTTAATGGCTTTGCATCGCTCAGGGGCAAAGGAGGGGATTTAGAGGTCACAGAGGAGGAGGGCCACGACACAGTTACACACAGAGCAATGTGTGTCTGAGGTGTGGAAAAATAGGGCATTATGCTAGAGAATGTAGGACAGTTTTACAAAACCCCGGTGCAAGAGATGACAATTGCTGGATTTGCAATGAGCCAGGACATTTTGCAAGAGAATGTAATGAAAAGCGGGTGTATAACCCCAACTCTACCCAGAATTGACAATTACAGCCACAGCCCCCACCTCCTCCCCCACTAGCAGAAAAAAACAGTAGTGAAAGGGAGGAAGTTGATATACAAGCCGCATTAGAACTTATAGCACTAAGTAGGACGCAAGATTTGCCATATAAAAACATCATAATAAATGGCAAAGTATGTAGCTGTTTGTGTGATAAAGGGGCATGTAGAACTGTGCTAACTAAACCTCCACCCAGAATAAAATATTCTAACACCGCAGTGCATGTTAGATCAGCAGCTGGCACATCAGAGGTACAATACCTAAGTGCACCAGTAACAATAACAGAACCTGAGACAAAACTTACTTGTCAGGCTCCCGTTCTGATAAGTCAAAAATGCCCAGTAAACCTGTTGGGAAGAGATCTTATGCAAAAGTTGCATATAAATATAGTATCAACAGAAACAGGTATGAAAGCTGTAGTGGAAGAAGGGGCCCTAGTCCTAAATGAACTCTCAGTCACATTATTACTGGTCCCTCGATCTAGACCCCACACCAACAGCTCGAGAACTGCTGAGAAGAACCAGAGAAAAACAAACTTCCCAGGAGACATAGTACATGCCAGATACTGAACTCCATGTAACCATGAGATATAAAAATACTGCAGGGCCAGATTATCAGTATGATACTGTTTTTCTCAGAGAAAATAATCAAACTGTTACCATACAGTATCTGTATGTTGACCCCAAAACAGGGAAATCTTCCACCTCAATCATACTGTCAGGAAGACAGCTTCAACAGTTTAAAGGCAGTACACCTCATCTGTCATTAACTAAACCTGTGGGGGGTCAGTGGAAAGAATTAGAAAACTTTATACATCGTGCTGAAAGAGGGAGATATGAGGCATTAACAAGCTCTGACTGGAAAGTAGATCCTAACACAGGAGTCTGGAAACTTTAGGGTGGATAGTCAAAGTTCATCCAAAGACACATTTGGATGAGGCAAAGTGACAAATACAGGGTCTAGCTGAAAGCAAAGAGAGCAACAGGCACCCTGCCTTAGCTGCTGTCCCACCTGAACTGTGGTCCCAATCATCGACTGATGTAGGACTTATAAAGGGGTTTCCACCATATAAGGTTAAATTAATATCTGAAGAACGGCCAGTAGTTCGCCAGTACCCCTTGAAGCCAGAAGCTGAACAGGGTATTAAGCCAGTAATACAGGACATGCTGAAATCAGGAATATTAAGGGAAGCACCTGATGCTACATGCAACACACCTATCTTTCCAGTGCAGAAAGTCAGCACAGGGAAGTGGAGGATGGTTCAGGATTTTAGACCGATAAATAAAATAGTGTGACATGTGGTTCCAAACATCCCGAATCCACATACATTACTGCATTCATTAACTCCAGATAAAAAATATTTCTCAGTGGTAGATCTTAGCAATGCTTTCTTTACAGTACCACTGCATGAAGAGTCACAGTATTTATTTGGCTTTCAGTTTAAAGGGAAAAAATACACTTACACCAGACTACCACAAGGCTTCAGTGAAAGCCCACATGTATATACACAAGCCTTAAGATACTCTATGAGCACCTGTGAGGTGCCTGAACATAGTCAAGTCCTGTTGTATGTTGATGATATCCTCATAGCTTCAGACACTCAACAACACTGTGAGGAAGCTACTATAACAGTTTTAAAACATCTCTACCAGACGGGGCACAAAGCCTCTAGGGATAAACTGCAGTTTTGCAAGGAGAAAGTGATTTATTTGGGACATATGTTATCATAACATGGTCGTTCCCTCCTAAGTAGTAGAAAAACAGCCATACAAGAAGCCCCAAAACCACGAACTAAACAACAAATGATGTCCTTTCTGGGACTGTGTAATTTTTACAGAGAATGGCTACCAGACTATGCAGCCATTGTACAACCCTTGCAATCTATGATCTATGGCAAAGACATGACATTAAAAGATAAAATCACATGGACTAAGGAAGGAGAAGTAGCATTCACAGAGCTAAAAAAATCTGCTTCAAACAAAAGTCACCTTAGCTCTGCCGGATTATAGCCAGCCTTTCACACTTTGTGTAGATGCATGTAAGGGTTATATGAAAGCTGTATTAACCCAACCATTTGGCTCCAAAAACAGACCTTTAGCATTTTATTCTAAAAAACTGGACTCTGTGGCATCTGGATTTCCAAATTGTCTGCAGAGTTGCATCGCAGCAGCAGAAGCTGTGAAGCAGACAGCTGAAATTGTGTTGTGCCACCCGCTCACACTGAAAGTTCCTCATTCAGTGTCACTTATATTGCCACAAACTTCACTTCCTTTCTTGACTCATGCAAGGCATATTACGTTGACCTTATTGTTACTCTCACAACCAAATATAACTCTGCAAAGATGTGGTCCACTGAACCCTAGCACATTAATTCCAACAGCAGAAGATGGGAAACCACATTCTTGCAAAAGAAAGGTAGAGGAAGATATAAAGCCTAGGCAAGATATATCTCAGACACCTCTGGAAAACTCACAAATAACCTTTGTAGATGGATCAGCATCAAAAGATGAATATGGAAAAAACACAGTTGGTTATGCAGTAACCACTGAAACTAAAATTATAGAATCACAGGCCCTGCCCCATACATGCTCAGCACAGACTGCAGAGCTGTATGCTGTTATCAGAGCGTGTGAATTATATGACGGAAAAATCCTAACCATTTATACAGACAGCCAATATGTATTCGGTTCTGT
Source organism: Girardinichthys multiradiatus (assembly GCF_021462225.1). NCBI lineage: Eukaryota > Metazoa > Chordata > Actinopteri > Cyprinodontiformes > Goodeidae > Girardinichthys > Girardinichthys multiradiatus. The sequence goes on along the minus strand of NC_061804.1, from coordinate 39,919,787 downwards.
TCATCATTTTGCTAAAATATGGGAAAATAGAGGGTTTAAAACATCAGCTGGAACAGAATTGACACATTTTAATCTGTTAAAACGACTGCTGTTAGCTATCCAGCTACCTGCAAGGATAGCACTTTGTAAATGTAAAGCGCATCAATCTGATGAAACCATGGAAACAAAGGGGAACACCTTTGCTGATATTTCTGCTAAAATAGCTTCGAGGCTTCCCCTCACTTTGAAAATGTCAGATCTCTTATTTATAGATACAGATGTGCTGAAAGATTCACAACAATCTGCACCAGCTGCAGAAGTTAAATCTTGGCTGAATAGAGGGGCCATAAAGAAAGATGACATTTATCATTTGGGAAATAAGCCAATATTACCAAAGAATTTATACAAGACGGCGCCCATGCGACACACGGGGTTTCCCATGTGTCGAGAGGGGGAATAATACACTTTCTATACCATATATTTTTCTGACTATGCAAAAAACCTTTGTAGATCATGTATTATCTGCTGCAAACATAATCCACAGGGGAACATGAGACCCAAAAGAGGCCAGTTCCCAGCAGCAATTCATCCCTTTCACACGATACACATGGATTTCATAGAGTTATCATGGTCAGGGGGAAAGAAATATTGTTTAGTGGTCATAGATGCATTTTTGAAGTGGGTTGAGATGTATCCTGCAAAACACTGTGATGCGCTCACAGTGGCGAAGAGTTTAGTGACACATTACTTCCCTACATATGGTATCCCACAAATCATAAGATCAGATAATGGGACTCATTTTGTAAATAACGTAATAGAACTGTGCTCTAAAGCATTAGGGTTTCAGTTAAAAAAACATTGTTCTTACCACCCACAATCTGCTGGGCTGGTTGAATGAACAAATGGAACAATAAAAAATAGATTAAGGAAAACAATGGAAGAAACAGGGAGGCCATGGCCTGAATGTCTATCTCTGGTTAAATTATGGATGAGAATAACTCCAAATCAAACTGGTCTCACTCCATTTGAAATAGTACATGGCAGACCTTTTCCATTGCCATCAGAAATGGATGACATAGGAAAAGCACAGCAGGAAACATCATTAGCTAAATGGATGAACAAGATGTTACAAACAAAAGAAGTACAGTTGTCCAGTAGTCTGCCAGTAAATTCTGCTCCAATTTCACAGGAGAACCTGAGGCCTGGGGACCTGGTCCTGATTAAGACACTTCACAGAAAGGACTGGAGCACCCCCTGCTGGAGAGGGCCATACCGTGTTCTTTTGACCACACCGACAGCTCTGAAAATCACAGAGAGACCATCCTGGATCCACAAGAGCCACTGTAAGCTAATATCACCGTTACAGGAGCCAAACCAACCGACGGGGTAACAGGGGAATGGCCGGGTACAAAGGGGTTTGATCCATATGGTCTAACTTCTCAAACCGGCGAAGAAAACAACTGACCTGTGCCCAATTTAGCATGGCTTTCTGTGACGTGTGGACAGGACTGATAAGCCTGAGCTTAAACCTGGTAGCAGGGCTCTTTCTCTGTTTAAGACAGGATCCACAGGATGTAACATCACACGAGAAGAGATGGACAAGATGAACACTGGACCCAAAAAGCAGATGATTATGATGACATGTTGTAAATGAATATATCTTCAATGCCTGAGTGTATTCATACTTGTACTTCATAAAATGACCTTATAGCAGAAAATCGAAAGAAGTTGCTGTTTAAGTGAAATGAGAAAAAGTGCAATGATGATATGAACAAGGCTTGTTTTAATTCTTTTATTTTTTATTATTATTACATTTTGTTTCTTTGCTTTATTATATTGTTTCACTCTGCCATGATTGGTGGTTGCCTAGGGCGGAGGAACCGTGTAAGTGTTTCCCACAAAATAATCTGTTTTCCGTCCTGTGGGTTTGTGCTTACACAGAGTGTTTCATTTTACATGTATTTACTCATGACTTATTCGTGATAAAACAGGGGGGAACTGTTAGGGTTTTTATGACTTTTTGTATTGTTTATCACTTGTGTCTGCTCTAAGTGCTTTCTTCCCCCACATGTCATAGACAAAGAGATAAGAGAGAAGGGTGAGTTATGCTATTATCAGCAACATCTAGGGACTGGCACCAATCCTCACTCCTTTCTCTAAAATCAAGACACGTGAACCCTAACCTTTCTGACCCCACACACACACACCCACCTTGAATGTTGTTTGAACTGTGTGTGACCAAGCATGTATAAATAAAGAGGGAGGAGTGTTAATACTTTGTAGTTTTGCACTGCAGAGTGTGACCTACCCTTGCCGCAAGTATAACTGACTGTCGTTTCCTTACCTCTGAGTTGACTAAATAATACCTATCAATCACTATTAACATTTCACTTTTTAGTTAACTATTTGGAGGGCAAACATTAGTTCCCTTAATCTGTCAGCATGCTATATATTATTCAGTAATATTTAACAGATACATGTATTTTGTTTTTGTTTTTTATTTACCAGTTAGCTTGGAGTTGCTGCTGGGGTGACATACCAGTCAAGGAAAAAGAGTCCCAGCTGCATCTGTTTTCCTTATAACAGAACCCCTTAAATGAGTCAAACTACAGATTAAACAGTGTTGGTCCGATTCCAGCTTCCTCCTGCCATATGTCGATGTGCCCCTGGGCAAGGCACTTAACCTCAAGTTGCCTACCGATCTGCGTATCGGTGTATGATGTGTGAGTGTTAGTGAGTGCGATTGGGTGAATGTGGCTCTAGTGTGGAAAGGAGCCATATAAGTTCAGTTCATTTACCATTTAATCCGTTTAAAGCCTGAGTTCTCAGTAACTCTTGAAGTTATTGTAACAATCTATGTCACATTTTTTTAAAAAACGTGCTTTATGAAAATTTAAAAAAAACCAAATGTTTTAATTCTGCATGGATGTAAAGTAAATATTAAATATTAAGTCAGTCAGTCATTTTCTACCATTTATTCCATAGTGGGTCACGGGGGAGCTGGTGCCCATCTCCAGCAGTCTATGGGCGAGAGGCAGGGTACACCCTGGACAGGTTGCTAGTCCATCGCAGGGCAACACACATACAACCATGCACACACTCATTTATACACCTAAGGGCAATTTAGAGTTACCAATTAACCTAACAGGCATGTTTTTGGACTGTGGGAGGAAGCCGGAGTACCCGGTGAGAACCCAGGCATGCACAAGGAGAACATGCAAACTCCATGCAGAAAGACCCCTGGCTGGGAATTGAACCCAGGACCTTCTTGCTGCAAGGCAACAGTGCTACCAACTGCGCCACTGTGCAGCCCTAAATATTAAGTAATGCAATACAGACTTTGTTCTTTTCAAAATCTGGCTTATGATTATTATAATTGGGATTATTTCCATAATCATGTACTCGTACTCGCCATCTTCTGCTTTATCTGGAACCTGGTCGCGGGGGCAGCAGACTCAGTAGAGACACCCAGACTTCCCTCTCCCCAGACACCTCCTCCAGCTCCTCCAGGGGGAGCTCAAGGCGTTCCCAGGCCAGCCGAGAGACATAGTCCCTCCAGCATGTCCTGGGCCGTCCCCTGGGTCTCCTCCTGGTGGGACGTGCCTGGAACACCTCCCAAGGGAGGCGTCCAGGAAGCATCTGGTATAGATGCCCGAGCCACCTCAACTGGCTCCTCTCGATGTGGAGGAGCAACTGCTCTACCCCGAGCCGGACAGCTCAGCCCCTCTCTTCACCCAAGTGTTCAAGACATGTGGCTCAAGGTCTGAAGACACAACAAGAAAGTCGATCATCGACCTCCTGCCTAGGGTGTCCTGGCGCCAAGTGCACTGATGAACATCCTTATTCTTTAACATAATTATGATTAAATTCAAATAATACATTTAAATGCTATATAACTGGGTTTATAGATAGCTTGGATAAAATGGCCCTCTGAGGACCCTTCCAATATGCCTTCTTCAGACATGCAAAGAAGAAAAAAATTTTAATGACAAAAGTTTTATTACAAAAAAAGAGAAATTTTGACTCACACACGAATAAATATACATGAAGTGATGTAGATAATCTCCAGGCCTAACCTACAGGTCCTTCTCAAAAAATTAGCATATTGTGATAAAGTTCATTATTTTCTATAATGTAATGATGAAAATTTAACATTCATATATTTTAGATTCAATGCACACTAACTGAAATATTTCAGGTCTTTCATTGTCTTAATACGGATGATTTTGTCATACAGCTCATGAAAACCCAAAATTCCTATCTCACAAAATTAGCATATTTCATCCGACCAATAAAAGAAAAGTGTTTTTAATACAAAAAACGTCAACCTTCAAATAATCATGTACAGTTATGCACTCAATACTTGGTCGGGAATCCTTTTGCAGAAATGACTGCTTATATGCGGCGTGGCATGGAGGCAATCAGCCTGTGGCACTGAGGTCTTATGGAGGCCCAGGATGCTTCGATAGCAGCCTTTAGCTCATCCAGAGTGTTGGGTCTTGAGTCTCTCAACGTTCTCTTCACAATATCCCACAGATTCTCTATGGGGTTCAGGTCAGGAGAGTTGGCAGGCCAATTGAGCACAGTGATACCATGGTCAGTAAACCATTTACCAGTGGTTTTGGCACTGTGAGCAGGTGCCAGGTCATGCTGAAAAATGAAATCTTCATCTCCATAAAGCTTTTCAGCAGATGGAAGCATGAAGTGCTCCAAAATCTCCTGATAGCTAGCTGCATTGACCCTGCCCTTGATAAAACACAGTGGACCAACACCAGCAGCTGACACGGCACCCCAGACCATCACTGACTGTGGGTACTTGATACTGGACTTCTGGCATTTTGGCATTTCATTCTCCCCAGTCTTCCTCCAGACTCTGGCACCTTGATTTCCGAATGACATGCAGAATTTGCTTTCATCCGAAAAAAGTACTTTGGACCACTGAGCAACAGTCCAGTGCTGCTTCGCTGTAGCCCAGGACTGGGGAATGCGGCACCTGCAGCCCATTTCCTGCACACGCCTGTGCACGGTGGCTCTGGATGTTTCTACTCCAGACTCAGTCCACTGCTTCCGCAGGTCCCCCAAGGTCTGGAATCGGCCCTTCTCCACAATCTTCCTCAGGGTCCGGTCACCTCTTCTCGTTGTGCAGCGTTTTCTGCCACACTTTTTCCTTCCCACAGACTTCCCACTGAGGTGCCTTGATACAGCACTCTGGGAACAGCCTATTCGTTCAGAAATGTCTTTCTGAGTCTTACCCTCTTGCTTGAGGGTGTCAATAGTGGCCTTCTGGACAGCAGTCAGGTCGGCAGTCTTACCCATGATTGGGGTTTTGAGTGATGAACCAGGCTGGGAGTTTTAAAGGCCTCAGGAATCTTTTGCAGGTGTTTAGAGTTAACTCGTTGATTCAGATGATTAGGTTCATAGCTCGTTTAGAGACCCTTTTAATGATATGCTAATTTTGTGAGATAGGAATTTTGAGTTTTCATGAGCTGTATGCCAAAATCATCCGTATTAAGACAATAAAAGACCTGAAATATTTCAGTTAGTGTGCAATGAATCTAAAATATATGAATGTTAAATTTTCATCATTACATTATGGAAAATAATGAACTTTATCACAATATGCTAATTTTTTGAGAAGGATCTGTATATTTTTTGTGTATTTTGTCTCGCTTTCAATATACATTAAATATAAAATATTTTACACTACCGGTCAAAGGTTTTAGACTCACCTAACAGTTACCTTCTGCAAAAGAGTGAAGCCATTGCCTCCATGTTACAGACCATGTAACAAAATGCTTGCTATCAGTAGAAGCAAATGAATTTAAAATAATAAAAAATATAATTATGTCATTTTGCAAGATAATACTCCATAACAAACTATGGAAAGTGATTCCTTGCTGTTTTGTAAGTTTGTTCCAACAGCTGAAACAGTTAATGGCTCAGCATTGTGGCAACACAAGCTAATGTGCCTAGAACTTTTTTAGTTTTTACATACTATAAAGCATCCTTGGTTTCTATCTGTGGATGAAGGAAGACTAAACATGTGTACAAATTGGAATTCCTCATGTCTGCACCCTGAACATGTGATCAAAGCTATTTCTGTGCATTGCTTACCCGAAACCTGACACACAGGCTTATTGCTGAAAATTGAATTGTCACAGATTATATGTTGAGTGGATCTATTTTGAGTTAAAACTGATGCTGTTACATTAGTGTTCAGTCAGCTACGTTATACACAGCTGACCCATAGGCCTCTTTGCAGTTACTATCTAATTTAACAGTGTATTGAAAATGCAATGGAATAGTTTATATCAGAGAAGAAACAGAAATGTAGATGTTTTCTTCAAACCCCATAACTTGATTAACAAAACTAAAACATTAAGGTTTTTAGGAATTTATGAAATGTATTAAAATAATATGGTTTCATACTATGAGTTGATTATGCATGGTATGCACTGTGTAACTACAAAGAAATAATTTCACATAGCCTAATTGTGCCTGAGTCAGATCTCACTTACGTAAATAAATTGAACTTATATATTGCTTTTCCAGTCATACCAACCACTCAAAGCATTTTACAATAGAGCCACATTCCCCCAACCGCACACACAAACTCACACATTCATACACCGATATGCAGATCAGTAGTGCCTTGCCCAGGGGCCCATCAACATGTGGCAGGAGGAAACTAGAATCGAACCCACAACCCTTGGATTGCTACTACTCTTCCTACTGAGTCACAGTCGCCTCTATGCAAATACCATATGGTCCAGGGAGAGAAGAAAGTAAGATAAATACTTCCTTATCAAAGAAAAAAAAGTTTTTTTTTTTTTCTCAGAGCTATTTTCTAAAACATTTTGTTTTCGTTTGACCTCCATAAGTTACCACTGCTTTTTAAATATCCACTTTTTTTTCTCAGACCTGTTGAAACAGCTGCCATACCGTGAAAATACAAAACCGACACCTTTGTCTGGCTAATGCTGATCTTTTTTTAGGGTGATGTTATCATCACTAACTTGCACTACCAGACCCAGGCAAGTCATTGTGCACTGCTAACTGTCCGGAGAGGCAGTTCAAACTTCCAAATCTGGGATAAAACCTATTTGTTCCAGGTTAAACTTGATAACCTGGTTAACTTCCCCTGATCCAGCAGTGGTCAATCATACTTCAGTTAGTTTAGAAGTTATTGAATGGCATAGCACCAAAATACATTAAAGATCTATTGCTGTTGCCTCAACCTTCCAGACCACTCAGGTTTTCTGGTTTAAGTCTACTTTGCATCCCTAGAACCAAAACCAAAAATGGAGAAGCATTCAGTTCTTATCTTCCACTAATCTGGAACAAACTTCCATTAAAAATGCTGAATCCCAGAGTTCTTTTAAATCAAGCTTAAAAACCTATTTGTTTAGAGTTGCCTTTGATTGTTCTATTTAGACTATTAACTGAAACATCATTAATTTCAGTCCGTAGTCCAATGTTTTGTTATTTTCCTTTATCATGCCACTGCAGTGTACTTTTTTATGTTTTATTTTGTCAGTGCAATGTACTTTTTTCATCATGTAAAGCACTTTGAATAGTTTTGTAGTCTGAGATGTGCTATATGAATAAACTTGCCTTGCCTTTCTTGCTAAGGCCCCCTTCACCCTAGCATAGGAACACCCCAGTGTCTCCAGACCCTCCATTTCACTGCTGGATCACAGTTGGATTTTTGTGGGAAGACCATCATGATACTACTATGCTCTTAGAAGCTAAGGACCAGGATTTTCCCTTTCTTCAGGGATATGCCACAATGCTACCACCACATGTAACACGTTTCTTCATAATTTCCATGTACATTGAAATTTCCTACACATCCATTATCAGTTTCATCCTTGCTGTAGAGTAGTACAGACCTCAAGATTTTCACCTGGTTATTAGTAGTACGAGGGCAGAGAGGGGCATCCATAAAGAGTGCTAAATACTGCCAAGGATACTGTTCAGCACCAATGGCTCTTAATAACTTTGGCTGAAAATGATATAGAATCAACTAATGTTGTTAAATATAAATATAATAACAAATACAGGTTGTAGCAGTGTTTCAGTTTGTTCAGGAAATAATTGCACTCAATTTCCACAGCAGAATGAGTCTAAAATGCCAGTAATATTTTTCATACTTGTCATTTGGTTGGAAACTGGTTTTCTTTCGCATCGTTTTCCACAAATATCAATCTTCCATAAAAGAAAATGTATCCATCTTCTTTTAGCAACATTTTATTTTATTTTACATTTTAAAAGTATAAATAAAATTGTTTTTTTTAAATGACAACAATTTGCTATAGTAGATATATATAAAAATATATAATTTGTCTTTAAATCCATGTATCATTTGCTGCTCTAAACATTTTATTTAGCTAGATTGAGGGAAAAAATGGCTCTTGTAAAGGTTGCAGACGCCGGTCCTAGATAGATGCCAGGGCTTCTCATTGACAGAATCACAGGTAAATTAAGCATTTGAACAGCAGCCTGAAAAATGCACAGCCTTCTTCCATCAACCACCCTTTGAGCAATTTGGTGGTCTGTGGTGTTACTCCATGGATGGGAGCCCTATTCTACCTGGAACTCAGCGGATACTGATGTGTAAGTGCAAATGGCCAAATCATGGCCCTGTATTTGTCAGCGTAAAAATCATGGACTGTTTTGGTTGTTTGATGAAATTGTTTTGGCAGCAACCAAAGGAGTGGCCAAATGCCATACACATAGCAACTGCCGTGCCAAGAGTGTAACATTAAATTACTTGGAGCACAGCCATTTGGATGTGATCAGACACAAGTCATGGATAAGCAACCATTGCCACTACCAGGCTCCTCCTTGCAGCACCTAGGATCTAATACTAGTGAACTACCACAACCTCACCACAAAACCTTTGTGCATGCTCAAAGAAGTTAGAGGGAATGCTTTTTTGGTTCACCCCAGAAGAATTCTCCAACATTTTTCACAGGAGACCACACACAGTGTGTAATGTGCAGCAACAGTCCAGTGTGAAAGGGGGCTAAAGTAGTCAGTCAGTCATTTTCTACCGATTATTCCATAGTGGGTCACGGGGGAGCTGGTGCCTATCTCCAGCAGTCTATGGGCGAGAGGCAGGGTACACCCTGGACAGGTCGCCAGTCCATTGCAGGGCAACACACAAACAACCACACACACACCTAAGGGCAATTTAGAGTGACCAATTAACCTAACAGGCATGTCTTTGGACTGTGGGAGGAAGCTGGAGTACCCAGCCATGCATGCACGGGGAGAACATGCAAACTCCATGCAGAAAGACCCCGGGCTGGGAATCGAACCCAGGACCTTCTTGCTGCAAGGCAACAGTGCTACCAACTGCGCCACCGTGCAGTACTGAGTGTAAATGTGTGCCTTCCTTTCTCAGATGGGACTGGCAGACTTTTTCCAATCCTGACTGAACTAATTTCAGCTTTACTCTGTGTCAGTCTCATGCCAAGACTAGACATTATCCATGTAACTGCAGTGTCTTCTGTTACTTTAGCTGCTCGGAGGTATATTATCAACTATTGCTCTCATTCCAGTACCTACTAGAGAAAACAAACCCTCTACTCTATTATATTATATTACTATATTATGTTAGGAATGTGTTAATTATTTTGCTTTAAAAATCATTTATGTTTGTTTTCTTTTCCTTTAACTAAAAGAAAGAGTGAAAGTTCCACAGGGTGCACCTTATAAAGGGCCAAATTAAGCCAATTCTTGGGACTAAAAAAGGGACCTGTCAGTTTTTACCCCAAATATTTTTTTGTCTTTCTTTAAATGAACATTGGAAGTTTAATAAAGTGCTGGTGTCACTTTAATAGTAACCCTCTTCTGCCCTTTAGGGGCACAATGTGTTCTAACTATGTTCTTACATACTGACAACACATATAAAACAGTTTTTCACAACTTACCAACCACCATGTAGACAGAGCTGGATTGTGGAGTTGCTAGCGCGTAAAGAGTAGCCAGACATTTCACTCTTGTGTTGCTGACTGCTGTGAGCTTGAGAATAGTGGTGGAGTTGAAGGAATCTCCATCAGTTAAACTGGTGGTGTTGTAGAGGCTGCTGTCCACAGTCTGGTCATTTTGGGTCCAGCTGATGGTTGGTGTGGGGAACCAAGCAGTTGTTAGACACTCAAACTCTGCCTGCTCACCCTGCATCTTCGTCACATCCCCACCCAGGATGCTGACGGTACCCCTCTCTGATAAAAAGAAAACAATTATGGTTCAGATTTGTTAATCAATAAACCCTCCCTTCAGTATTGGAATTATTTGATATTATTTATTTTATTTGTTTTATCGTAACATGTGAAGTACAGAATGTTAGGTGAGGTTTAGCCATCTTGTGGTAAGGATGTTTTCAGGTTGCCACAGGTGTTACAAACAAGTCAGCACCACATTTGTACGTGGCATCTTTTATTATTTAAACTGTAAACTGTTAGGTGCTGGGACTCCATCTTAGGTTTGCACCTTGCCTGTCATACAATGAAATGTTTCCAGATTCCTTTATTGATTTAATTATTCTACACACAGAAACTGGAGGATAGCTTACAACTTCCCTTCCTTTTTTAACTGTTCAATTAATTTTTTATTTTTTTGTTAAACAAAAGTTTTTGTTCGACTTGGCTTTTCAAAGCATTTTTTTGCCAATGTACCAAATCATTACATTTATCTGTTTACTTAGATTATTACCCATAGACTATAACTTGTAACTGAATATCAATATAACTAAACTTCCTTATGTTCCTATTGCATGTACAGGACTGTTGTATGTTTCTTTTAAAACAGACAGTAGTCCTAAATAAACCAGCACTATCATTACAATATTTTGCCTCTCTTTTTTACTCTGGGTTTATCTAGTTTTGGACTGCATTTTTATAAGCTATTATTTGTAAACAAAGGTTTGTGTAAGAAGCTGCCCAGACTTGGAAAGTCGCTCATTCCTGACCTCCAGAGTATAGTTTAGGAACTACATTTCTTTTGCGGCTACATTTAGCATTTCTAAATTCAAAAATATAACCCACAAGAAAAAGCAATGAAAAAAACTAATGTAGTGACCCCACCTTGTACATAAAGCTGGGCTTTCAGTGGTTGATAACCTTGTACAGTACACACAATGTCCCCAGCATCTGTTCGGCTGACATTATGGATGGTGAACTCCACACAACCTTTGCTGCCATTGAGGCAGAATCTGGCAGAGAATCTGTCAGATGAAGGGATTATGCTATCTAATGAGTTGACAACTGTAAGGACTTGAATCCCTCCAACATTCCAGGTTGTGACCTCCCAGTCTCCCTGAATGGTGGCGTTAAACTGGACATCAGAATCTTGCAGCACTGTTGAGTTGAGAGGCTCCAGCCGGAGCTTCTGTGACACCACTGGACACAACACAGAAAAAGTATTTAAATGATTCTGCAACCTGAATGCTCCATAAGATCTGGAAATAAATGCAGCTGTCGATATGATATCTATGTTTGTAAACTGGACAGTCAATCTCATGTTTCACCCAACAGTATTCTGCTACATTTGGCTCCAGTCAGTGAGGACATTAATTAAAATTTTCTCAAATTGTGTTAAACATAAACTACAATACAGTAGATTGCAAAGTTTTCAAAAGCAGTTATGTTTTTGTTTATGTTTTATAACATTGTTGATTATGTTTTAAAAAACTTTTTTTTTTCTAGAATTTGACAAAAAATGACCAGCATATTTACCTTAAACTGTATCTGCATCATAGGAAGGTTGGTTTACACTGATGCTTGAATCACGCTTGTATTTGTTTAGTGTAAGAGAATATTGTGAAGAGCTTTAGCTTTGCTTTGTTGGCATTTGAATGGACCGAAACTCAAACAGAAAGTAATTCTGAAAATAATTCACAAAACCTGCACTGGGGTCAGGTTGAGAAACATTGTTCTAATGCTGAAGCATTAGAGGAATAACTTATTAGATTTCCATATAAATATAAAGTGCTACAAATGCAAAGATTGGTTTTAAGATTACATATTGCATTATCAGCTTCTAACTATAAGACATAGGAATTTAGATTAAAAATAAATTTAGGCCTATGTAAATAGTGTAAAAAGTCCTTTTTTACATTAAGTCTGTGTAGACAGTAGACAGTCAGCTTGTGTAGTTTCAGCTCGTTTGCATGCTTTCATTAAGCGCTTTCAGATGCTAGCATGTTCAAATTCGTCCTGGTTGTGGCCAACCACACAATTTATACATTTATAAATAACTATAAATAGAATACTGACCTCTGCATTGTAGTGAACAAATGGACATAAGGCTAAAACATAATTTCCAGGAAGCAATCATTTCAGTGTTGTCACCCTGAAGGATAAAAACAGCAGATGCATCAATGAAAGAAATGTAGATCAATCTGACAAAACTCTAATAGAATAGAATAGAATTTAATTCCACACTGAAAACAAAATAGGACAAAAGACAAGAAATAAAAAACATAAAAAAGGATGACATTATCTTTCTCTTTAAAAAGACGATATGAGCTTTCAAAAGCAATGCCTTTTGTAACCATTGTTGATTCATTTCAAATAAAAACGATACAAAGTCTATACATACATGGAATATATGTAGTCTATATATATTCCATGTTTCAAAGTTTGAAATATTTTACTTATTTTGAAAAAAACATAAGTCATATTTATCCACATCTTGAATTTGATGAACTTACTGCGGAAGTGCTCCTGCCGTGGACTGTGCTGTTGATCAGACCTACATTTCCTGGAGTAGCAGGTGGGACCCAACCCGACACAGAGACCAAGGTTCAACCTTGGTCTCTGAAAGCCAACCTTTATCTGGTCAGCACACACGTCACTGAGTAATAAAGCCACAAATTCTTTATCAGAAGACACACCTGACAGGTGAAGAGGAGGTGTGTCAGCAGAGAGGAAATTAGGCGGTACATTTGTCTGCGAGGTTAAGTTCTGGTATGAACTAGTGTAATGTATGATACTTGTTTCATCATCTTTTTATATCAAAAGAATATTTTTGTTTTTTCTTGTATTTCTTGAAGTTCGCTTGATTTTTTTTTTTTTCTTTCTACGGAGCAAACAGTTCGCTCAACATAAAGATGCTTCTTAGAAAACCGATCTGGAATATATGGAATATTCTTGGCAATATGGAATAAAAAAAGCAGAATGGTTCATGTAAAAGACCTTGAAAACAGCTTCCTCGTTTGCCTCCTACAATGAATGGAGCTGTCAGGGTGTGTAGAGATGAAGCAGGAACGAAGTGCATACATGAGGACGGGAGCCGCATGGTGAGTAGTTTAATAATAACAATGAACAAAAGACTTACAGACTGGCTGAACACGAAACATGACAGGGAAGATACAAGACAGCATTCAGGGTAGATATCAGCAGAAACCAGTGGCAAACAATGAAGAACAGAAAGTTCAAAAACTGAGGAAGGTGGAGTATGGACCAATGAACTAGGGGAGGTAATCAGGGAGAGAATCGGGAGCAGCTGGTGGAGAAGAAATGCCGGAGAACTGAGGGAGAGTGACTAATTAACACAGATGAGCATGGGGAACAGGGAGGTAACAAAAAACAGCTGAGTGAACTGAAGCAAGTAAACAATGATACTAACTAAAGAACATTAACGGGGGAACCAGATCTATTAGGAAATATAAACTAACACATCTAACACCGCAATCCAGGGAAGTAACAAAAACTAAACAGAACGAATCTAATAAATATGAATGAACTGAAATAAAGCAAGCGAAAAACATGGCAGTGCAAAGAAGGTAAACAGCACACAAAACCGTGGACCTAACATGGGCAGATTATAACAGGAGCTGTTATCAGTCTGACACGACCACCTTTTATTGCCTTGGCTGTTAGAAGTAGGCAGCATTCAGTTCCTGTTCTTCTGGGCAGCAATCAAGATAATACATAGAATAATAATACTAATTCATTTATTAAAAAACAACAAAATATATATTTTAGAATACATTATTTACATTGTAGATGACAAAAAGAGATATCTAAAATGCAATTAAATACAGCAACATTCTAGAATCATCTAATAAAAGTGTCATCGTTAGTTAAGGGTTAGGCATTGTTTGCAAAAAAAAAACCAAACATTAACATAATCTAAGCTAAAACATATTTTCTTTGTTGCAGAACCATAACATAAAGCAGATACAGATAATGATTATCAACTTAATTTTCTATACCGGAGCAATTTGAAAAACATGAAGAGGATGCCAAAGTAGGCCTCATTTATAGAGAACAACCGAATTACTGCAAAGCATTTATCCAGTGTAGGGTAACAGTCATCTTCTATATATAAATTCCTAATTCTGGCTTTTAACTATTTTATTGTTTTTAAAGACTAAGAACTAAAAAGGGCCTGTTGTAAGTTAAATAAAGCTGTCTTTATTATACCTTAGTAAAGATAGCTTTGTATCTTAACATCAAATCGTAGGTTTAAAAGGGATTACTGTTTTTGTCCATGTGACTCTAAATCTGGTTAGGTTTACGAATGGTGAAAGGTATTAAAGAGTTCAAATAATTCTTATTTATACATCAGATATTTTTTTCTTTTTTTTTTGTGGTGGTGGGGAGAGGTCTATTGGGTGGTGTTTAATCAGTTTAAATCCCTAATGGGAGTGTTCTTTGTGCAGTTTGCATGTTCTCCCAATGCATGCTTGGATTCTCTATGGGTACTCCAGTTACCTCCCATGGTCTAAAATCATGCATGTCAGGTTAATTGCTAATACTAAACTGCCATTATGTGTCAGTATTTGCATGGCTGCCTGTCTTGTCTGTTTCTTTGTTGACCTGTGATGGACTGGAAACATGTCAAGGGTGTGTCCTACTTCTTGCTGATTAACTGCAGGAGGTTGGCACCAACAGTCTATAACTGATTACCAGAGAGAAAAATCCCTAAAAAATAGCTACTTATTTTTTATCCATCCATCCATTTTCTATACTAATAATCAATAATCCTGACCTGGATTTGTGCCTATCTGCAGTCAGTGGGTGAGAGGTGGGGTATAACTTGAATAGGTCTGCAGTCCATCATTATTTATTGATTTATTTTATTCATTCATTTAATATTTTTAATTATTTACTCTATATTTTAACACCTTCCTGTTGGCAGTGCCTTTCAATATATTCCACTGATCTCTGTAGGGTTTTACATCAGGAGAAAGCAGATCAGGAGAGCTTCTTCTCTCTGTAGAAAATACAGTTGGAACCCTGAGCTATGAGTGACCCAGACCCAAATAAGGCTTATTATAGCAGTCATGGAAACAGGATCGGGATGTTGGTGTTATGTGAGACCCTTGTGCAGGCAACAACTACAGAGGAAGGTTTAGACGGTTTATTGATACAAGTAATTGTTTCTTCTGGGTTGAGCAATTTAGGTTGGTAATGAGCCTTTCTTTCTTCCAGGAGGCCAGGAGGAGATGGAATGGAAGGTGAAGTGTTGGAGGGTGGACAGACAGGTGAGTTGTGGTGGTGAAATTATGCAGGAGTCTGGACAATTAATCCAGGCGGGCAGACAACCCATATGGGACGGTGAGAAGATTAACAGAGGGAATCTTGAAAAGAGTTCTCCAATCAACTCCGATGGCAGGGAGGCAGCGGACTGAGATCCAGGGAAGGACCGACAGACTGGAAGAAGGACAACAAGGAGGTAAGCTAGGGACATAAGATGAGCGTGAGCAACAAACAAAAGGAGGCCTGATTACCACTCAGTAAATAAAAATGATCTATCATCTGCCTCAGGGAAGCTGCCCCTCTTTAAGCTCCTCTTGACTGGACTCGATGAGCTTCAGCTGTAAGGAACCAGTCGCTTGCCACACACACAGACACACACACACACACACACACACACACACACACACAAACCTACACACAGCCCTATGGATATGTCACAGGGAGGTCTACAGAAGTCAAAAACAAAGCAAACAAGCATCCACCTGATTCTTGAACTTTCAATAAAGGACAAAGTTACTATTGCAGAAGAAGTATTGGATCCATCTTTTATAAAATTACAGTTGTGGAAGTGGTCCCCAGCTTCAGGTACCTGGGTGTGCATATATCCAATGATGTCACCTGGAGTCCCAACACTTCCCATCTGGTCAGGAAGGCTCACAAGCATGTCTAGCTCCTCAGAAAACTGAGGAATGCCAGACTTGGGAGCTCAGTCCTGAGGAGCTTCTTCCACTGTGCATTAGAGAGCATCCTCTCCACCTGCATCACTGTATGGCACGGCAGCTGCACTGCTGCTGAGAGGAAGGCTCTGCAGGAGGTGGTAAAGGTTGCACAGAGGACTGTGGTGAGCAGTCTTCCCACCACTCCTCCTATCAGGCAGGCAGCTGAGGAGCATTCAGAGCAAGACCACCATGCTCAGAAACAGCTTCCTCCCTGAAGCTGTCAGACTGCTGAACTTGAGCCACACTCTGTAGACTTTACTGTTTTCCCCACATCCGGGAGAGTTACGGTGTGGAGAAGCCCCAAAGAAGCGTACCACCCAGACTGTTGCATGCCCAGAGTGAAGCATGGGGGTGGATCAGTGATGGTTTGGGCTGCCATATCATGGCATTCCCTTGGCCCAATACTTGTGCTAGATGGGCGCGTCACTGCCAAGGACTACTGAACCATTCTTGAGGACCATGTGCATCCAATGGTTCAAACATTGTATCCTGAAGGCGGTGCCGTGTATCAGGATGACAATGCACCAATACACACAGCAAGACTGGTGAAAGATTGGTTTGATGGACATGAAAGTGAAGTTGAACATCTCCCATGGCCTGCACAGTCACCAGATCTAAATATTATTGAGCCACTTTGGGGTGTTTTGGAGGAGCGAGTCAGGAAACGTTTTCCTCCACCAGTATCACGTAGTGACCTGGCCACTATCCTGCAAGAAGAATGGCTTAAAATCCCTCTGACCACTGTGAAGGACTTGTATATATCATTCCCAAGACGAATTGACGCTGTATTGGCCGCAAAAGGAGGCCCTACACCATACTAATAAATTATTGTGGTCTAAAACCAGGTGTTTCAGTTTCATTGTCCAACCCCTGTATTTTATGTGTGAATCTCAGTGGTAAAAATAACAAAAATCTATTGAAACCAGAGATGTAACGACTAGTAAAAGTCTTCCTTTGTGCTGTTTCCTGCTTCCAAGCTCCATGGGCGCCATTTTATGAGGCTTGCTGTATAGCACACAGTGAAATGTCTTCAGACAGCTATTATTGTATAGGCAGAAGCAGTGAGACAACCATGAGAAACAGGAAGAAGATAGTGGGGGGAGGGTCATTGCTCAGATCCCACTGCACAAAGCCAGCAATGGAAGCAATTTGCAGGCCCCCTCTGCCACCAGAGCCCCTCTGTCAGGGATCATCAGAGATAATATATGGCACACGCTCTCGGGGTGCTTGACTTAACCATCCCTTGGTTTCACTGTACCAAGCACAACTATAGATTAGTTCAGCTTAATTTCCCCCTTCTCTCAGAGAAGACAAGACGGTGTGATGTATTTGCAATACTTCGCTAACAATAACATTGCACAAAGTCAGAACATGCATCAATTGCTATGGTTGGATTTGCTTTTGTATTGTCAGCTGCTGGCTCATTAATGGTTAAAGCCGACTAAGGTTTATTGTTACTGAGCTTATTAGGCCTTGTTGCCTCTGCCCTCAGCCTCTCTCATGTAAATGACTGTAAAGGCAGGTCAGAGACACACCTCTGCTTAGTCTCAACTCACTCCTTTAAAAGCTGAAGGAACAAATTTAATATAACATCTCAGTGGGGACTAATTTGTCATTCTGCTGAGGCTGGATTTTAAAGCTTTTTTCTAAAATTAAAGAAGTATTTTTTAATCTTGAATTTTACAGTAACTGAACTCACTTTCACAGCTTTTTGGGGATGAATATTAGACTAATTTTCTTCACTAAAAGTGACTGCAGTCGCAGAAAGGAACTGTTCAGATGCTGTTAAGTGCGGACAACAATATCCTTCCTCTCTCATAGACGAGTATATTGTGGCTTCACCTGCTTACACCATATGGAACAGCTGCCATTCACTGCATTGGAGAAATCCACTTAGTAACAGGGAGAGACTAAGCTTTTCCTTGCATCCAAATACCCCTTTCACACTCATCTCCTGTCTTTACAACTCACATGGCTGCTTTATAGTGTGCTAGCATGCAGAAATGTTTTTGTGCACAACATGCTGCACACAGTCACCAGTTCTTAGCCTGCAACCATTAACACAGAGCCTTAAGATTGCGAACCACTGAGGAAGATACATGGACAAGTTGCCATCCGTCAAAGAGGCTTTAGATGAGGTCACCTTTACCTTCATCCTGTCACCTCCCCTGGGGATTATGCCAACGCCTGTGTTCTGGTTATTGGACAGACCTTGAAACTCAACTTATTGTTTCATCTAATCAAATAGATTTACAATACCAGTTTGAAACAAAACCTATTATCATTAACTTAACTAATGCACTGCTTTATTAATTACCTTTGCAAGTCAGATTTGAAATTATTTGTTTAATCCCCACTCTGAAGGTTTGCCGACTTCAACAAGAGAGAGAAAAAAGAAAGGAAGTCAGATCTGCAGGCAGCAGTCGCCGTGGAAAGAATCTATATTAACCACAGCTGCATTGTAACCTGTTACACAACCATTGCCTTTTTCGTCTCTCTGATGCATATATATGGTGTCTATATAGAGGAATTCCCACACACAGATGTAAGTCAATTTGTTAGGCTATTTTAAGACTATTTCACAAGTTTCTTAACAGCTCAGTTGCTGTAGAACTTTCACTTCTTGCAATATGGATGTTTTTGTTGAACTTTTGCTGTACACTGGTCCCTTATTTTTCTCGTTTTCTTTTAGAATAGAGAAAACTGGCCGGATGATGTAAATAACGTGCCTCTGAGTTCACAGTTGATCATAGAATCTAGTGACTTAGTAGGCTTAGGCCTACTAGATTAATTTTTGTTTTTTCTGCTGTGTCATCTTCGTGCCTTATGGCAAACAGCAAACAGGACCTCTTATACATTGGCATGCAAATGTATTCACACCCTTTGAACTTTTCCCAGTTTTTTCATTGTAAAACAATATACTTCAGTGTATTTTATCAGACTTTTATGTGTTAAACCAAAAAGTAGTGCATAATTGTGATGCAGTAGGAACATAATGTATGGTTTCCCAAATGTTTTGCAAATTAAAAAATTTAAAATATGAAATGCGGTGTCCATATATGTATTTACTCCTCCTGAATCAATACTTGAAAAACCATCCTTTGCTACATTTTAAGCTGCAAGTCTTTTGAGGTATGTCTGCCAGGTTTGCACATTTAGAGATTGAGATATTTGACTATTTTTCTTTTTTTTAAATTCATCAAGTTGGACTTAGGTCTGGACTTTGACTAGGCCATTTTAACGCATTAAAATGCCTTGATCCAACCCATTCACTTGTAGCTCTACCTGTATGTTTTGGGTTCAGCTGGAATCTCAAGTCTTTTCTCACTCTCTAACAGGTTTTCTTCCAGGATTGCCCTGTGCTTCGCTCTGACCAGCTACTTACACCTGTTGAAAAAAAGATATCCCCACAGCATGATGCTGCAGCCACCGTATTTCACCATGGACACGGTGTATTTAGGATGGTGTACAATTTTCCATCACACAGTATTTTTTTTATGTAGGTCAATACATTCAGATTTGATCACATCTCACCAGAGCACCTTCTTCCAGGTGTCACCTACATGGCGTGTAGCAAACAGGATTTAGCATGGCGTTCTTCTTACCACTCTACTATAAAGCCCAGAGTGCATGATTAATATTTGTCCTGGCAACAGATCATCCCTCCTGATCTGTAGTTCTGTGCAGCTCTTCCAGTGGTATCTGAGGCCTCCTGGCTGCTTCTCTGATTAATGCTCTTCTTGCTGCCACCGCCATGTTTCACTATAGGGATAGTGTGTTCAGGGTGATGTACAGTGTTCGCTTTTCAACGTATAGCATGTTTGCATTAAGGCTGAAAAGTTTAATATTTCACCTTCTTCTACAGGTTGTTAAATCCTCGGGGTAAAAGGGCCACCTTATGGCTCCTGTGTCTCTGCTGCCGTTCCAGAGTTAACAATGACGTCTTGGCTGCTTCGCGGATTAATGCTCTACTTGGTGTTTCTTTTTTTATTTCAGGTGGACGACCATGTCTTGATTGGTTGTGCCATCCTCTTGAATTTTAATATGATGGATTGAACAGTGCCCTGGGAGAAGTCCAAAAGTTAGGATGTCTTTTGTAACCTTCCTCTGCTTTAAACTTCTCCATTATACTCTGACCTGTCAGCTGTGCTCATCTGTCTTCATGATGCTATTTGATCACCTATGTTCTTTAACAAACATCTGAGGCCTTCACAGAACAGGATACCAGATTTATAATGAGATTAAATCAAACACAGGTGGACTCTACTTACGAATTAGGTGGTTGTTGAAGGCAATTTTGCACTGGATATATTTAGTGGAATCAAAATAGAAGGGACTGACTACATACAGTGCCCTGCAAAAGCATTCACCCCCTTAGCATTTTTCATGTTTTGTTGCCTCACAACCCGGAATTAAAATGGATAGCTTGAGAGTTTGCACCATTTTATTTACAGAACATGCCTACAACATTGAAGATGTATTTGTGTGTGTGTGTGTATGAGTGAGTGAAGCAAACAACAAATAAGGGCATAACTGCTCCAACTTCTTTATGTTGGATGCTGTTCACTTCTGAACAGTGATCTTGAACTATAACCACAGATTCTCAATGGGATGGAGGTCTGGGCTTTAACTTGGCCATTCCAACACATTTAAATGTCTCCCCTTAAACCACCCGAGAGTTGCTTAGGAGTACACTTTGGATCATTGTCCTGCAGGAAGGTGCACCTCCTTCCCAGTCTCAAATCACAGGCAGACTGACATGGGTTTTACCCATGAATATCCCTGCATTTACCACAACCTACACCTTTCCCACAATGCAGACCAGTTTCCCAGTCCCTGCTGCTGAAAAACTTCCCCATAGCATGATGCTGCCACCACCATGTTTCAATGTGGGGATTGTGTTCTTGGGGTGATGGGTTGTGTTGTTTTCCTTGGTGGCCGAAAAGTACAATTTTAGTCTTATCTGACCAGAGCACCTTCCTCCATATATTTGGGCAGTTGCACACATGTCTTTTGGCAAACTCTTAAGGGGCCTTCTTATTTTGAACACTAAGTAATGACTTTTTTCTGTCCACTCTTTCATAAAGCCCAGCTCTATGGAGTGTACAGCTTATTATGGTCCTATGGACAGATACTCCAGTCTCTGCTGTGGAACTCTGCAGCTCCTTCAGGGTTACCTTTGGTCTCTGTGCTGCCTCTCTGATTAATGCCTTCCTTGCCTGGTATGTGAGTTTTGGTGTGCAGCCCTCTCTAGGCAGGTTTGTTATATCACCGTCCCTAGTACTTTGTCCCTGTCTTGTTAGGAGATCTCCTTGGTCTTCATGGTGTGATGCCTCTTTTGTTGTGGTGTTTCAGCCTCTGCGTCTTTCAGAAAAGGTGTGTTTATACTGACAGATCATTTGACACTTAGATTGCACACAACTGGACCTCATTTCACTAATTGTGTGACATTTGAAGGTAATTGGTAGCACCAGAATTATTTAGGGCCCTTATAGCAAAGGGGGTGGATTTAATTTTCGGGGTTTTTTTCTATTTTATTTATATATATATCTATATATATATATATCTATATATATATATATATATATATATAATTTTCTCATTTCACTTACCAGCTGGGACTATTTTGTGCAGATCCATCACATAAAATAATATTAGAAAACATTTAAATTACAGGTTGGAATGTAACAAAAAAGGTAAAAAGACATGTTTGGTAAATACTTTTGCAAGGCCCTGTAAGCATGCCACATTTTTCAGATTTTTATTGGCAATAAAATTAAACCATGTATCAGTTTTCCTATCAGTTAAAAAAATACATATGCTCTGGTGTGTTGGTCTATTAACTAAACTGTAAATAAAAAATAAAAAAAACTGTAGGCAGTGTAAATACTTTCACAAAGTATTGTACATAGTTCCCTGCAAGCTAAGAGAGCTTCTGTGAAGTATGGAGGAGCCAATAGAAGCAGTTGTGGGAAATCAGTCACAATGTGGATACAAAAAGTTGATATTACTAGTAAAATGTTAACAATGCTCAAACACATGTAAACTGGGCCAGGCTGTGTCTGACTGTTTCCAAAAGGGCATATCAAAACTTTATTATGCAAAGGCAGACACAAAATTCATAGGGCATCCTTTGTGCTTGGTGTTCTGCACTCATTGTTTTGGCTGAATGTTGGATGCTCTGGCAGCTGCTTGTAATGTTGTTACCCTATTCCATCTCCTGTGAGTCTACCCCATATGCCCTCTGGTGCCCATTCCAGAAGAGCAAGGATTTTGTGAATCCAATCATCTATGGACCAAATTACATCCCCATATGAGCTTTCATTATGGATTCTTAACTGTTCTTTTTTTGTAAACAAGAATGCATAAATTAGTTAATCCACCAGCTACACATAAAAGATATTCTGAAAACTGAACCTACTGTGCATTACTTCCTTTTTTCTAGGTCATTGGAAATATAAAAGGTAACAATAAGGATACTGTTGTTTCACTTGTAGGAGGGGAATGAACGTCTGCTATGGAACGTGTTAAAAGTCTAACGCACTTGTTTCCACGGAAGTCATGTTTGGACACTGTGCACACCCTGCAGTAGGCGACTTCAGAAACACATGACAAGCAGGTTACACAAGAATACACGAGCACACACACACACACACACACACGCTCCAGGGACTGTACCAACATGCATCCTGTCGCCATTTTCCCAAGCTAAACCGCTTGCCCAAGATTCTCGGGCACGGGAGTACACATCCCTCTCTGAGTTTTCTAAACAGACATGCCAATAATTGCGTTTAAAGTCCCCTGCTGCAGAGGAGGAACGGGGTTTGTGTCAGTTATTCTTGGAACATATCCCTGGATGTTGTACATGCGTCCGCGAACATTTTTCGACGGGGTTGAATGAAGCTTTAATAATGTTGCCTTGTTATGGCAGACAGATGCACACAGAGACAAATAGCATGTCTGTTGATTGGCATGTGGCGTGTCCACACAGGTAAGAGCACAGATTTGAAATCGTGCCGTTCTCCATCTTGTCATCCAATCAACACGCGGTAGGGGCGGGGCATGACGCCGTCAATCATGCAGGAAGCGTAAGGGTTTGAATAGGGAGGGAGGGGGAGAATCCAATCCGGTTTGAGCTAGTTTTCCCTTCCAATTGAACAGTAACGTCTCGCTGCGCTGTATTAGACTGTATTGGCACAGTTTTTCCAGAATATACCACTGTATTTTCTGTTTCAGTTACTTTAATTCGGCTCTTTTTCATTTTTTTTGTTAAAAAAAACTCCCCACACAAACCAACAATGCCTAAAAGGAGCAAAGTGAGTAGACTGATATCTTTCATCCATTTAGTAATAAGGTATTAATAACACACTTGCAATTGTGAATTAGGCTGGTTTCGTGTTAGGTTCAGAGCTAACGAAAAGCTGTTGCTAAAGCGTGCTTTGTGCACAACGACAAAGCGCTCCTAAGGTAGTTTAGTTTGTATTTGGTGGCTGGTCTGTTGCATGGCTTGTTGTTCATACGTGCAGTGATTATCTTCATGCGAAGTGATTTCCACCCAGCCTGTTTATCTTGCTCTCGAACTATAACATAATGTACTCGTGCTACAACATAATGTTGTACTGTACAGCTATAGTAGCAGTTATAGGAGTGCGTGTTGTGTCGGAAAGAGCTTGCTCGGTCTAATGTGTTGCTGGACAGCGTTTCTGCAGAGAAAGTTGGCGGCATATTGATTGTTTTCTCTGAGGGTCGACACGCCGGAAGCCAAAGTTTCATGGAGGGAAAACGATCGAATGATTAAAAGCAGAAAAATGCACATATCTGAGCGGGTTAGCTTGATACTTGCGGGATTTATTTTGTGCGAACGTGTACGTGTTTTATTCAACTAAATGCTTTAATTTGACTTTAATTTTAAAATAAAAACATCACTAGCTTCCCTGTTTGATTGTTAATGTATGGTTGCCCCAATTTCCTGAAAAAACTCGTCTATAGTTCAGCATTCGTCGTGTTAACTGAGTGCTTCCCTGTGTTCAGAACGGCTCAGGCCACTTGGAGGTTATGCAATGGCGAGCCTCCGTCATCGTAGTGCTGCTCCTGTTGCTGGGGGTTCTAGCATATTCTGCTAGCAGCAGACCGACAGTCATAGCATCTCTGTCTCTTTTCAAACTCCTGGCGGGAACACTCTCGCCGCCGCTCGCTTCAGCACGGACTTCAGCGCAGTCACATTTAAAACCAGAGAAAAGATGGAGGCGGAGCCCCCTCGCACCTCCCTGCCAGAGTTTAGCTGTAGGCAAGCCACAAGCAGGAGATGGAGGTGCGCCACCGTGTGACACAAACCTGAATTTCACTGTGCCACACTCCTGTAGTCGCCCTCTTTATACTTCAATGCGCTCTCTCTGGCTGTTTATGCTGCGTTTAATTTGTGTGGGAAGCCGGAGTTCGAATCTGAGAATTACGTCATGCCCAAAGCGAGCGCGTTCCAGCTGCAAGACGGAAAACCAGTCGCATTTGTTCTTTGTTTTGGTGTTAACCAGTTAGCAATGCAAAAAAAAGAAACTTGATTCTCTTAATTCATGTCTTCAAGCGCCAAGAGCGCAAGCTGTTCGCAGTGATACATATTGTACAGAATTATGCGTAGTAAAAGTTTGATTAGATACAAACCATCGGAGGTACTGATAGTTTATACCAACAGCTTTCACTACTTTTTACATCCGCGGTAGCCATTCTGGAACCAAAGTCGTTGCTTACCGGTGAGCCCCAACTTTCTCTTCTGAAGTCCTGACTTGAAGGGGCCAAGTTGTATTTCCGACTTGGAACTCGGAAAATCCGACTTTCTAATACAGATAGTACGCAACATTCGCTCCTACTACCAGGCAGAATAGTTTCTCAAATAACTTTTAGATTCTAGATTAATTTCAGGTGCACTGATCAGACTATTACTGGACGATATCGATTTTGGTTTACCTGTTGATTTTTATTTAAAATTTTTCTTAGGATGGATTACATATTCAAACAAATTTGTGTGGACTTTGCTTTGATTCATCAATGAAATGCAACTAATTTTGACCATTAAAAATGTGTTCACTAAGTTCACTAATAGAGGTATCAGTTTAAAATCCAACAGAAAATGAAGGGGTCACATCATCCTTTAACTGCTAACACAAAGCTAAGTGCTTTAAAAATCGTGCTGTTTGTTGAGAAGTTTACAGATCGAAGGAAGTTTTAATGTATTTACCAAATGTAGAAACGACTTCTGTGTTTGACCTGCTGATCACTGATTTGAGCTGAGCAGAGGAAAAATAACACATTTTGGTCACTAAGGGATTGACTGTATATGAAATTCACCTAGAATTAATTACAATAGGGAACTACATCTTATAAGTATATCACTCATTTAAACTGGAGAATCTCAATTTACACACAGCCCCCTTTCTACTAGTGCTCTGCATTGCATATGTGATCATTTGAAAGTGTGTGTCTGCATCTTTTGTTGCAGAACTGATGTTAAAACTCTGTCTGGACGTGCCATTTTTGAGTTACATAGTTAATCTCTTCTACATATCTGCCAAAAAATACATTTTGTATAATCACAGATGGATGCTGTTTACTAAGAGTTTTTGTTCTTTTCTCCTTCTCTCAAAGGCGGCGGCAGCAGCAGGAGGCGACTCAGCAGTAAGAATCAATCTCAACAGCATAATAGGATTTACATTATTTGCCATTAGTACTTGTCTGTCTACTTTTACATGTACATGTTGATGACATCCTATTCTTAATCTACAGGTCCTTCTCAAAATATTAGCATATTGTGATAAAGTTCATTATTTTCCATAATGTCATGATGAAAATTTAACATTCATATATTTTAGATTCATTGCACACTAACCGAAATATTTCAGGTCTTTTATTGTCTTAATACGGATGATTTTGGCATACAGCTCATGAAAACCCAAAATTCCTATCTCACAAAATTAGCATATCATTAAAAGGGTCTCTAAACGAGCTATGAACCTAATCATCTAAATCAACGAGTTAACTCTAAACACCTGCAAAAGATTCCTGAGGCCTTTAAAACTCCCAGCCTGGTTCATCACTCAAAACCCCAATCATGGGTAAGACTGCCGACCTGACTGCTGTCCAGAAGGCCACTATTGACACCCTCAAGCAAGAGGGTAAGACACAGAAAGACATTTCTGAATGAATAGGCTGTTCCCAGAGTGCTGTATCAAGGCACCTCAGTGGGAAGTCTGTGGGAAGGAAAAAGTGTGGCAGAAAACGCTGCACAACGAGAAGAGGTGACCGGACCCTGAGGAAGATTGTGGAGAAGGGCCGATTCCAGACCTTGGGGGATCTGCAGAAGCAGTGGACTGAGTGTGGAGTAGAAACATCCAGAGCCACCGTGCACAGGCGTGTGCAGGAAATGGGCTACAGGTGCCGCATTCCCCAGACCTGGGCTACAGAGAAGCAGCACTGGACTGTTGCTCAGTGGTCCAAAGTACTTTTTTCAGATGAAACCAAATTCTGCATGTCATTCAGAAATCAAGGTGCCAGAGTCTGGAGGAAGACTGGGGAGAAGGAAATGCCAAAATGCCAGAAGTCCAGTGTTAAGTACCCACAGTCAGTGATGGTCTGGGGTGCCGTGTCAGCTGCTGGTGTTGGTCCACTGTGTTTTATCAAGGGCAGGGTCAATGCAGCTAGCTATCAGGAGATTTTGGAGCACTTCATGCTTCCATCTGCTGAAAAGCTTTATGGAGATGAAAATTTCATTTTTCAGCACGACCTGGCACCTGCTCACAGTGCCAAAACCACTGGTAAATGGTTTACTGACCATGGTATCACTGTGCTCAATTGGCCTGCCAACTCTCCTGACCTGAACCCCATAGAGAATCTGTGGGATATTGTGAAGAGAACGTTGAGAGACTCAAGACCCAACACTCTGGATGAGCTAAAGGCCGCTATCGAAGCATCCTGGGCCTCCATAAGACCTCAGCAGTGCCACAGGCTGATTGCCTCCATGCCACGCCGCATTGAAGCAGTCATTTCTGCAAAAGGATTCCCAACCAAGTATTGAGTGCATAACTGTACATGATTATTTGAAGGTTGACGTTTTTTTGTATTAAAAACACTTTTCTTTTATTGGTCGGATGAAATATGCTAATTTTGTGAGATAGGAATTTTGGGTTTTCATGAGCTGTATGCCAAAATCATCCGTATTAAGACAATAAAAGACCTGAAATATTTCAGTTAGTGTGCAATGAATCTAAAATATATGAATGTTAAATTTTCATCATGACATTATGGAAAATAATGAACTTTATCACAATATGCTAATATTTTGAGAAGGACCTGTATAAGGTCCAGTTTGTTGATGGACCCACCGTTGCCAGCGATAGCACTTTTAACTATTCTGTAAACATGTTCCTTAAGGATTAAGTGTGTTAGTGGTTAGATGAGAAAACCAGAACTGCAGTCTCTGCTCAAATTCATCCCTAAAGCGACCCATAAGGTTGAGGTCAGGACTCAGGCCTGTACAGGACAGTCAAGTTTCCCCACACCAAACGTTATACACCTGCAGCCATGGAAGTGAATGGCACACTGAAATTAATCGATTTGGTGGTGGGACCAAATACGTTTGGCCTTATACAGGTCCTTCTCAAAAAATTAGCATATTGTGATAAAGTTCATTATTTTCTATAATGTAATGATGAAAATTTAACATTCATATATTTTAGATTCATTGCACACTAACTGAAATATTTCAGGTCTTTCATTGTCTTAATACGGATGATTGTGGCATACAGCTCATGAAAACCCAAAATTCCTATCTCACAAAATTAGCATATTTCATCCGACCAATAAAAGAAAAGTGTTTTTAATACAAACAACGTCAACCTTCAAATAATCATGTACAGTTATGCACTCAATACTTGGTCAAGAATCCTTTTGCAGAAATGACTGCTTCAATGCGGCGTGGCATGGAGGCAATCAGCCTGTGGCACTGCTGAGGTCTTATGGAGGCCCAGGATGCTTCGATAGCGGCCTTTAGCTCATCCAGAGTGTTGGGTCTTGAGTCTCTCAACGTTCTCTTCACAATATCCCACAGATTCTCTATGGAGTTCAGGTCAGGAGAGTTGGCAGGCCAATTGAGCACAGTGATATCATGGTCAGTAAACCATTTACCAGTGGTTTTGGCACTGTGAGCAGGTGCCAGGTCGTGCTGAAAAATGAAATCTTCATCTCCATAAAGCTTTTCAGCAGATGGAAGCATGAAGTGCTCCAAAATCTCCTGATAGCTAGCTGCATTGACCCTGCCCTTGATAAAACACAGTGGACCAACACCAGCAGCTGACACGGCACCCCAGACCATCACTGACTGTGGGTACTTGACACTGGACTTCTGGCATTTTGGCATTTCCTTCTCCCCAGTCTTCCTCCAGACTCTGGCACTTTGATTTCCGAATGACATGCAGAATTTGCTTTCATCTGAAAAAAGTACTTTGGACCACTGAGCAACAGTCCAGTGCTGCTTCTCTGTAGCCCAGGTCTGGGGAATGCGGCACCTGTAGCCCATTTCCTGCACACGCCTGTGCACGGTGGCTCTGGATGTTTCTACTCCAGACTCAGTCCACTGCTTCCGCAGGTCCCCCAAGGTCTGGAATCGGCCCTTCTCCACAATCTTCCTCAGGGTCCGGTCACCTCTTCTCGTTGTGCAGCGTTTTCTGCCACACTTTTTCTTTCCCACAGACTTCCCACTGAGGTGCCTTGATACAGCACTCTGGGAACAGCCTATTTGTTCAGAAATTTCTTTCTGTGTCTTACCCTCTTGCTTGAGGGTGTCAATAGTGGCCTTCTGGACAGCAGTCAGGTCGGCAGTCTTACCCATGATTGGGGTTTTGAGTGATGAACCAGGCTGGGAGTTTTAAAGGCCTCAGGAATCTTTTGCAGGTGTTTAGAGTTAACTCGTTGATTCAGATGATTAGGTTCATAGCTCGTTTAGAGACCCTTTTAATAATATGCTAATTTTGTGAGATAGGAATTTTGAGTTTTCATGAGCTGTATGCCAAAATCATCTGTATTAAGACAATAAAATACTTGAAATATTTCAGTTAGTGTGCAATGAATCTAAAATATATGAATGTTAAATTTTCATCATGACATTATGGAAAATAATGAACTTTATCACAATATGCTAATTTATTGAGAAGGACCTGTAGTGTATGTCGGGGGGGAAAAAAGACTGCTGAAACAGTTAGTCTACTCACCCAGTAGAGGTCAGTGGCAGCCCAGTTTGTCATGCAACTTGCTCTGCAAGGGTCTTAACCGTCTGTTCTGTCCACAGCCCAAGAGGAGATCTCTTAGGTTGAAAGATGTGAGTGCATTAAATTACATTCTCTCACTAGTAAAATGTTCATTGTTGACAGTGCTTTAATGTGTTTTTCATTTCTCTTTTCACAGAAGCCTGCACCTGCAAAGGCAGAGGCCAAACCCAAGCCAAAGGTAGGTTTTTATTACCTTGATGCAAGTGCCTTAATTTAGAAATGGCTCATTTGTTTAATGTTTTCCTTTGCAGAAGGGACCTGCTAAGGCTAAGAAAGCCAAGGAAGTGGAAAAGGCCAAGCCTGAGGAAAAAGCACCAGAGGCCCCTGCTGAAAATGGTGAAGCCAAAGCTGAGGACGAGGTGAGGGTTAGGACATTGTGGATAAATTTGGAAAAATGAATTTCCTCCCTCAGAGAAATTTCTAATCTGTACATTCTGTATTGTAGGCTCCCGCTACGAACGCAGCCGATCAGAAAGATGAGGCAGCTGAATAACATCACCCAAGCTCTGTCTTTTACCAGTGCTCCCTGTACCTCTTTTCTTGTACAATTCAGGGGAATATTTTTATCAACTATTTTCTAAATACAGGTTTTTTAGTAGTTTGATTGTAGAAAACACTTTTTTTTAAAACAAAACAAAAACATCAATTTGGACACAGGGAAATTCATCAAACCCCTCAATTTTGCATCAACATAAATTTGCGGTCATTGTTACTGTCAGTGGATTTCATTTCAATTTTAAATGTGAAGGAGGGGAGGGTATGGGGTGGGCTAGTGCTTCAAACACGGAAGCTTGACGAGCAGGGGCAACAACTGGAAGAGCTTACCTGCGTGGAGTACATTCCATAAGCTTTATAAGGGACTGTCTGTAGTGTGTGCTGGGGTAGGGGTGGATGTCACCGTACAACTCATTGTTTTTTCTTGTTTATATTGAAGAACAGTGTTTTTAGAATGTTTGTAAGTTTGTTTTGTTTTTCCCTCTTTGGTTATTCATGTATTCATGCAGTTTTCCTAACCAATTTAATCAATAAATCCTCAAATTCCTAGTGCTGCAGCTCTCCCATTTGAAACTGCATCGCATTTGTTGGTTGTGTCTGTCGTGTGATAGCATTGCAATAAATTTGTATAGCTGCTGTGAAAAGAGTTTTCAGTCTGCAGTGTGTAACGGTACATTGTAAGGATGGTGAAAAAGGAATTTGTTCTTAGCCACGCTAAAGTAGTATTTACATTAACAAGCAAACTGCTGAGGCTGGCTTCTTTACAGCCAACAGACAAACTGTACTTTCACACCAACAGTAGCCATATTTCTGTGGGTTTTAGGTGTTTGTATCAAGTCCACCTGTGTTTTTTTTATTTGCCTAGCAATGTACTTGTGTAATGATTGTTAACAAACCAATAAAACTCAGTTGCTAGCTGTTATCCTGTTTCATTCTACACAGTTGATTAAAATTGCAGCAAAAAATAATCTAAATCAATCTTAAATTCAAATTCTAGGCTGCTTTTTGTGTGTTGTATTATTATCCAAAAGAACATTGGCATAGAGAGATCTGAAAACTTGATAAATTCACTCTTATTGTTTTGGTGAAATTACTAAAGCAAATGCTTTTACATGCGTAAGAAAACCATAGCTGAAAGAAAAAAATATTGTCACACTGACTAATTCAGGCTAGAGTGGTGGTTTTTTGCTAGTTCCCCAAGAAAAATGATGCGAGGCCAACTTCAGTACCACGGACAGCTCCACAGTTGCCTGCAGCTTACCCAACATCTGCTACTTTGTTGCATCATTCCTTTCTAGTTATCCTCAAGTCTGTAAGGAATCAGTCACATCCCTTTCCATCTTTCCCTTTAATATCCCTTGGTTAAAGAAATCTAAGCCTGCATTTAAATATAATATCCATCCACCCATTTTCTATACCCACTTATCCTTGCACGGTTGCTAGTGCCCATCTCTAACAGTCAATGGGTGAAAGGCAGGGTACATCCCAGATAGGTAACCAGTCTATCAGAGACACACATGCACCTAAGGCTAATTTGAAATGACCAATTCACAGGGACCATATGCAAACTCCATGTGGATCTTTAGGAAAGTATGCTACCAAGTACATTTATTCATAAGAGTGGATACATGGATTTTAGTTAAACAAATTAGCCCTGGACTTTAGTTGAATAAACTGGTATGGTATGCCATGAACAAAGAAAAAATTACCATCCAGCCTGTTATTAACTACACCTCTGTGATAGAAAGATATATAATACATTTTTACTTGTCATAGCCAAAAACGTGTTTTATTGGGATTTTATGTGATAGGCTGACACAAAGTAGTGTTTACTTGGAAGAATGTAAGTGAACTTCACCTCATTAATTTTTTATGAATCAAAATATGAAACGTGTTGGGCACATAATGTACTTAAAGCCCTCTTTATTCTCAATAAAGCCTAATTACTTAATATATTGTAATTTAATATTTAATATATTTGTTATATTTAAAATCCACAGCTCTGTTGGGAGAACAACTTGTAGTCAAGCTTTACACAAACCTGGTCTTTATGGAAAAGTAGCAGGAAAAAACCATAGTTGAAAGTAAGCCTTTTGCAGTATCCCATAGGCCATGGAGCGGATGCAACAAACATGTGGTCAGATGAGACCAAATTAGAACATTTTTAGCCCATGAAAAATGTTATATGTAGCAGAAAAATAACATTGATGATTACCCTGATATCACCACCCTGATGGTGAAACATGGTGGTGGCAATATCATGCTCTGGGGATGCTTTTATTCAGCAGGGACAGATGAGCAGAACTGATAGCAGAAAAAAAAGAGATAAAGCTAAAAACGGGGCAAACTTTGTAGAAAACCGTTGAAGCTGCAAAATGCTTCAGACTGGGGCAGAGGTTTAATTTCCAGCAGGACAAGAACGCTTAACATCCAGCTAGAACTACAATTACTTTAGATCAAAGCATAGTCATGTATTAGAACACTCATTCTAAGTTTAGACCTAAATCCAACAGAGAACCTTTGGCAAGACTTCAAAACTAATGCGAAGAAAAATGGGCAAAAATGTCTTCAGATGTGCAGCTTGTCGGTGTAATGTTAACAAAGTGCAGTTCTACAATGTAAGAAAAACATTTAAAGGGTATAACTAATTTTAAAAGGCACTTATGCTGCCTTCAAGAATACATATTTTCTCGGGACATCCATACATTTTTATGTCTAAACAAAACAATATAACACCACATTCTGCACACGTTCAAAAGAAGGAGCTACAGAAGACAATGAACAAAGTGACTAACACAATCCACCAATGTTGTAAACCTTCAGGAGATACCTGCTGGACAAAATAACCCCCAAAATATTTATGATGCTCAGAGGCCTGGATTCCAGTTTAAGAAACTGTGTGAACAGATGATTTCACTTCAATTCAATTGAAAAATACTTTATTGATCCCAAAGGGGAATTAAATGTTGTCGTAGCTCATATTATACAGATTTCCTCAAAGAGTAGTAGATGCTGGTGGCTGTGGGCAGGAAAGATCTCCTATACTGGTCTGTCTTACCTGAAGCCTCTGACTGAAGACACTCTGTTGTTGTACGACAGTCTCATGAAGAGGATGCTCAGGGTTCTCCATAATGTTCTTCATTTTATGAAGAATTCTACTTTGCACAATGATCTCCAGAGGTTCAAGAGGAGTCTGTCTTGTACTGGAAGTCTGAGGTGTACAGAGTGAAAAGGAATGGTGAGAGTACAGTCCCCTGTGGTGCTCCTGTCCTTCTGACTACCTGGTAAGACACACAACCCTTCAGTCTCACAAACTGTGGTCTGTTTGTCAGGTAGTCTTTGATCCAAGAGCAGAACATTTTAGTTCTTTTTTAAGTGTTACAGAATGAAGGTTACAGTAGGACTGACCTCAGCGATTAATTACTTTTTTTCCATTTTAGAGTTTTGCTTTTTTTTTCAAAGTGTCTTTCAAGACACTGTATTTACTTCTATGCTATATAATCCAAAGCACAGCAGCAGCATTATTGCCTCTCTCCTTTCTTTAGTCTATTAGCATAACACCAATTTGTGCGGTTGATATAAAGGGGGGAAACAAAATCACAACATAGTTTATTTTGAGAAGCAGCTTGAGCAAGGTATGGTTATCTAGCATCTTTCTTGAGCTGATGTTCTTAAAGGATTTGAAATGTGGGTTTTGGCATGATATTCAAGTTAAATTTAGCTTTAGATTATTTATAAAAGCTGTGGACACAAACCAATGAAAGGATCTTATAAAATTAATTTAAAAGCCTAAATATTTTTGCATTAGATTTTACAACATTGAAACAGCTTATAAAGGCTACTGGAGTGAAAGTAGCTCACAAGTACTTTAAACATAACTTCTGTTTGGTTTTTAAGCGTTGAGGAAGTCAAGTTTGGAAAAGAACAGGGCTTGTCAAAATACTAAAAATATACTTGCCTGTTGACTTATTGAAGCACATCTATCAGTCCTGAGGAAATTCAGTCTGTAAGAAGCAGTCTCTGTTGATGATACTACTCTTATCTACATCCCAGCATCAGTGCCAGTAAAAGACTCTGCTGACTGGTCTGAATTCTTTCATTTTTGGCACGTCAAAAACTGATGGACCTTGATCTCACCATAAATGAGCTACATAGCAAGGTAACAATAATGCAAGGCAGGGCAACTTTACAGAGGGACCTGCAGGATCTGATGAAATAAAGGGTTTCTACACATTTTCCATGTAAAAATGCCACACTTCTCCAGACTCAATTTTCAAACAATCCTTAACTTTAAAAATATGTAATAATAAAGTTATAGAAACTTGCACAAACTGGAGGGAGGAAAGAAAGGAAGAAAGCGGGCAAGGTAAGTGAATCACAAGGCAGCAGACAGGCCGTGAGGACAGAATGTAAGGAAGAAGCAAAAACACAAGAAAGGCAATTGAGGATACATGAAAGGAATGGAAGAAAGGACATAAGGAAGGAAAGAGGAAGACAGGAAAGACACAAGGATGGATAGAAAAGAAGGACAGGAAGGACAAGGATGGACACAAGGCAAGCAACGTAGGATGCAAAAAAGGTAAGAAAAGAAAGACAGGAAGGAAGAAAGAAAGGAAGGACATGAGGGAGGACACATAAGTAAAGATTGGAAGGACACAATTTGGGAAGTAGAATGCAAAGAAAGTAGGAACAGAAATAAGGAAGGATATGAGTGAGGAAGAAAGAATGGAAAGGACACAACAATTAAAAAATGAGATAGCATTTAAAGTCTGAAAATGCAGATATGTTTCCACTCTTATTTTCTTTTTCCATACTTATCCACATCTGGAAAACACTAGAATTAAATTTAAAAAATGTCCAGACTACGTACGAATTCCGGGACATTAGGGAAAAAAGAACCAGATATGAAACTAAGAACCCTCCACCTTCTGTAGGTGTGACCAAGAGCAGAAATGAAAAACAGAAAGCTTTGTAGATAAAGACAAATGAAAGAAAACTTGACATGTATCCTTTAATTTATTCTTTAGAGTTTAATGTATCTCAAGTTTGTTAATACAAACTTACAGAAAGACAGAAATACGTCTGTGTAGATCTTAATGAAATTTATCAAAAGACTTCATTTTAAGATGAGATGAATGGATTGATGTAACTTCTGTAGACCACCATAATGGAAGGAAAATCACCTGTTGAGTAATAAATATGCCCCTTTTGTTAAAAAAAAAACATGTCAGCTCAGGAAGCTGAACTGACCTCAGAAGACTGGATCATTTTGGGGTTCATCCAACAAATTTTAAAAACCAAATGAAATGTTTACAACATACCTGTTAAATATGGAATCTACTGGGTTTTACAAAGAGGTCTTGAAGAACTGAATGATGAGACAGACTCCACTGTTAAAACAAATACCCTACACAACACAGATGTCAGATTATGTAGTATAAACAACTTCAGTCAGAAGTTTACATTCACCAATCATAGGCATGACTGTTTTCATTTTGGGCTTCTTATTATTTATTTGAACCATTCTTTTCCCAAACTGGATGATTATACAACTAAAATGACTTTTTTAAAATAGGTTACACATGTAAACCTTTATCGTGCGTTTTCTGTAGTCCACCCGGGATCAAATACACCAACACTGGTATCTGATTAAATGTCTGTCAGCAAGGTGCTCCTCAGTCACATGCTTTTGGTAGCTTTCAACTAGATCCTGCTTGCGACTGGATATGTGGCCAATGTTCTTAGCAGGATTTGGTGGAGCTCATTTAAACTGCTTGGTTTCCTGACAAAACCCAGCTTTTAAACATAAATCATAAATTTTCAGTTAAGGTAGGGGTTTGGAGAAAGCCATTCGAGAACCTTAATTTTGCTCTGCATTAATTATTCCAAACCAGATTTGAATGTTTTAAGCACCTTGGTTGAAGGGTCTCAAATTCCAGTCCTCAGAGGCTACTGCAGGTTTTAGATGTTTTGCTGGTCCAAAATATGCATATTAAATGGCTGAATTATCACCTCTGCATGGAATCATGTAAAGAGACCCAAAAATGACCTATTTTTTGATTTAGTTGTGTTGAAGCAAAGTTGAAGCCCATAATCTATAGGACATTCATGTCCATAATGAGTGACTCTAAACATCTGACTAAAACCCTAGGTGATGTTTAGCAACATTCTTTAGGTGAAGTCTAGCAGCACAAACAATTTGTCTTGGGAAAAAGCAGCAGATCATTAAAGACATGTATGTGGTTTTCTTAAAAATGCATCCGTCATCAAGCAACTTAAAAATTCTTCACATTAGAAAGATGTGTAAAGAATTGAGAGGAATCTTTAAGTATGCTCTATATGCAATGTATATATAAAATAAATATATCTGAATATATTTATTTTCATGATGTAGACCTACTGCGTGCTGGTGAAGATTAAATCTTTGCATAAGTGACTATCTCATTACAAATATAAAGTGATTAGGTTACAGCCCTCAAGAGTATCTAGAAAGCTTTTTATGATGGAAAGACACCTTCAGATTAAAATGTGTTTGACAGTACTCTGTTTAATAAAACTCCAGTTCAGTCATTGTGCTGTATTCTGTAAATTGTCGTGCGACAGTGGGCACTAGTCCATTTTCTCTGCAATCCGTCCCATTTTGGTACGCATGTTACGCACCAGGAAGAATGCGATGGTGGTGATGCCCATTAAAACTTCAGCTACCCAGAAGGCCATGTCCCAGCTGTGCTGCTTGGCAATGGTGCTAAAGGGAAGCCCTGCCATGAAAGCCCCCACTGTAGCAAACACAAACCCACTTTAGTCATATGAAAGAGTCAGCTTTGTAACACAAAAGGCTATTATTATTTATTATTTCTGGTCATGTGAACCAGCAGCTTACCATTTGCCATCAGCGCAACAACCGCATGAGACGTTCCACAGAAATTAGAAGGAGCACTTTCACTTGCTATCACTCCATACAAGGCAATAGGTCCATAAGAAGAAAACCCAAACATGGCACCAAGGAAGAGAATCCAAATCTGTCAGTGAAACAAACATTAAAAACAAATGTTTCTTCCTTCCAGAAGTATTTACAACACTTGAACGTTTTAATATTCTGTCAAATTTAAATCTTTGTGGTCGAATGTATTCTATTGGGATTTTATGTGACAGAGCAACACAAAGTAGCATATCATTTCAAAGTGGAGGGAAAAGGATACAGTTTTAAAATTTCTCCCAAATAGAAATATGAAAATTATGGCTTGTATTTGTATTCAGCCTCCTTTACTCTGATACATCTAAATTAATTGCAATGCAGCCTTCACAAGTCACTTAATTAGTAGATAAAGTCCTTCTGCGTGTAATTGCATTTAACTACACTGCTCAAAAAAATAAAGGGAACACTCAAATAACACATCCTAGATCTGAATGAATGAAATATTATAATTGAATACTTTGTTTGGTACAAAGTTGAATGTGCTGACAACAAAATCACACAAAAATCATCAATGGAAATCAAATTTATTAACCAATGGAGGCCTGGATTTGGAGTCACACACAAATTAAAGTGGAAAAACACACTACAGGCTGATCCAACTTTGATGTAATGTCCTTAAAACAAGTCAAAATGAGGCTCAGTATTGTGTGTGACCTCCATGTGTCTGTATGACCTCCCTACAATGCCTGGGCATGCTCCTGATGAGATGGTGGATGGTCTCCTGATGGATCTCCTCCCAGACCTGGATTAAAGCATCCCCCAACTTTTGGACAGTCTGTGGTGCAACGTGACGTTGGTGGATGGAGCGAGACATGATGTCCTAGATGTGCTCAATCAGATTCAGATCTGGGGAACGGGCGGGTCAGTCCATAGCTTCAATGTCTTCATCTTGCAGGAACTGCCGACACACTCCAGCCACATGAGGTCTAGCATTGTCCTGCATTAGGAGGAACCCAGGGCCAACCGCACCAGCATATGGTCTCACAAGGGGTCTGAGGATCTCATCTCGGTACCTAATGGCAGTCAGGCTACCTCTGGCGAGCACATGGAGGGCCGTGTGACCCTCCAAAGAAATGCCACCCCACACCATTACTGACCCACTGCCAAACCGGTCATGCTGAAGGATGTTGCAGGCAGCAGATGGCTCTCCACGGTGTCTCCAGACTTTCTCACGTCTGTCACATGTGCTCAGTGTGAACTTGCTTTCATCTGTGAAGAGCACAGGGCGCCAGTGGCGAATTTGTCAATCCTGGTGTTCTCTGGCAAATGCCAAGCGTCCTGCACGGTGTTGGGCTGTGAGCACAACCACCATTTGTGGACGTCGGGCCCTCATACCATCCTCATGGAGTCGGTTTCTAACCGTTTGTGCAGACACATGCACATTTGTGGTCTGCTGGAGGTCATTTTGCAGGGCTCTGGCAGTGCTCCTCCTGTTCCTCCTTCCACAAAGGCGGAGGTAGTGGTCCTGCTGCTGGTATGTTGCCCTCCTACGGCCTCCTCCACGTCTCCTGGTGTACTGGCCTGTCTCCTGGTAGAGCCTCCAGGCTCTGGACACTATGCTGACAGACACAGCAAACCTTCTTCCCACAGCTCACATTGATGTGCCATCCTGGATGAGCTGCACTACCTGAGCCACTTGTGTGGGTTGTAGAGTCCGTCTCATGCTACCATGAGTGTGAAAGCACCACCAACATTCAAAAGTGACCAAAACATCAGCCAGAAAGCATCGGTACTGAGAAGTGGTCTGTGGTCCCCACCTGCAGAACCACTCATTTATTGAGTGTGTCTTGCTAATCGCCAAAGATTTCCTCCTGTTGTCTATTCCATTTGAACAACAACATGTGAAATGTATTATCAATCAGTGTTGCTTCCTAAGTGGACAGTTTGATTTCACAGAAGTTTGATTTACTTGGAGTTATATTGTGTTGTTTACGTGTTCCCTTTATTTTTGAGCAGTGTATAAATACATCTGAAGGTCTCAGAGGTTTGTTAGAGAACATCAGAGAACAAACACAATCATGAAGACCAAGGAACTGCAGACAGGTCAGTGAAAAGGTTGTGGTGAAGTTTAAATCCGACTTTGGTTCTAAAACAATATCCCAAAACATCTCACAGAGCTCTGTTCAATATATTATTCAATTCAATTCAGTTTTATTTATATAATGCCAATTCACAACACACATTGTCTCAAGGCACTTCACAAAGGGTTTGGAATGGTGGGGGATTGTTGGGGAGGTTAGATTAAACTACTGAGTGTTAGAGTTTGGCCATTTTAGAATTGGCTATGTGTAGCTGTACTAAGTAAAATAATACACTGATAAACGTTTGTCCATCTAGAGCCCACTGGTGGCCATTGTTATACTAAAAACCACAATGATTGGGATACCTCTCTCTGTCAGATTGATTATAACCATTGGAAAAGAGAAGGGGTCATACAGGTAGCAGAAATGGAGGGTGTGTTTGCACCTGAACCATAACTGAGCCGATTTAGGCTAAACCTGACTCCCCCTTACTAAAAACAAACAGGGAGGGAGGAAAGCAGAGGTAAAAATAATTGGAGAGTTGTTTCCTGTTGCATTGTGTGAAAGGTGGGTAACTTTAAAATGGGCTAATTTAATTGAATCATATAGATTTCAAGTCAAGTACATACATACCAATTAATCCTAACTATCAAAAAGTGCAGTCAGATTCAGTTATTTATTCAAATTGGATAAAAAGTTTTTCTGTCTAAGGAAACCCAGCAGATTGCATCGACTGCATTGTAGCCACAGTGGACAGTCACTGGCGCTGACTTTGCAGCAATCCCTCATACTGAGCATGCATGTAGCGACAGTGGAGAGGAAAGACTCCCTTTTAACAGGAAGAAACCTCCAGCAGAACCAGGCTCAGTGTGACAGGCTGGGCTAGGGGAGCATTAGGGAGAGAAGGAGCCAACAGGCCCACAGTAATTCTGGAGGAGCTGCAGAGATTTACAGTTCAGGTGGAAGAATCTGTTGACATTGGTTGTGCAGTCTACAAATATGGCCAATGTAGAACAGTTAAAAGAAGAAAGAGCTATTGTTGAAAGAAACCATACAAAGTCTCTTTTACCAAAAGCCATGAAGGGGACACATCAACAACATGTGAAAGACGGTGCTCTGGTCAGATGAACTATTTAAATCCTAGCCTAAATGTACCGATTCACGTAAAATCTAATAATACCATGTTTTGGTACCTAAACACATCATTGTGACACTGAGGCAGTGGAAGTGTGGGCGATTTTCCATGCCGGACATGAACACAGCATTGCACGCACAACAGCGTAATGATGTCAGTAGCCGCTGGTACCAACAAAACAAGCATGGCTGATAGAAAGCACTCAAAAGTATGGTTGCACTTTTCAAAATGCGGTGCAGATTATGCTCGCTGCAATATTTGTGATGCAATGTGCAAGGCCTGCAGCAGGAATATTTCTAATTTGAGGAAGCACCTGCAGCATTGCCCCTACCACTATTTAAGAGGGGCGCCCCGCCAACCACACCGCCCGCCCCTATATGGCAAAAGTAAAAGTACACAAATTAGCCCAAGTGTTTCATGCCCTGCCCCTGACATGCAGCTAAAGTCCAGTCACCATCGAATAAAGGTTTTTGACCTGGCTTGGCTGTCGGAGGTGAAATTATCCCCCTGGATCTATAAGAATGAGCTTGGTAATTAAATACATACATGATAGAGAAAAGAAAAAAGAAAGATAGATATGGACATAATAAATACAGTAGGTAGAAGATAAACATTTCAGAGTTCATTTTCCTTAAGAATGTTCTGTCGAATATGCAGACAGCTTAAACAGGGTGCAGTCAGAGGAAACCATGGCCCCAGCCATTTACAGGTCCTTCTCAAAATATTAGCATATTGTGATAAAGTTAATTATTTTCCATAATGTAATGATGAAAATTTAACATTCATATATTTTAGATTCATTGCACACTAACTGAAATATTTCAGGTCTTTTATTGTCTTAATACGGATGATTGTGGCATACAGCTCATGAAAACCCAAAATTCCTATCTCACAAAATTAGCATATCATTAAAAGGGTCTCTAAACGAGCTATGAACCTAATCATCTGAATCAACGAGTTAACTCTAAACACCTGCAAAAGATTCCTGAGGCCTTTAAAACTCCCAGCCTGGTTCATCACTCAAAACCCCAATCATGGGTAAGACTGCCGACCTGACTGCTGTCCAGAAGGCCACTATTGACACCCTCAAGCAAGAGGGTAAGACACAGAAAGACATTTCTGAACAAATAGGCTGTTCCCAGAGTGCTGTATCAAGATACCTCAGTGGAAAGTCTGTGGGAAGGAAAAAGTGTGGCAGAAAACGCTGCACGACGAGAAGAAGTGACCGGACCCTGAGGAAGATTGTGGAGAAGGGCCGATTCCAGACCTTGGGGGACCTGCGGAAGCAGTGGACTGAGTCTGGAGTAGAAACATCCAGAGCCACCGTGCACAGGCGTGTGCAGGAAATGGGCTACAGCTGCCACATTCCCCAGGTCAAGCCACTTTTGAACCAGAAACAGCGGCAGAAGCGCCTGACCTGGGCTACAGAGAAGCAGCACTGGACTGTTGCTCAGTGGTCCAAAGTACTTTTTTCGGATGAAAGCAAATTCTGCATGTCATTCGGAAATCAAGGTGCCAGAGTCTGGAGGAAGACTGGGGAGAAGGAAATGCCAAAATGCCAGAAGTCCAGTGTCAAGTACCCACAGTCAGTGATGGTCTGGGGTGCCGTGTCAGCTGCTGGTGTTGGTCCACTGTGTTTTATCAAGGGCAGGGTCAATGCAGCTAGCTATCAGGAGATTTTGGAGCACTTCATGCTTCCATCTGCTGAAAAGCTTTATGGAGATGAAGATTTCATTTTTCAGTACGACCTGGCACCTGCTCACAGTGCCAAAACCACTGGTAAATGGTTTACTGACCATGGTATCACTGTGCTCAATTGGCCTGCCAACTCTCCTGACCTGAACCCCATAGAGAATCTGTGGGATATTGTGAAGAGAACGTTGAGAGACTCAAGACCCAACACTCTGGATGAGCTAAAGGCCGCTATCGAAGCATCCTGGGCCTCCATAAGACCTCAGCAGTGCCACAGGCTGATTGCCTCCATGCCACGCCGCATTGAAGCAGTCATTTCTGCAAAAGGATTCCCGACCAAGTATTGAGTGCATAACTGTACATGATTATTTGAAGGTTGACGTTTTTTGTATTAAAAACACTTTTCTTTTATTGGTCGGATGAAATATGCTAATTTTGTGAGATAGGAATTTTGGGTTTTCATGAGCTGTATGCCAAAATCATCTGTATTAAGACAATAAAAGACCTGAAATATTTCAGTTAGTGTGCAATGAATCTAAAATATATGAATGTTAAATTTTCATCATTACATTATAGAAAATAATTAACTTTATCACAATATGCTAATATTTTGAGAAGGACCTGTATATGTGAGACACTTGAAGCAATAACGGCAACAAAAGGCGGCTCAACAACATATTTGCTCAGGAGGGCTGAATACAAGTGTGCAACAAATGTTAGACTTTAATTGTAACAAAGCTTTGAAAACCATCTACAATTTTCCTTTCACTTCACAATTAGGAACTGCTTTGTGTCGTTGTCACATAAAATCCCAATAAAGTATACTTAAGTTTTTGGTTGTGATGTGACAAAATGTGGAAAACTTTAAGGAGAAAGAAGAAACTGTAAATAATGCAGGTATTATCACCAACAGAAAGTAAACATATTTAAGAATGTACCTCTTTCTCTGACACTCCAAGCAGAACAGACACTGGATGGAGGACTTGAACCCAAAGAGGAGCCTCCTAAAGATAAACATTTTTTTCAAACAGGCACATGTACATTTTACACATTTTACATTATAATGTTAAGTATAAGGATTACCTTTGGTATTTCAGGTGTGATGGTCACTCTGAACAGATACATGGACACATACATGCCAGCCATCATCAGAATGAGCAGGCCGTGACGGGGGTTGCCATGAGTGCTCAAGCCTTTCTAAGGACACACAAAGGGAAAACATTTTAGCAACATTCGAGCTGAAACCACAACTCCAATAGTTTGTGGCACTCACCTTGGCTACGGCTCTGTCCGAAATTAAACCTGCTGAGAGGCTGCCAACGAAACCCCCCACCTCCAATGCACTCATGTAGGTGCTGCCTGTTAGTAACAGAGCTCCAGTCAGCACCAGATAGGTTAAACTAACAATCAAAGATGAGGCAAGAAACCCCAAATCACACCCATGAGAGCAGTTTGGCCTTTCTCCTGCATGAGGAACAGCTGTCCCCAGTCAGTGGCAGCCGTTTTTACCCCAAACACGACCAAGTAGCCCAGAGACAGAACCCACAGGAAGGGAGAGAGGAGGAATTCGCTCAGGGTGCTCTCGCTGTTGGCTTCAGAACACAAAGAAAAGAGGTCAACCAGTCACACTGCATAGTCACTGTAAAACATCTTAGTTACACCTTATAAAGAATTGCCATCTATAAACTATGGCAATGTATTTCCTTAGAGAAGCTCTGTATTTTGCTTACCTCCTTTCGCACCCTTCTTAGCTGTAGCTTCGATGCTGGGAAGCCCCACGTCCTTTGGCTCATTCTTTACAAATACCAGACAAACGAATGAGAAAGCAGCACAGAATATGCCAGACATGGCCAGAATTGTCCTCCAGTCGTAGTACTGCAGGAGCACCGTGACCAGGAGAGGACCCAGACTACCAGCCAGGTTCATGCTGCAGGAGAGCACAGACCACCATGTTCCAAACTGGGATGGCTCATACCACTGTGGAGAGACACATAGAGTCATTTAAGGTCCTTTATATCAGAGCCAGTACACCTGTCCCAGAAAACAGAAAATCTATTTTCAAGGCAATTCTTGAAGTTAGGCAAATATTATTTGTTCAATATATTAAATCAGGTAATCCACTTCATGAGAACAGTGGAGAAGGTTTGTAAAAAACTTTGTTTGCCCTTAAAGTACCTTGCTTAAATATTCACACACATTTTCACATGTATTACAACCACAAAAACAGAACCATAAAAAATTCTGTTGGTAGTTTGCCCCAATCTATGTAGAGGAGACAGTAAACATGAGGAAGGTGTTTAGCTACATGTATAATACTTAGTGTGGAGGCAAACTAACTACACACCACCCTGAAACCACCATCTCCTCAGTGAAGCATGGTCATGGCAGAATATTACTGTGGGCTGTTTTCTTCAGTGGAGACAAGGAAACTGGTCAGACTTTATGCGAATAAAGGAAGAAAAGCTTTTAGAAGCAGCAAAGACTTGAATCTAGGGTGGAGGCTGACCTTTCAACAACCCTAAAGATACAACCCGAGCAACAATGGTTTTGATCAAATGCCATTCATGTGTTAGAATGGCCTAGTTAAAGTCCAGACTTTAATCCAACTGAGAATCTGTGGAAAGACTTGATAACTTCTGTTCAAAGATGTTCTCTATCCTATCTGACTGAGCATGAGCTATTTCTA
Source organism: Girardinichthys multiradiatus (assembly GCF_021462225.1). NCBI lineage: Eukaryota > Metazoa > Chordata > Actinopteri > Cyprinodontiformes > Goodeidae > Girardinichthys > Girardinichthys multiradiatus. The sequence continues at coordinate 39,875,277 of NC_061804.1, read as the reverse complement.
AATGAACAATTGGTAATAGATTTTGTCTACACTCCAATTGCAGCAAATTTATAAAGTGTTTCAGTGGACCTAACACAAATTCAGACCAACTTCTTCAAAAAAAAAAATAAATACATAAAATGAATCATTTTTCTTCATTTTCACTTAATATTCACAACTTAGTTTTGGTCTGTCACATAAAATTCCAAGGAAATAAATTGAAATTTGTGGCTATAATGAAACAGAATGTGGAAAATATGAACACTTACAGAATATAAATAACAATAATACTTGCAAGGTACTGTACAGCTCCCATGAAAATGAAAATGCAAGTCAGCTAGGCTTTGATGATCAAATACACTGATTAACTGACCATCAGCAAGACTTCGCTCATTGAAGATCCAGATCCCAACCAGACTAAAATCCAATGTGGAGACATAAGAAGGGCTGTACACCAGGAAATGCCAGCGAATTTCACTTAAGCTTCATTTCAAAGAACACCCAAAAAGGTTTAGTTGTTTTCAGTATAAACTTCATATTTTAATTATTAAATGAAATAAAAAATTGTTATGGGTAATTATTTTTATACTTGTTCATGATGTTAACTGGACAGCTGATTAATTAGACACTATTCATTTGACATCAATATCCTCATATCTAAAGTTACAAAACATGGCTGACTTATTAAGTATATAATCGGCATCATTACAGGGGTTGGTGAAGATCTACAACATGAGGTTAATTCAGACAGGTAACCTTTAGTGGCAACATAAGAAGGAAACAAAGATACCATACAGGATGTTGCAACAATGAACATGATTTAGTCTCGTTTATTTAAAAAAACAAACATCTACACCAGAAGGCTTACATCAGGACTTGAGAAAGCGATGGCAGTTACCTTTATCTAGATTCTTATTTTAAAATCGCTAACTTTTTCCGAAAACGCCAAAGAAAGTGTCAGAGTTACCAGCGTTTTCCCAGCTGCATGCAGTATAGAGTAATTTATCGCTGCCCTTTTCCTGCCTGTTGCTGCACATTGGCAATCAGCTGGCTGAAAGACCAATGATGCACTTTACCCTCACTGACAATAAGAGAAATGTGGCTCTTTGGAAATATTTCTGGTCATGAAAAAGAAGGACATTCCAATCATGCTAATTGAAGGAAAAAAATCAATAACTCTTCCTAAAAATGTTGTGTTAAAACTAGTTGGCCAGCTACATATCATCTTACCAGCTGACTGCAGGCTCTAGCTGAGTAGATAGCCTGACTAGCTAAAATTACCTTGTTGTACCAGTTTTAATCTATAAGTGACAGACTGGCCATTAGGTGCTATTCTGCACAATAAGCAGCTGGAAACTACTAATACAACTGGCAGTGCTTATTCTAAATTTTTTATTTAAGTCTAAAATCTACAAACATGCACATGGTAGAGATGAGATTATTATAACTGAAAAAAAATCAATATGCTTTATTATTTCAGCAGCTTGTTTTCTGCTTTTAATAAAAGTAATTACAGCATATTGAACATTTTGTTTGTAGAATCTCAGACTGAACATAGTGACTGAACCTTTTTCCAGCTGCCCCGTTTCATCAGCGAACATTTACATGGTTGATGTCAGACATAATATGTTCATGTTTAAGTTAGATTTCCGGTGTAATTTGCCAAGAGTGTAAACCATGGAATAAACTGGACCTTGTTCTTGACACTGAAAACCCAGGATTGAAGCTAAAATTACCTTGCTAAGCCATTAATCCCACTCCATACAGCTGACCTTTGAACTGCAGGTTTAGGGACCAGTCTCCTTCAGGCTATTACAATGAAGCCATGTCCTTCTGCTTATGGACAAATGTGTTCTCGCAAAGTAAAGAAAAGCTGCTGCTGTTAAAAGATGCTCTGTGGTTATAATCCTCGTTCCATGAACAGATTCACTCTTTAAAAACTTTGTCAGTTTTAGTTTATTGCTCCCAAAGAACAAGCAGAATGAAATAAGAGCTACAGGCCCTCAGGCTGTAACTAAGTTAAAGGCAGCCATGAAAGCCCCCTGCACAACATACTCAGCCAGTAGAGCCCCAGTAACTTGAGAATCCGCTAAGCATACACCCAAGGTAGCCACAGACTTCTTTAACACCATGTTGATCAATAGTGTCGACTTCAACTCACCTGTGCTGCACATTTAGAGCTGTTAAATGTATTTGCTCTCAATGAAGGGGGAAGACTCCCTTTAGCAAATTTGCTTTTCTTTTGTGGAGATATACTTAGAATTATCTATAAATACACTGTCCTGTAATCTGACCTCCGCCACCCACTGAACACATGCCAACACCTTTTCTATCGACCTTTGAAACACTGCTTCAGTTGAGGCAGCTTCTTTGAATCCAGAAGCTGTTTCAAACAGTATGATCCATTAGTTTTCTTTAAAAACGACTCAGAAATGTCTAAATATTAGTCAGACCTACCAAGAGTTCAAATATACTTGGAACAAATTCCACCGCTATTTATAGAAGAGACTTTAAAAGATTATTAGGTAATCCTTTAATTTCTCAAAGTGCTGCTGGCTTTCCTGCTCTTGTTCTGGACAATCAACACTTCATACAGATGGCTGAGATCAGCTAAAACCAAACACAGCTGCCTCAGTCCTAAATGTCAGCGCTGGTTCGTGATTAGAAGGCACGGTCCCTCCAAATATAATCCCACCATCAACAGTCAGGTGGTTGCCGTATCCTACAGTTAAGACACCAAACATGTATTTGTCAGCAGGTGGCGACTCTGGATGGACGGGCATTATGAGCGGCCTGCAAGCTTCACAATATTGTACTTGTCAAGTTTACATTTAATTGTAAGGTGAAGCTGAAGAGATATTAACAAAAAGCTGCAAAAGACACATAATCAAGAGACCCTCCTTTTCAGTAGTAAACCAGGTAATAACCAGTAATAAACCAGGCGGCATACTAATGGCAGAAAACCCAGGAAATGATTGGAAATCTGAAATGATACCAGGAAGTCCTGTGAGGTAACTGTGAGTTGAATCAAATGAGGAAAGTGGGTGAAATGTCAGATGTGGCTCAATGTACATCAGCTTTTATTTGAATAAACAACCCTGACAAGCATATTTGACATTTTTTTAAGGGCTAGAAGACCGTTTTATTTATTTATGTTTACTGATAAGATAACAAAAACGTTAAACACCCAAAAGGAAAGAACATAATCTGGTCCAATCCCAGACTATAGATGGATATGAAAATGATTAGGTTTATATGGGCATCAGAGGACATAAAGGGGGAGAGTGTAACATGCAGTAGCCAGAATGCCCAACAGTCGGTAAAAACAGTAAATGAAGGTCATAGAAGAAGCTTTAAATAATATTACCAGACGTTCTGTTACAATGAGGGTTAGGATTTAGAGTGTCCTCATACAGTTGCTCTGCATTTGGGATAATACAACCAGTCAGCCTTATCCCAACACAAAATGACCCCTATCAAACTCCATCAAGTGTGGGTGATGCATCTAATGTACAGGTCCTTCTCAAAATATTAGCATATTGTGATAAAGTTCATTATTTTCCATAATGTCATGATGAAAATTTAACATTCATATATTTTAGATTCATTGCACACTAACTGAAATATTTCAGGTCTTTTATTGTCTTAATACGGATGATTTTGGCATACAGCTCATGAAAACCCAAAATTCCTATCTCACAAAATTAGCATATTTCATCCGACCAATAAAAGAAAAGTGTTTTTAATACAAAAAACATCAAAACTTCAAATAATCATGTACAGTTATGCACTCAATACTTGGTCGGGAATCCTTTGGCAGAAATGACTGCTTCAATGCGGCGTGGCATGGAGGCAATCAGCCTGTGGCACTGCTGAGGTCTTATGGAGGCCCAGGATGCTTCGATAGCGGCCTTTAGCTCATCCAGAGTGTTGGGTCTTGAGTCTCTCAACGTTCTCTTCACAATATCCCAAAGATTCTCTATGGGGTTCAGGTCAGGAGAGTTGGCAGGCCAATTGAGCACAGTGATACCATGGTCAGTAAACCATTTACCAGACTCTGGCACCTTGATTTCTGAATGACATGCAGAATTTGCTTTCATCCGAAAAAAGTACTTTGGACCACTGAGCAACAGTCCAGTGCTGCTTCTCTGTAGCCCAGGTCTGGGGAATGCGGCACCTGTAGCCCATTTCCTGCACACGCCTGTGCACGGTGGCTCTGGATGTTTCTACTCCAGACTCACTCCACTGCTTCCGCAGGTCCCCCAAGGTCTGGAATCGGCCCTTCTCCACAATCTTCCTCAGGGTCCGGTCACCTCTTCTCGTTGTGCAGCGTTTTCTGCCACACTTTTTCCTTCCCACAGACTTCCCACTGAGGTGCCTTGATTCAGCACTCTGGGAACAGCCTATTTGTTCAGAAATGTCTTTCTGTGTCTTACCCTCTTGCTTGAGGGTGTCAATAGTGGCCTTCTGGACAGCAGTCAGGTCGGCAGTCTTACCCATGATCGGGGTTTTGAGTGATGAACCAGGCTGGGAGTTTTAAAGGCCTCAGGAATCTTTTGCAGGTGTTTAGAGTTAACTCGTTGATTCAGATGATTAGGTTCATAGCTCGTTTAGAGACCCTTTTAATGATATGCTAATTTTGTGAGATAGGAATTTTGGGTTTTCATGAGCTGTATGCCAAAATCATCCGTATTAAGACAATAAAAGACCTGAAATATTTCAGTTAGTGTGCAATGAATCTAAAATATATGAATGTTAAATTTTCATCATGACATTATGGAAAATAATGAACTTTATCACAATATGCTAATATTTTGAGAAGGACCTGTATCTATGATTTAAGCTCTGTGTCTAGTTTCCTTTACTCACTGTTTAAACTAAAACTGTGGCAACTGATTTATTCCTGTTGTCACCACCTTATGCCTAGAAATACAAACACCAGGCTGGACAAAACGGAAATTCAACTCTAATTTTCGATATTACATAAAATAAATGTCCCACAACTTCTTTGACAGAGGTAGCGGCTTTTAATCCAACAGAAAATGAAGACATGAGATGATCCCTATTGATGCATCAAAGCATACAGTGCTGTAGAAAAGTATTTGCTCACTTAGAGTCTTCTTCTGTTTGTGATGTTTTTCTCCTACTTACACATTTCAAATCAAAGTAATTTTATAAATCAGACAAAGATAAATTGAACAAACACAAAGGCTGTTTTTAAAATGATCATGTCATTTACAGCCCTATGTGAAAATATACTTGTCCCCCCATGTAGAATCGTGAATTAACTATGATCAAGTCATTGCTTTTTTATCTGTCTGGAAAGGATTACAAAGCCATCTCTAAGGCGTTGGGACTCAAGTGAACCCCAGTGAGCGCCATTACCCATGGAGAAAACCTGCAGCAGTGGTGAACATTCCCAGTGGTCGGCCTACCAAAATTACTTCGACAGTAGATCAACGGGTCATCCAGGAGGTTACAAAAGAACCCAGAACAACATCAAAATCTCTGCAGGCCTCACTGCCTCAATTAAGGTCAAAGTGGCTGGACAAAAATGTTGTCAATGGGAGAGAACCAGTGTTTGACCAAAAAGAGCATAAAGCCCTGTGCCACATTTGCAAAATGTCAAACAGTCAAACATGCTGGTAGTACTGTGATGATGAGGGGATGCTTTGCTTCTTCAGGGCCAGAAAGGCTTGAAACGACTGAAAGAATAAATTCTACTTTCTACTAATAAACCCTGAAGGAGAATGTCCGGCCAACAGTTTGTGAACTAAAGCGAACTTGGATTGTGCAGCAGGAGAAGCAGACTGTCAAGTCCACTAATGGCAATGGCTCAGAAAAGAACAAATGATGTGGTCAAAGTGGCCTAGTAAAAGCCTGGACAAAGTCTGAATCCAATTGAGACGATGTGGACGACCTTAACCAGGCCATTTATGTGTGAACTACAAATGCTTGATGCCAAGGGTTGCCAGAACATATTAGGTTTAGAGGGAATTACTATTTTCACATATTGTCAGGTTGTTTTAAATTGCTTGCTTTTTTCACTTAATTAAATTATCATTTAAAACTATTTCGTATTCACTCAGGTTAACTTAATTTGATACAAACGTTTGTTTGATGATCTAAAAGATTTGTGTGATTAAAAGGCAAGTCATGGCACTTTATATCTCAAGGTTTTCCAATTTTTTTGCGACACACCTAAATGCATGCGGTTGGTTGGGTGAGACCGTGGTGGACAGGTTGCAGTTTTCCATTAAACGAATAGAAAAAAACAGTGCCAACACCTAACAGGGCTGATCAGGAGAAAATGGTTAAATTCCAGTCTCATGTCAATAGATTTGTGCGTCTGGACTTATTCCCTTGGATGTTCGACATAAAGAAATCCCAGCTCCTTGCAAATCAAAACATGTACATACCCATCATGTGCCGACAAAGCTACACCCAAATCAGACTATTCCTTCTTGCTTCTTAAGTTGATGCTTTACAATATGTGTAACTATAAGCATTCTCTTAATGCTAATGGCTTTCAGATTTATGATGTGACAGGTAGGATGGTATTACCTTTCGAAGCACCTTCCCACATGGGGGCCACCCACAGCCCTGTCCCAGACCGTTGATGAACCAGAGCAGTGAGAACATGGATACTGTCGAAGACCAAGAGAAGGCTACGTTGATGCCTCCTACCAAGAAGAGGCCGATGGAGAAAAGCCAGCGGGCACTGATTTGATCCGACATCACGCCGCTGATGAACTTACTGATGGCATAGGCCATGGTCTGACTGCTGGTGATCATACCTGCATAGGAAAAACGTGAAAGCTACTGTTAAAGCAACAAACAGGCTCTTTAAGGAACATTTGCAATTAGCTATGTGAACTTCTTCAATAGCTTTTTTAAATAACTGTCTGCTTTGACTGCCATGAACCTTCGTTCAGATGATTATTGTCCCTAAAGTGGCAGCCATTACGTTTTGTGATCCATTCACCGTTACCAAGAATTCAACTGAATGTCATGAAACTTTGTTCAGCCTTCCTGGATGATTCAAAGTGACCCTAGCGACCTTCTTTGAACTTTACTTTAACATCTTCTAGCAACCTTTGTTGCTAGACCAGATGCTTTCTAAGAAACATAAGGAATAGTCTCTTTCTTTAGCTTTAGATCAATATTTTGGAGTTTATAGTCACTACAATCCAGACAGGACTGCACAATCTTAGGCAAACATGTAACTGCAAAATTAGAAATAATAATATTGATAGCAATTAACATATATTTGCCCGACTTTTCTTTTGCCTGATGTTAATGATCTTGGTCACTTAAATGTAATGCGTTTCCGCTGTGAGCATAAAGGATAATTAAAGTCCATCCAAGTGGCCACTTTATTATTTGCCAGCAGATTTTTAATATACGTTATCAGAAATGTTGTAGCCTACTGTTAACAGTCTTTGTGAGGCTGTTTGAATGATCAGATCCGAGAAACTTCACTAAAAAACAGAAGTGCCAAGTAATCAGCCCAAGATGGGAATCAAGTTGTTTGCCTATTGTTTTAGTGCATCAAAAACAAAAACTCACACTTTTGGTCCATAAACACTTTAATTAACAGCATCTACTTTTTTTGTTTAGCAAAACTCAACGGTTAAAAGACATTTGCTTTGAGCGGCCATCTGACATGACTCCTGAGTCTGTCGTGGCAGATTGCCACTCATACTAAGCACGGTCTGGGTTCTGCTGGAGGTTTCTTCCAGTTAAAGGGGAGTTTTACTCTCCACCGTAGCAACATGCATGCTCAGTATGAGGGATTGCTGCAAAGACACAACAACACAATGCAAGCAACTGTGGACTGTTGGAATGTATGTACTTATGATTTGAGTGCATTGACTTTTTTTGTAAAGTGCCTTGAAACGGCATGTTTTGGGAATTGGTGCTATATAAATAAACTGAATTGAATGCATTAATGATGATAATCTTGTAATTCCTTTATTTTATGTTTCAACCATCAAAGCACCTGAAGCATTTTATTTACTCGTTTTTATGTGGTATAGTTTTTAGAAAAAAATAAAAATCTGAATCGGGAGGTCAGACCTTATAGGAAACCAGAAACCCGTATCAGCCAGAAAAAGTCTGACGAGTCCTGAAAATGTTCAGCGTAGCAGCAAACTGAAGCAATGGCCAGATAAGAGCAATGGTCGCTGTTGTTCTATGATGCTGTTAACAAAAAAACTGAAACAAAACTGAAACAAAGCAATATTCAGTCCTTACCCAGGTCATCTTTGTCCAGTTCTATCTCCTCCATCACAGAGGGCATGACAAAAGAGAATGTCTTCCTGTTAAAGAAATACAGTGAGTAGCCAGTGAACATGCAGAGGAAGATGACTAGACGGTAGTAACTATAGCCTGTGGCACACATGATTACAGTCAACTGATCAAACAGTAATATATTTAAAGCCTTTTCTTCAGTGTAGTCCTGTATTTGGGTCCTCTGGCCTTCAGATCACAGCCAGCAACAGACAGAGGAGCAAGCTGTAGCATCAGTCAGGCAGTTGAGGCGAAAGGTTTTCCATAAGCAGAACTCCTTGCAGCATTGAAGCTCTGTATGTCTGGGAGAGTGTTGCTTGTACAGAGGAAACAGGGACCAAGAAGGGAAACCTCACACCGGCCTGAAAACGAGAGCATACCAAACATGACTTACGCAAGAAGTAGTTACACTGAGCTGGGGTTCAAACCAGCAAAAAAACAGCTGTGAGTGATTAAATTAAGAATATTTAAACATGTTTATGTTGAAAAGAAATGCTGAGTGTAATAAAACATGCAGACTGTAAATTATTATACATGTTTGTTCTGATAATATGATGAAGCAAGCAGATCTTTTTTATGTGCACATGTGGTTATGGATAAAAAGGACCTGAAGCTGACAAGGGGGCGGTCGGATAAAATATCAGAACTGCTCCTTTAACCGGGTTGGAGCGGTCCAAACAGCAAGCCTGGAAATATCACATCGCATCAGTGGACATTAACTTTCAAAACTGTCTGCATAGGAGCCAATTTTGTCATAGAAACATTAAAAGCACTAAGAGCCTTACATTGCTAAAACGTGTCATTTCGAACCGGTACATATTTAGCAGGCTACTGTGGTCGTGCGGGAAACAACTGCTCCTCTCCATGTCTCTAGGCCTAAATGTTTAGCGTACAAATCCCGAGCAGCTCGGCGGACATGGACCTCCCCTCATAGAGCCGCTGCCCTCGAGATGCCGACACACACACACACACACACACACACTGCTCTCTCCGTCCTTACCTTCATCAACGTCTCTGGCTCGTACCATACACGCTACACGGACGCTGCGCGCTCATGAATCTGCGGCTCAACGAGCGCGTCCGCGAGCGAAGGCACGTGGCAAACACACACACACAATGCACGAGCGCGTTTGGTCCGTTGCTGTGATACGTCAGCGCGTCCGCCGTATTGGATGTGGCAGTTCAGACTGTTTTAAACAGGCAAACACAGGAAAAGGGACGGAACCGCAGATATTTTAAGTAGCAAACATTTAAAACTCCATCCATGAACCTGGAGAGAACCCATGCATGGGGAGAACATGCAAACTCCATGAAGAACGAACCGCCGGCCGGGAGTCGAACCCAGGACCATCTCGCTACAAGATAACAGTACTAACACTGCTCCACTGTGCAGCCCCATTTAAAACTACATATCGACCAAAAACCATTAAGGCCCCAGATTATTATTAGAATTCCATACATTTACAAAAACCTTTTTTTTTTTTTTTTTGGCATTTCTTCTATATTTTACTATAGCATACTTATGTTTATTATTTTTATGTCTTACCTTGTTTTTAAATTAATGGAGAAATTAAGAGTGGCCTATTTCCTTAGAGCTAATTGTAAAACAAGCCACAGAGTTCCCCTGTGGCTTGAATGCTGCTCTGGAAGTTTTCTCTGACAAAACAAATTAAAAAAGAAGAAACAAACTCTTGGATTAAATTCAGATCAAGTGACTTTCTTCCTAAATGTTGACTTGAAGGTGACTGTGTTTTTATGATCGTAATGCGAGTATAATTACACGTGGAAAACCTTCGAAATCCTGGCCCTCTCACTTAAAACATAAAATATATAATGTTCTTCAGACACTAAAAGCCATTAATACACCATTATGCGAGGAATAAATCGTTATCAAATCATTACTCGGTATCTGCAACATTTTGTTCCTCCAGCGCTGCCATGTGGCTGAATTCACCACATTAAATTAAAAAGTTCCCCAGCCTGACTTGGAATTAAATTGGGGCTCACAAGGAAAACTAGCTATTTTGCAAGTTTGAAAGTAGAAAGTAGTGGGTTCAAATCCAGCTTCATCCTCTGTCTCCTGCTGATGTGTCCTTGAGCAAGCACTCATCCCCAAGTTGCATACTGATCTGTGTGTGGATGAGTTGGCAAACCCTGTGGCTCTTGTGTACAACTTATCTGAGAAGTCAGTATGACTAGAAAAGTGATGTATAGTCCAGTGTAAAAGTTCAATCACTTAAATGTATTAGTGAATGAGAGCTCCCAGTCAACACCCTTCTTACTCTCTGCAGATTGCAAAAAGTAGTTTTTGTAGTGCGTTACTTGAACATTGATTCAGTTCATCACACAATTTGTTTCACAGCTTCAATCAGCAAACAAAAATTAAAAAAGCTTATATTGTTATATGAACAGGATGTTTAACCTTATTTCCCCCCTAAATTACATCCCCCACTTCTCTTTTAAGGAACAGTTTTAGAAAATTGTCCGGAAGTGTGTAGTGTCAAAATGTGGCTTTTATCATGTTTGAACAATGCGCTTGTTTTTGTTCTCTGGTAATATGGATTATTTTACAGGCCTCTTTTACAATATAGGTAACAAACATTTAGAAGTATTGCATCAATCCTCAGTGCAATGATTAAAAAATGTTTCAACAAGTGATGTAAATGGGCACAGCACTAAAGTCGCTCCTATTAAAATAAATAAATTCAAAAGAGAATTCACTTACTTAACATTGTTATTGAAGAGCAAACTTCGGCATAACATTCTAAGATTATTTAATTATCATTATTATTTATTATTATTATAGTATAATTTTATTGTAATAACTGAAGCCCATCTGAGCTAGTCCCTAGTGATAAAAAAGTGAAAGGCTGCAGATTTGATCAAACTGTCGAATCAGAAGCTAACTTCAGCATCGTCCTTTTCCTCTTAAACAGATAAAAACTGACGTGAGGGCAGTCTGAGACTTTAGAAGAAGGAGGGATATTTAACTGGAGTTCCTCTGTGCTACAAGACCAACTCTACCATTATAAGTTGAACAGGTGATGAACTCTTAAAGAATGTCAAGAAAAAGCACATAGACCAGCTGTGTGGTTCTAATTCTCCCTCTGGTGAAAAACACGTTCAAGCGCGTTTTTGCGCACGTGAATGTGGAACTTTGTGGAACATTTGACTTTATTGTGACGCGACTGAGAACCTCACGTAACAGGTAGGTTTCCAGTTTGGTCATAGCTCCGTCTGAGCAGGCAGAAGCAGTCAAGCCTTTGGAGAATTCAGACAAGATTAGATTTACTCTGCAGCTTCTGTCAAGATTGAGACAAAGTAAGTAATGTCACATCTACACTGGTGTCGGATTACAATACATCTATTGAACAGAATGTGTGCAGAAAAAGCTGGAATAGTTGGATAAGAAAACAGAAAAGAAATGAAATGGGAAAAAAGTCAAATCAGTAAAAACAGAAAAACAATTATATATTTTCTAGCTCTAGCTAAGGTCTTATAAATGCAACAAGTTTCAGTTTTATTTCAAAGAGTTGTTTTAGGCTCCTCCTATAAACAGTAAAACTAATAAAACAAGATATTTATGGTGAAAATGAGTGACTCTAATATTAGCCTTTATGAGTTTGGTATGTTGTGTTTAAGGTTAATATAAGTTTTTTGGTTTTAAAGAAAAAGTTTCATATGTGGCTAAATTTAAACTAAATGCTAATAACTTTTTTACATTGATGTTAACAAGATAAATCAACAATATCTCCAGTTGCACAGTTGGTTTGTTTTTTCATTGACTCCTGTATAAACCCAATCTAACCTACTGAAAATAAAAGCTTGTATCATTTTCTGTCTTCTTTTGACATGAATCTCTTAAATCTGGCAATGTTTTTGACATGGCAGTAGGCTGATTTGGAAATAGACTTTATGAAATAAGAATAAAATTTAGGTCCGATTCTACACCAGTGTTTCTGGCATGGTGTGTTCAGCATCCATTGGCTGAGTCCTCTAACTGCATTTTTACCACCAAAACTGACTTCCTCTCTTCCGCTTTTTGTTCTTCTTCTTTTTTCCTTTTCACTACTGAGCTAAAAACAAATTCAGGTACAAATATTCACTGATATTGTTAACATACCAACTCTGTGACTGTAAGGGACTGTAGTCATGTGGCAAAAAATATATAAAGTTATTGGTAATTAGTACTGGTATAGTAAGAGATGTAATATGCTGATCACCTGAGCTAGGGGGGATCATATAAATATTAGGATATATAATATTAGGTAGCCCAAAAAGGAGGAGATGTATTTATTTCCAAATAAAACTGAGTGTGAACGTTTGGTTAAACATTTTCTAGGTGCGTTACAAGAAGTAGAGGCTATCTGTGAAAGAAAGAAGTAAAACATCTAAGTTTATATTATCTCTTTTCATGCAATTCAAATTTGAAAGAATGATTCCTTTTCTCCTTAGAGTTCATGTTTATGTAAAAAAAAAAAAGTCATATGTGCAGGCTGGGTTTATCTACAAGTTTTCAGACCAGTTTTTGTTTTATAGTTTCTCTGTGAAACAAACTTGTGAGCTATTATAAAGTATAGAAACATACTGTGTGTGTCAGTTAATCACTGACCTCCTTTCCATGTCTTCCTTTCAGTTTACAGTCATGCTGAGAAGAAACACTCGACTACAATTATTAGGGTACTACAACTCAGAGGGAAATCCCACCATCTCCTACAAAGAGACTCTTTATAAGTATGCTGAACTAGCAATATGTCCACCTTTATGCATGTTTAAACACGGTCTTTTGTATCTTCAATGTAACTAATTTCACTTTTTTATTTGACTTATTCAGAGTTTTCAGCAAGCGAAGGAATCAAAGATGTGTCACCTTAGACACATACTCGAAGGCAGACGCCATCCCTTACACAGAGACGGACTTGAAGATGGACACAGACACCATCCCTTACATAGAGACGGACTTGAAGATGGACACAGACACCATCCCTTACATAGAGACGGACTTGAAGATGGACACAGACACCATCCCTTACATAGAGATGGACTTGAAGATGGACACAGACACCATCCCTTACACAGACTTGTACACAGACACGATCCCATACGCAGACTCATACATGAACACTAAAACAGACACAGAGATGACAGCAGAAGAAGAATTCCACTTTGAAAACAGAAGGACCACCAGAAGTAGACAATACCGCAAAAACCTCTGCAAGAACAACTTTGGCTGGTTCTATGTGACATGCCTCCTGTTTTTTGGTAACTCTCATTCCACAAACATTTGGAGATTTAGAGATTCTGTGTTTTGAATTAAATGTCATCAACCTGATCATCTTCTTCTATGTTTCTGCCCTTTGATCAGTTCTGGCAATCCCGATCTATGCGCCGAACTTTAACATTTCTAGCTCCAAACCTGCAGAATCTCCAGCTTCCTCCTTTGCAGTAGATCTGGTATGTTTTCTATATTACATCTTACCAATTGCACAGTGGAGCAGTTGGTAGCACTGTTGCCTTGCAGCAAGAAGGTCCTGGGTTTGATTCCCGGCCGGGGGTCTTTCTGGATGGAGTTTGCATGTTCTCCCGTGCATGTGTGGGTTCTCACCGGGTACTCCGGCTTCCTCCCACAGTCCAAAGACAAGCCTGTTAGGTTAATGGGTCACTCTAAATTGCCCTTAGGTGTATGAATGAGTGTGTGCATGGTTGTTTGTGTGTTGTCCTGTGATGGACTGGCGACCTGTCCAGGGTGTACGCTGCCTCTTGCCCATAAACTGCTGGAGATAGGCACCAGCTCCCTGTGACAGACTATGGAATAAGTGGTAGAAAATGTCTGACTGACTGATTCTTATTGTAAAAACAAAAGTCAAACCAGCTTTCTACATGGAATCTGATCTCACTCTCATCTCATTTTCAGGCCTTCAACAGATACTGTGAAGACAAGAAACTGTATCCAGCAGAGCTGATGGAGGCGCTGATAGGCTCAATCACAACAGTTAACGACTCTCTCCCAGGCAAAGTTTGCATTGGCATCACATGGCAGGACATTGCATTGAGTAAGATTCACCACTAAGCACAATAAAATAAAGCAAATTAAGATAAAACAATAAATATAGCACTGCATAATCAATGTATCCCTTCTACAGAAAGCTTTTATATTAATGTTTTTTTTTTGTTGAATCCCACAGAAAGATTAAAAAGGAATCTTCAGCCTTGTGAAGCTGGAGGACAACAGTAACTGGGGGTCATCAGTGGCGCACATGTGTGCACAGCTTCAGGGTGTCTGGGAAGATGGGGTACGTTTAGGCTGGTAGGTATGGAGGTAAGGATATGTACATGTGTTTGAATAAAACAGAAAACATTTAAACTTGTCATTTGAAATATGTAGTTTAGAAAATACCAGCAGAGTCATTTGATGTTGTTCAGTATATCTGGGCACCAGGGGGTGGATCCCATCAGCTTCTAGAAAGTGGGTGGGTCACCTTCAGAGAGAGTGTTGCAGGCTGGAAGGTGAGTATGGTGCAAAGGTTCAGAGCGAAGCTTCTCTCTACCAGGGTTTAGGAACAGGAGCACTTAAAGGGTAAGCTGCTTCCACACATTCGCTTTAAATAAGAACACTACAAAATTCTTATTATCTATTTCAATATCACTTTATACCCTTAAACACAAACAAATATTTATTTTATAACATGGTGGAGAGATCAGATGAGCAGAATTATCCTAATAATAAATTTTAAGTAATTTTAAGAATAAAAACAAATGGTCTAAATTTCATTAATTTACACGTCTTTTAGCTGTTAAACGCACATAACTACTCCAAAGAGAGTCATTTAATCTACTCAAATAAAGCATGCTGTAAAATCTTACAGCAGTTATATTGATTCAAATCTAACAGTTTGGTTTATCAGTGGAAATCAGTCTTTGAACTACTGCCATAGTTTCATAGGCTCTTCATCCTCCTGTCTGTTTTATGTGCAGGGTGCCCATGTTCTCAAGGTGACTGCATGGGTTTTCACCAGGTGCTCTGGTTTCCCCCCTCAAAAACAAATAGAAAATATTTCATGCTTCCAGTGCATAAACGATTTTTGTTACTGATGTTTCAAATGCGAACAAATAGCAGATATTAAATTTGTGTTTAGGAAAAGCTATTTTCTTAAAAGAGAGGTTCACGTGGCGCTGCTAAATTACAGTATCTCACAAAGTGAGTACACCCCTCACACTTTTGTAAATATATGATTATATGTCAGTGAATCCTCGTGGTTTTAATTGACGTCGTTCTTTAGAGACACATAGAGCAGTCATGGAGGATGTTTTGTTCTGTTTTGTCTGAGACGTTCTGATTTTCTTATGTTCTGAGTTCAAACTAAACTTTTATCAGTTAATGCAGACATGAAGGGTTTTCATATAGAAATCAGAGGATTTTCCTGTAATAAAAGTTGATTCAATAATTATAATAATCCTAAATCAAAGCCTCTGTCAACTATTACTCACAATCATAGTTATGTTGGCTCGGCTCAGCTAGAGTGCAAGCAACAATTACAGAAGGAGAAGGTGAGTATTAGTTGGAGGTAAGGTTATGTTGAATGTGGGACTTTATGACAGGGTGAAGAAACCGCTTACTGTTTGGTGATGAAGATGGAGGTCCAGGGAGGGTGAGTAACTCTCCGAGTCTGAGATTGGCTGCTTGGTTGTGTTTGAGAGGTTTTGCGATAGTAGAGAATCCTTCTTCTGAGTAAGGCTGATGGAAGAGCCACAGCAGACTGAGGGAGGACAAGCAGGAGAGTGATGGATTACCAAGCTGCAGCTAAATGAAGATCCAGGAGGGCGGAGGAGCAGCGAGGAGACTAGGAGCAGTGGCCTAAGGAGGAAATTCTGAGACTTTGGAACACCATCCACCGGAAGCAAGGAGACAAAGGTATGATCAGTGATCGAAATACGTCATGAAGAAGTCAGCAAGACCTGGCCTGATTACTGCGCTTTGTAAGCAAACAATCTGGCGTCTCTCTTAGGGTTCCCTGCTCCTCTTAAGCACTTCCTGATTAGCTCAACAAGCTGCAGGTGTGGAGCCTACCAGTCGCACCCTGCTGAGGACGTGGGAGAGGACAGACGAGGCACACAGGAAGTGGACAGAAGACAATTTGGGTTTGGAGTGCAGGTAGAATGTCTTCTCTCACAGTTTCGTGTACAACACCTTTACATTGTCATTAACTTTGTGTTTCCTCTTCGTTCTTCTTCCCCACAGAATGCCTGGCTTGCACCTCCACCCCCCAGCCGGTCGAGGCAGATGGCTGCCTATCATGAGCCTGGTTCTGCTGGAGGTTTTTTGTCTTCTTGTTAAAAGGGAGTTTTTTTCCTCTCCACCGTCGCCTAGTGCTTGCTCATGATGGGGGATTGTATCAAAGAATTGATGCAATCAGCTGGTTTCTTTAGATAAATAAACTGAATTGACTTGAACTGTGTCTTCTGGGTCTTTGTTGTGCATAATGTAAAATCTGTGAAGTTATGATTTGCTTTAAATATATTTTACACTGTTGGTGACACACATGAAACAAACCATTTAAATTCTCATTCAGCTTTAAGAGAAATTATAACACACACACAGTAATAATCCAAAGTTGTATTTATTCAACCTTCTCCTGAGGCGATGTGACATTGTTACACCTAACCCATTTACATCACATTTTCTGAACATAACATTCAGTAGGATAGGAACAATTCTTGTGATATTTCCATCACATCTGTAGTGAAGTAAAGTGATGTGAGGTTATATTAATAGGCAGAAATGAATTAGCCTATTAACTTAGCAAAATCAATCAGAAAGATGAAAAGTTCCTTTCCAGGAAGCTATCCTTCTAAAGGAGGAGGAAGAATAGAATTTCGTATTTATCTTCAAAGATATTTTCCCTCAGACATCAGAGAAAATTCTCCAAACTTCACAAAAGTTAATTATTTTATCATTAAAGTCCCCCACATGAGTTATCCCTTGTTCTCCAGCATGCATACGTCAAATTGTTAAAGCTATTCACTAACCCATCCAAATTATTAAATTAAGGTGTTCCCATTACTTCCGTATAAAATCCAGCAACTAGGCATGTGGACTTCTATACATTTGTTGAAAAATGAGACGCTCTCAGGAGCCAGATGAATTCCAGCATGATACCATTGTAGAATGGCCTCTTCAGTCTTTTAGTCCCAGAATGTGAAAATATACTTACTTTACTTTTTATTGATTCAATCAACTGTGAGCATTTAATAAATGTTGCATGGATTACATGGAAAGATCTCACCTTATTTTGACACTGTGCAATAAGTCCAGAAATGTTCTTGCTACCAAATATTCCACATCAAGTTTCAGTGGTAGCATGCCAAAGTGAAAGAGACTTGGAAAGATGGCAGCTCAGCCACAATGTGGTAGGACATGTAAAATCCCATAGTCGGGTCATGCTAATGCACGTAGTGCACTGTGGTATTTAACTTTCCGCAGAGCCAACAGCTACACACCTTAAAATTTCATGTGGCCTTCGGATTAGCTCAAGAAAAGTGAGTAGAGAGTTTCTTGGGAGGTTTCATCGGACAAAACTAAATGGATTAACAATCCATTAAATTAAAGTTTAGTCAGGTTCATATATGTATGAAGGCAGATTAACAAATAATTTTGTAATATACTATACTAAACCCCAGAGGTGTGGACTTGAGTTATGTGAGTCTCGATTAACAAATTTAGACTCGAGTTGATGAAATCACAAAATACTCTCTGACTTGGATCTGACTTGGATCTGACTTGGATCTGACTTGGATCTGACTTGGATCTGACTTGGACGTTCATACTAATGACTCATGACTTAAATTAGACTTGAGCTTGTTTGATTTTATATCTAACACCAAATCATATTTTCTCAACTTACAGGCTTTATTGTTTGTTTAGGTTCACAGTAACAAGTCACAGCAGCACTGATTTCCACTCTCAGTTCTTCTTCCTGGTTGTAAAATATTTTAAAAATCTCAAATTATTAATTATTACTGTGATTAAATTACATATTTGGTAATATCACTAGTTAAAGACTCTAAATTTAAAGTTTAGGATCTGGACTCTATTTGGAACTTGCATGCCTTGTGTTTTGAGTCAACTTGCCACCTTCAGGTCATTACTTGGGACTTTAGATACCCATGGAACAACCTCTAACTTACCTGTGACTTGCAAAACAATGACTTGGTCACTCCTCTACTAGTTGAAATTAAAAGAGTTAAAAAGCTGCTTTATTAAATCAGCTTTTTTGTTTTAGTCATACACTTTATAATAAGATCAGTGCACATTTTATCAGATCAGAACAATAAATTATATCAAACTACTCTAATTTGACATAACATGAAAAGGAGTGCTGTACATAACTTCAGCTTTAACTGGCAAAAACATGTCAGATTTGTGTCTTTGTAAATAACACATGAATATACTCCATTCCTGGCTCTGTTTTAATAATGTTAAGGGTAACTAGAGGTTATTTCTGGCAATGACAGGGATATGGAGAGATTAGACCATAGATGCTCAATACCCTTTATTATACTTTACTAACAAAACGAATATTGTGAAGAATAAACTACATCCAAGATATAGGCAGATGATTTAAGCCTAATTAAAAAAATACATTCTTGGAAAACAAAATAGTTTTATTCAACAGGGAAACTGAAGGTCCAACAATGTTTAAACCAGCTACAGCTGAGGACAGTGGGGGAGGCACAGAATCCAAGCTGCTTAAGGGTCCAAAGGTAGTGGTGATATGGGAAGCCATGTCATTTGTTGACATCTGCTGGTTATTACAAATGTTTCCAGTTTCTGTAGCTTATTACAGCTCGACACAGGCCTCAGTGTTAAGGAAAAGGAAATCACATTTAGTACAGACCAAAGGTTTGGACACACCTTCTCATTCAAAGAGTTTTCTTTATTTTCATGACTATGAATATTGTAGCTTCACACTGAAGGCATCAAAACTATGAATTAACACATGTGGGATTATATACTGAACAAAAAAGTGTGAAATAACTGAAAATATGTCTTATATTCTAGGTTCTTCAAAGTAGCCACCTTTTGCTTTGATTACTGCTCTGCACACTGTTGGCATTCTGTTGATGAGCTTCAAGAGGTAGTCACCTGAAATGGTTTTCCAACAGTCTTGAAGGAGTTCCCAGAGATGCTTAGTACTTAGCCCTTTTGCCTTCACTCTGCGGTCCAGCTCACCCCAAACCATCTCGATTGGGTTCAAGTCCGGTGACTGTGGAGGCCAAGTCATCTGGCGCAGCACCCCATCACTCTCCTTCTTGGTCAAATAGCCCTTACACAACCTGGAGGTGTGTTTGGGGTCATTGTCCTGTTGAAAAATAAATGATGGTCCAACTAAATGCAAACCGGATGGAATAGCATGCCGCTGCAAGATGCTGTGGTAGCCATGCTGGTTCAGTATGCCTTCAATTTTGAATAAATCCCCAACAGTGTCACCAGCAAAGCACCCCCACACCATCACACCTCCTCCTCCATGCTTCACGGTGGGAACCAGGCATGTAGAGTCCATCCGTTCACCTCTTCTGCGGCGCACAAAGACACGGTGGTTGGGACCAAAGATCTCAAACTTGGACTCATCAGACCAAAGCACAGATTTCCACTGGTCTAATGTCCATTTCTTGTGTTCTTTAGCCCAAACAAGTCTCTTCTGCTTGTTGCCTGTCCTCAGCAGTGGTTTCCTAGCAGCTATTTTACCATGAAGGCCTGATTCACACAGTCTCCTCTTAACAGTTGTTCTAGAGATGTGTCTGCTACTAGAACTCTGTGTGGCATTGACCTGTTCTCTAATCTGAGCTGCTGTTAACCTGCGATTTCTGAGGCTGGTGACTCAGAATGAACTTATTGTCCGCACCAGAGGTGACCCTTGGTCTTCCTTTCCTGGGGCGGTCCTCATGTGAGCCAGTTTCTTTGTAGCGCTTGATGGTTTTTGCGACTGCACTTGGGGACACTTTCAAAGTTTTCCCAATTGCTCAGACTGACTGACCTTCATTTCTTAAAGTAATGATGGCCACTCGTTTTTCTTTACTTAGCTGCTTTTTTCTTGCCATGATACAAATTCTAACAATCTATTCAGTAGGACTATCAGCTGTATACTGTATCCACCTCCTGCACAACAAAACTGATGGTCCCAACTCCATTTATAAGGCTTGAAATCCCACTTATTAAACCTGATAGGGCACACCTGTGAAGTGAAAACCATTTCAGGTCACCTCTTGAAGCTCATCAACAGAATGCCAAGAGTGTGCGGAGCAGTAATCAAAGCAAAAGGTGGCTACTTTGAAGAACCTAGAATATAAGACATATTTTCAGTTGTTTCACACTTTTTTGTTCAGTATATAATTCCACATGTGTTAATTCATAGTTTTGATGCCATCAGTGTGAAGCTACAATATCCATAGTCATGAAAATAAAGACAACTCTTTGAATGAGGTGTGTCCAAACCTTTGGTCTGTACTGTATATGCCTCATTCAGCTCATTTCCTTAACACTAATCTAATCAGCTGTACAACCTAAACACCTACTGTATGTAACTCAAACTTTCATTTTAGTAGTGATGCATCACAGTCTTCCTGACAACAAATGGAGTTGAAGTATTGTATTTCTGGACATCCAAGTTTCGGGCTACAGAACAACACATTTTTCAGATTTCTACTCTGATCGATTCTTATTTAGATCAACTCTTACTGCCCTATTGTTCTTTTGAAAATGACCATTGGGAGTTTAGGATATTGGACTTCAACAATGATCTGGTAAAATACTTTTTAACAAGCTGGGACCAGGGTTGTTGCTAGACATAATATCATACTGGAACAAAACCCCCACAACTCGTCTGCCCTTTATTATCACTATTATACTGAATCTGGCTTAAACACTGGCTATAATAAACAAAGATAGACATAGAAACAAAGATACCTTCATGAATGCATGAGATTGTGTACTTAAATAAATCTGTATCAAATAATTAAGTAAATCTGTCCATATTTTAATTCCATTTTATCCTATGTGCCAATTAGTGGGTGACTGATTAATTAATGAGTGCAGTAATTTATTACTTTAACTGCTTGATCTGTAGTGAAAAATGCACTGATTAGAGTCAAAATAAATCATATTTTGCAGTTAAGAGCTTCAGTCTATTGAAGTACCAAATGCATATTGGTCATTTACAACTGTGGTGGAAGCAACAAGTATGGACAATGTGGATAGCTGAATTAGGTTTATTAAACAGGTGCACAAGCAGAGTTTCAAGGTGGGTCCCACACAGGCCTCTGGGGAAAGGACTAAGGACTAAGATCCAGCAGTAGGCAACAGGAGAGCAACCAGAGAAGCACCTAGCCGGTACACCGAGGCATATAAGGAGTCACTTCTGGAGTCCAGAGGAGAAGGTACAAGAAGATCAGTGTTGGCACTTGAGTCAGGACAAGAGGCGATGTCTACAAAAGAGAAAACCATTAGAAAATAGTCTTGAGGAATGTGCTAGAGAGGATTACTAAGCTGGTGAGAAAAACAATCTGACATCAGCCTAGAGGACGCTGCTGCTGTGGAGCAGCACCTGCCGGTCATGCTCTGAAGGAGAGAGAAGAGAGCAACACCAACTCAAACCAACAGCTCCCAGCTCAGAGGTTAAAACAGAACTAGTTTTCAGCATCACTCCTGGACAGCATATTTCTAATTTTGGCAATATTCTGGGGGTGAAACAAGGAAATCCTAGAAACCTGTTTAAAATGGAAGTCAAATTACATGTCTTGGTTAAAAATTACACCAAGGTTTTTTACTTTATTACTGGAGGCCATTTTAATGCCATTCAGATTAAGTGATTGACTAAACTGTTTCTTTTTCAAAGGCTCCAATCCAAAGACAACAACTTCTGAATTGTCTGAACTGAAAAGCAGAAAATTTAGAGTCATCCAGGTTTTTATGTCTTCAAGACATGCTTGTAGTCTTTCTGACTGGTTGGGTTAATCAGAATTTATATATAAATAAAGCTAAGAATCATAAGCATAACTGTGGAAATGTATCCCATGCTGCCTGATAATTTTTCCAATTGGAAGCATAGTAGAGATAATTGGCCCAAGCATTGAACCCTGTGGTACTCCAAAAGTAACCCTGGAATTAAAAGAAGATTTCTTATTTGCATGAACAACGTGGAATCTGTCAAACAAATTAGGTTTAAACCAGCCTAGTGCGGTTCTCCTGATCCCTACAGCACGTTCCACATTTCTAAGAGAATATTGTGATCAACTGGATCAAATGCAGCACTGAGATCTAACAGAACAAGTACAGACACAAGTCCATTTTCTGAGGGCATGAGAATATCATTGGTGACTTTCACCAGTGCTGTTTTAGTGCTAAGATGAGCTCTGAAACTTGACTGAAACTTTTCATGCAGGAGATTACTGTGGAAATGCTCACACACTTGATTATAAAATATTTTTAAAGAAAGGTGAATTAGACATATGTCTGTAATTTATAAAGGCATCTTGACAGAAAGCAGGTCTCTTTAGTAGAGGTTGAATTACAGCAGCCTAAAATCCCTATGATACAAATCCATTTACTAAGGATCCCAAATAGGGCAGTAATCAAAGGGAACATTTCCTTAAGTGATATATTTGGGATTGGATCCAACCTACAAGTTCTACAGTTATTTCTAAGACCACCTTAATTACTGCTGAACAGAAACATGACTACATGTAAGTCTAGCTGATCAAAGTTAAAATAAGCTTCAATTACATTTACTTTAGGTAGTTTGTTTGGAGATCAAATAATTGTGCCACCAATGATGTTGATAAAAACAATTATTTCTTAAAATGTTTTTTTTAACAACTGAATTAATACATTCAAATTAAAGCAGTACCAAAATCTTTTGTTGACATAATGTAAGCCCCAGTCGGTCATGGCAGATGGCCGCTCACACTGAGCCTGGTTCTGCTGGAGATATGTTCCTGTTAAAAGGGAGTTTTTCCTCTCCACTGTCGCTACATGCATGCTCAGTATGCTCAGTATGAGGGCAAAGTCAACGTCAGTGACTGTCCACTGTCTCTACATGCTCATCCAAGTCATGCAAGTCACTGACTGGATGCAATCTGCTGGGTTTCCTTAGACTGTCACGGAGTGACATTTTTGGACTTTGTTTGTGGCTTTGTGTTTGTTTACCTATTGCTTAGATTTTTCTATTTTGGTTTTTGTATCATGTTTTTCTTTTCTCCCTCTTCCGCCTCCTAGTGTTTACTACTTAAGTTCTTTTATGGTTGTTTTCTTATTACTTTGTATGGTTTATTATTATTATTATTATTATTATTATTGTAATTATTATAGTTCTTGGTCTTCCCTGGATTCTCTAGTTTTATTTCTCTTTAGTTTCTTTGTGTTTTATTGTGTTTTATTATTTGCTCCTTTGCACTCTTCTTGTTTACTAGTTTGTTTTCTGTTTCCTTCCCAGTTAATTCAGTCAGTGTGGTTAGGTTTGTTTACTTTTGTATTCAGGTTTTATTTATGGGTTCTTTGTTTGTTCATAGGTTGTTGTTGTTCCTATGTTCCCTCTAGTTTCTCTGTTTACTTTAGTTCATGATTATTCTAGTTTTCTTATTCCCCATTTGATTATTTATGTTTGTCTATAGGTTTGCTTGGTCTGTGTTTCTGTTTATTGTTTGTTAGTTACTTTGCCCATCCTCAGCCTTTGTATTTGTTTCACCTGTTCCTTCTGCTTCCCTGCCTCCTTGTCACACCTGTTCCCTGTTCCATTGATTATCTGTCTTTGTTATCTCACAGTATATAAGTTGGTTTTGTGTCTTTGGTCGCGGATGGTTCCTTGTGTTCGTCACACCTCGTTCTCGTCCATGATTATGCTTTTTTTTTGCCACGCCTTGCCTTGGGAAACCTGCAGTGAGTTTGCTACATTTTTTGACCTTGTAAATAAATCCTTGAATTACAAAGATGATCCTGCCGAGCTCTTGTCTGCACTTTGGTCCGATCCAAAACCACATCGTGACATAGACAGAAAGACTTTTAACAAATTTGAATAATAAACTGAATCTGACTGCACTGTTTGATAGTTAGGATTAATTGGAATGTATGGACCTGACTTAAAATCTGTATGATTCGATTGAATTGACTTTGTAAAGTTCCTTGAGATGACATGTATTGTGAATTGACGCTATATACAGTACTGTGGAAAAGTTTTAGGCAGGTGTGAAAAAATGCTGTGAACAAAAAATGCTTTCAGAAATATAATTGATTGTTTATTTTTATCAGTGTACAAAATGCTAAGTAAGCAGAACCCAAACATACAGCTAAAGTCATTAAGAACTATCTTCGCCGTAAAGAAGAACAAGACTTACTGGGAGTGATGGTTTGGTCCCCACAGAGCCCTGACTTCAACATCATGGAGTGTGTCTGGGACTACATAAGAAGGATGTGAGAAAGCCTACATCCACAGAAGATCTGTGTTTAGTTGTCCAAGATGTTTGAACCACCCACCAGCCGAGTTCATTCAAAAACTGTGTGCAAGTGTACCTATAAGAATTGAGACCCGTTTGAAGGCAAAGGGTGGTCACACCAAATATTGATTTGATTTTTCTTTTGTTCATTCATTGCATTTTGTTTTGAAAATAAATGATTAACACTTCCTTTTTCGAAAACATCCTTTGTTTACAGCATTTTTTCACACCTGTCTAAAACTTTTGCACAGTACTGTAAATAAAACTGAATTGAATTGAATTAATTTATTATATTATTGTTATCAGGAGTGCCAGAAATGTAGGGTAGCTGGGCAATAGGTGTACCCTACAGCCCAGCTATTTCAAGCAAAATAAAATAGTTTCCATATTTGGTGAGCTGATAGAAATCAAACTGCAGCAGACTAATTTATGTATTTTCTTAGTAGATTCCTACATTGGACATTATTATGTGTTTCTCTTTGGAAAGTATTTTTAAGTCTTGAGAGAGACAACAAAGGAAAGCCCTCCCATTATCCGTTTTTTATTTACAAGATTTAATGAGTTATTAGTTGATAACTATAACTATGTGTGAAATAAAATGTGCTTTGTCATTTTATAATGCATTCTGGCAATGAAACAAACCATTATAAACCAGGGTCAAACCTGAAATTACCTTTGGTTCTTTGCTTTGCGGGCTGAATTTGTTTTCTTCTTTTTTTACGTGTCCTCTCTGGCAGAATAGCACTCAGAATTGTTGTCTGAGTGCCAAGAAGAAGCTCAACAGATTAACTTTCACAAGTGGAGCGTTACGGCCATCGTTATAATGCACTGCTTGATATATATAAAATAAATTTTATTAGAAACTGATTTGGGATTATTTCAAATGCAACGGATACGGAAATGGAAGGAAAAAAAAGAAGCAAGGAAGAGAGGTGTGGCAAATAGGTAAAAGGGAGAAAAGTAGAAAAGAATAGAGGAGAGAAAGAAGGATAAAGAGAATATAAGATAACACCCTAGAAAACTACTTCTACACCTGCAGAAACACATATATAACAACAGCAATGTGACCAAAACGTACACATTAGTAATGAATGCAAGATGTATTTAGTAGCAACCGCAGCCGCAGCCCAATATAGAGTATATCTGGGCATCTAACACCTGAATCCAAACACCTAGTGGTGGTCCTCTTCATTCCAGGGTGGAGACAGGCAGACTGCCTGAGCCACCAGTCCAGACTAGTGCTGGCACCATCCAAACCCGGACAACCCCAAACCCCCACCCCAACCCTGGCCCGCTCTCTGGATGAAAGAGGGGCCACGGACAAAAGAGGTGTACCAGGACAAAACAGTCTCAACCCCCCAATAAATTTTGATCTCAACCTCATGAACCTCTCTTCCCCCAACATGAATTTATCTACAGGGCCACCCCCAACTAGGACACAGATATCGAACACATGCCCATGAACCCACATGCCATGAATCTCCTCACCACATGGGCACACCCCCACAGGAGAGCTCCACCACCGAAAGCCAATGAACACACATCCATACAGTGCAACCTCCACTGCGACAGCAAAGCGAAGGGCCCGGCGGAGGAAGGCCACCACAGCATGCCAAAGACTGGGCACCCTAACGACCCCACTGAGGCACCTCAATATGCCACACACACACCCGCATGGAAACTCCCGCTGCACCGAGCAGGCTGGGAGTGTGGAAAAACCCCAACCTCCCGCTTAAATGTGGTGTTGATGTGTGTTGTTATAGAGTGCATTTAAAACAGGTGGGGAAAGGGGGCTGCCAGGGCCGCCACCCCCTCGCCAGACACCTGCCGGAAAACCAACATGCCAGAACCCTTCATGTCCACATGCAATTTAACATTTAGAGGTGGGCCCAGGCACCAGAAGTGAGGTTAATGAAATAGAACCCCCTTCTGGATGCCATTAAGTATGCCCATCCCCAAGGCCCTACATGTGCGTGTCATGAGAAAGTTACATAAGTGAGAGTATCTAAGTTGCACAATAAAATTGGGGCCCAGGCCGCCATGGGACTGCAGCCTTCCCCGCACTACAATGATGCACCCACACCCCACAGCCCAACATGAGTAGCAGTGTGATGGAGTGGGTGGAGAGAGGTGTCTGGGGGCAAATGCTCTCCCAGGGAGCCAGCTCTCCAGCTGACCCCAAAATGCACCCCTATTTTCTGAGTTCCACCAAAGGAGGGAGGCACCAGCACATCCACCAAGCCCATGGCTAGGGACAGGCACTAAGCCCCAAAAACTGACCAAAAACGGAGATCAACACACCCAAAAAACAGAGTATGTGGATCATAGCTGTAAAAGCAAAGAAAGAAGGTAAAGATGAAATTTAATAAAAATGCAAATGTTTCTCAGCTGCTACAAGAAGGCATTATGTATTTGCAGAATGTCCTATGGGATTGTGCTCACTTTTTATTATACAGAGACAGCAGCAAGACATGTCATAGTGTTAGATTCCTGTTATAGTGTTAGATTCCTGAGATAATAAACACTGATGGGTTGGTGTAAAGTGTAAATGCATACCGTGGAAATCACTGGCTGGATCCTAGCTATATTTTTGTGACTGCTGTCACACAAATACAACACTGTTGTAGATGCAAGCCGACACATCATCTCTCAGATGACTTTCAGCCGCCAAAATGGCCTCTGGAGTTAAGTATTTATGCTGCAAGCAGTCCCACTACAATGCACAAAGAGACACAACAAGAACCAAATCTCTGTGTGCAGACAGAAATTACATTGTCACATAATTAGCATGCGCAGTCAGCGTGAATGCCCATAACACTTAGCAAACCAGGAGGTTAGTTTAAATGTCAGTGCCAGGGAACAGGCTGACCTGCTGAGCCTTGTGGTGTTGCACAGACATTGTCATTGTTGACAAGAACATGTGAGGGTGATCACATGAACTTCACTACTCGTTAAACTGTCAAATTAAACCTGTCAAGTTTTAGAAGCAGCAAGAAAACACTTTGGGGAGCAAGAAGCAAAAAAGGTTCTCAGGGGTGTCACTCAGTGAAACACAAGACTTTTTAGCTTAACTAACCTATGGGTTTTATTTTCACTTTATGTTGAACAAGCCAGCCAATGGGAATAACTGTTAGAAAAGCTTTGGCTGTTTTATTCCTCAATACAGATCAAAATAATCCAAAAGCCAAGCAACAACAATCAAATACAGACTCATCTCATTAATATAGTATATTTAATTTAGTAATTCAATAAATAAAAAAAGTGAAACTAACATATTACATAGATTTATTACCCAGAGAGTGATACTTCAACCGTTTGTTTCCATTAATTTAGATTACAGCTAGGCTTACCGTTGATGAAAACCTCAAATTCAGTTTCACACAAAATTATTTTTATTACTAATTAATTATTTTATTTTTCAGCATCAGAGACACACACAAACAAACAAACAAACAACCAAACAAACACACACACACACACACACACACACGCACACACACACACACACACACACACACATTTGTCTTACTATACAGGTCCTTCTCAAAATATTAGCATATTGTGATAAAGTTCATTATTTTCCATAATGTCATGATGAAAATTTAACATTCATATATTTTAGATTCATTGCACACTAACTGAAATATTTCAGGTCTTTTATTGTCTTAATACGGATGATTTTGGCATACAGCTCATGAAAACCCAAAATTCCTATCTCACAAAATTAGCATATTTCATCCGACCAATAAAAGAAAAGTGTTTTTAATACAAAAAACGTCAACCTTCAAATAATCATGTACAGTTATGCACTCAATACTTGGTCGGGAATCCTTTGGCAGAAATGACTGCTTCAATGCGGCGTGGCATGGAGGCAATCAGCCTGTGGCACTGCTGAGGTCTTATGGAGGCCCAGGATGCTTCGATAGCGGCCTTTAGCTCATCCAGAGTGTTGGGTCTTGAGTCTCTCAACGTTCTCTTCACAATATCCCACAGATTCTCTATGGGGTTCAGGTCAGGAGAGTTGGCAGGCCAATTGAGCACAGTGATACCATGGTCAGTAAACCATCTACCAGTGGTTTTGGCACTGTGAGCAGGTGCCAGGTCGTGCTGAAAAATGAAATCTTCATCTCCATAAAGCTTTTCAGCAGATGGAAGCATGAAGTGCTCCAAAATCTCCTGATAGCTAGCTGCATTGACCCTGCCCTTGATAAAACACAGTGGACCATCACCAGCAGCTGACATGGCACCCCAGACCATCACTGACTGTGGGTACTTGACACTGGACTTCTGGCATTTTGGCATTTCCTTCTCCCCAGTCTTCCTCCAGACTCTGGCACCTTGATTTCCGAATGACATGCAGAATTTGCTTTCATCCGAAAAAAGTACTTTGGACCACTGAGCAACAGTCCAGTGCTGCTTCTCTGTAGCCCAGGTCAGGCGCTTCTGCCGCTGTTTCTGGTTCAAAAGTGGCTTGACCTGGGGAACGCGGCACCTGTAGCCCATTTCCTGCACACGCCTGTGCACGGTGGCTCTGGATGTTTCTACTCCAGACTCAGTCCACTGCTTCCGCAGGTCCCCCGAGGTCTGGAATCGGCCCTTCTCCACAATCTTCCTTAGGGTCCGGTCACCTCTTCTCGATGTACAGCGTTTTCTGCCACACCTTTTCCATCCCACAGACTTCCCACTGAGGTGCCTTGATACAGCACTCTGGGAACAGCCTATTCGTTCAGAAATTTCTTTCTGTGTCTTACCCTCTTGCTTGAGGGTGTCAATAGTGGCCTTCTGGACAGCAGTCAGGTCGGCAGTCTTACCCATGATTGGGATTTTGAGTGATGAACCAGGCTGGTAGTTTTAAAGGCCTCAGGAATCTTTTGCAGGTGTTTAGAGTTAACTCGTTGATTCAGATGATTAGGTTCATAGCTCGTTTAGAGACCCTTTTAATGATATGCTAATTTTGTGAGATAGGAATTTTGGGTTTTCATGAGCTGTATGCCAAAATAATCCGTATTAAGATAATAAAAGACCTGAAATATTTCAGTTAGTGTGCAATGAATCTAAAATATATGAATGTTAAATTTTCATCATTACATTACGGAAAATAATGAACTTTATCACAATATGCTAATATTTTGAGAAGGACCTGTATGTTGTGAGGACCTTGCATTGACTCATTGACTTCCACTGATTTCCATTCATTTTTAACCCTTTATATGGCCTAACCCTGATCCTACCCCTAAACCTCATCATTACCAGTACGTGCCTAACCCTTAGCCTAACCTTAACTAAATTCACACCTTAGTCCTAACCCTAACCCCTAGCAGAATACCAAGTGAGGACCATGAAAATGCCCTCATTTTATAACAAACAGTTCTTACTTTGTTGGTGAAATACAAAAAATGGTCCTCACTCAGCCACATAAACAGGAGCACACACACACACATATCCACATACGCATATCAAGGACATGGGCTACAACTGTTGCATTCCTTCAGTTGATCCACTCCTGAATCAGAGTATGCTTGACTCGAGAACTAGACGATTGAGTCCATCATGGTGAAGACACAAATTAATAAGACAAACAGTCATGCAAGCGTTAACACTACAAATGTCTCTTTAAGACTTATGGTAACCTGTAAATTGAGCTTCTTAGTCTTTGAATAATGTCATTCTTAATGTCACTTTTCTATAAAGGTGTGAGTGCTCAACTAACAGTTATCCCATAAACATATTATTTCATCTGAGCAGTAGATCTCTGCAGCTCCTCATGAGTATTCATACTCTTTCCAATGTTTTCATGATGGATTGCACAAGGCTCTGTGAAATGTTCAAAGCTCGGTTTGTTGTTTTAAAACACAACTCTGCTTTAAACTTCTCCATAACTTTATCTCTGCTGAATTCCTTGGTCTTGGCGATGCTGTTTATTTACTAATGTTCTCTAACAAACCTATAAACCCTGCATAGAACACCTGGATTTATAGTGATAGAGACACACAGCTGAACTCTGTAATTAAGTGACTCTTTAAGGCAATGTGTTGCTCTGGATTTCATTTGGGTGTTCAAATTAATAGGGACTAACTACAAATTCATATCACACTTATGAGATAATAAAATTGAGGGTTGTAATTGTATAGGGGACAAATAGTCCTCACTTTGCTGGTGAAATGCAAAAAATAGGCCTCACTCAGTCGCACAAACAGGAACACACACACACACACACACACACACACACAAACACACCCACAAACCCATATCAAGGACATGGGCTACAACTGTTGCATTCTTCAGTATGTTTGACTCGAAAACTGGACGTTTGAGTCCATCTTGTTATGATTTGGGGTTGTTTGGTTTTTGTTTGCGGGTTTTTCCTCTTAGGTTTCTCACAGTTAAGATTTTAAATTATGCTTCTGTTTATTATTTTCCTGGTCATGCATTAGTTTTTGTCTTCTAGTTCATGTTTTGTCAAGTTAGGTTTTTGGATCTCTATTCATGTACTGCCCTTCGCTCAACCCAAGCCTGTCTTGCCAGCCTGTCCATGTTTGTTTGTTGCCACCGTCTTCTTCAGTAAGTTTCTGTTCATGAAATAGTTTCACTTACCGTCATGCTGCCTGCTCGTCTGCATGCCGGGGTCCTCCGCTACACAAACCCCGACAGAATGTTTCCGCCTAACTTGGACTTCGCAGACAGAAGGCAGGAGAGCGCCAGGGATCACTGGGTTCAGCAGCAGATGAAGGTGGCTAAGAGACATCTGCCGATTGATGTGGAGGTTCTGCCCTCTCCTCTGCTGCTGGAGCAGATGGAGCATTGTGAGAGCTGAGAGGGCGCCCCGCTTCTTCTGCCTCTGCTCCCGCTTTCTCCGCCTGCTCCCCTCGCTGCTCACCAGGGACGCAGCCATTGTAAGGCTGTATCAGCTCCTGTTTCTGGTAATTTCCACGCCTCCTCGTTCCGGCCAAGCAATGGAGCCTTCATCAGCCAAACCGGAATCTTGTAAGAAGGAAATAGACTTATTTTCGTACCTGTCTTGGGAGGCGGAGAAGACATCGGGGCGCTCTGCGGACCTACCTTTGCCGCAGTCGGCTTATGACGGATCCAGGTTGGTAATTCCATGTCCGGGGATAGGTCCCCTTAGTTGCCGTTCATCTTCTCCTCCCCTTCATATGGCAGTGAAGCCCATGTCCTCTTCCCGCCGCAAGAAACACCGGCGCGGAGCATCTTCCTGTGGTTCGGCTGGTGAGGAGGTGGTTTCCATGCCCGCTGACGTGAAGGCTGCAGCAAGTTTTCCTGAGTCTTTGTCTGCCACAGCACTGTCTGCCAGGCTTCCTGCACTTCTGCCCAAGCCGTCTTCACACTCCCCAGCCCAAGATTCTGTGGCAAAGTCTGATGAGCTGGAGGAGTGTTTAAGGTTTTATGCTCGCCAGATTAAGAGCTTCAGGTGGATGAGGATTACGAGACAGCAGTAAGGCAGTTTTACTGCCGCCCACCTCCATCCTCGTCAGGTCTCCAGAGCGGTCCTGCAACTTAGTCCAAGCCAGGTCTCCAGAGCGGTGCTGCAGCTCAGCCACGCCAGGTCTCCAGAGAGTTGCTGCCGGGCAGCCCACGCTAGGTCTCCAGGGAGCTGCTACTGAGCAGTCCACGCCAGGTCTTCAGAGTGCTGCCGCAGAGCAGTCCACGCCAAGGCTCCAGAGCGTCGCAGCAGCTCAGCCGTCGCCAAGGCTCCAGAGAGCCGCTGCAGCTCAGCCGTTGCCATGTCAGCAGAACAAAGCAGCAGTTCAGCCCACATCATGTCTCCAGAGCGCCACCATTGTACAGCCCAAGTCTGCCTTAACCTCCTCCACACGCCGCAGATGATGTCGGAAGAGGGACGCCTCGGCTCAAGTCGTCGGGGTCCCGGCGATACCTCGGCCCCTGCTCAAGCTACTGAGGGTCCCCGGCGATGCCTTGGCCCCTGCTCAAGCCACTGAGGGTCCCGGCGATGCCTCGGCCCCAGCTCAAGCCACTGAGGGTCCCGGCGACGCCTCGGCCCCAGCTCAAGCCACTGAGGGTCCCGGCGACGCCTCGGCCCCCGCGCACGCCACTGAGGGTCTTGGCTACGCCTCAGCTCCTGCGCACGCCACTGAGAGTCTCGGCAACGCTTCTGCTCCTGCGCACGCCACTGAGAGTCTCAGCGATGCTTCTGCTCCTGGTCTGAAGGCCTTCCAGGGCTCAGTGAGAGACTGGTCCTCGTCCTGGTTCATGAACCCTGTGATGAAGGGTTCGAGGACGAACCACCACTTGATCCTGTTCCTATCTCCGAGGGTCCCCCAGACTCTGCATCTGCTTCCGAGGGTCCCGTCGGCTCTGTTTCTGTCTCCAAAGGTCCGCAAGGCACCGTGAAATCCAAGCCTGACT
This sequence comes from Girardinichthys multiradiatus, assembly GCF_021462225.1. Lineage (NCBI taxonomy): Eukaryota > Metazoa > Chordata > Actinopteri > Cyprinodontiformes > Goodeidae > Girardinichthys > Girardinichthys multiradiatus. The sequence continues at coordinate 39,842,136 of NC_061804.1, read as the reverse complement.
CCAAGCCTCCGGAGTTTCTGGAGGGTCCTCTACGCTCCATGGTCGACCTCCTGATCTGCCGTCCTGAGGGTCCTCTACTCTGCTCGGCCGACCTCAATGTACTGCCCTTCGCTCATGCCAAGCCTGTCTTGCCAGCCTGTCCATGTTTGTTTTATGCCACCGTCTTCTTCAGTAAGTTTCTGTTCATTAAATCATTTCACTTACCGTCATGCTGCCTGCTCGTCCTCCGCTACACAGACCATGACACATCTTGGTGAAGACACAAATTAACAAGACAAACAGTCATACAACAGATATTATAGAATCAAAGATCATGCATTCATTGTCTGCATAGTTATAACATATAGTTTAATATCAATTCAGTTTTATTTATACAGTGTCAATTCAGAACACATGTCGTCTCAAGGCACTTTACAAAGTCAATTCAATCGAATCATACAGATTTCAAATCAGGTACATGCATTCCAATTAATCTTAACTATCAAACAGTGCAGTCAGATTCAGTTTATTATTCAAATTGGTTAAAAGTTTTTCTATCTAAGGAAACCCAGCAGATTTCATCCAGTCAGTGCAGGATTTACTTCTCTTGGATGAGCATGGAGAGACAGTTGACAGTCACTTGCATTGACTTTACTGCAATCCCTCATACTGAGCATGCATGTAGCGACAGTTGAAAAAAAACCTCCATTTTAACAGGAAGAAACCTCCAGCAGAACCAGGCTCAGTGTGAGCAGCCATCTGCCACGACCGACTGGGGATTTGAGAGAACAGAGCAGAGACACAAAAAGAACACCGAAGCATTAATCCAGTAGTATTTTCTATAGGAAAGAAAAGCGAAACATTAATGGTTGTAGCTCCTTTAGTGGGTACATCTAGGAGAGAAAGACAGGTAAACAGATTAACTCTGAGCCAGTTTTTAAGTCTAGAGTATGAAAGAGAGCACATACAGGTAGTCACAGTAGAAGCTCAGCCAGTAGCTATGTGTAGGAGAAAAATAGGGACAAAGACTGAAAGACAGGGCAAAGTGTATGATCTGTAGAAAGTGTGCATTAAGTTGTTGGCAGCAGCAGCTTATTTGGCTGCCTTTGATGATCAAAACCAAAATGTATATTATATTTTTAAAGAAAAAAATAAGGAACTCCAATATTCAGCAAAAGTATCACAATTACACGTTTCTTACATGCTCAACTGCTGAGGGAGGTGTAGCAGCTGACCAAGCTGACTGAATGAGAAAGCACAGAATACAGTGTGCATGATAATAGAGGCTAGGCAGCAGACCTCAGAAATGACTGGAATAGAACAACTACACTACTGCTTTCTCCCAAGATTTGTCAAATGCATAAAAGGATGGATTATTTACAGGCAGAAGTACACACAGCGTGCATACGTGCAGGTAAGAGACTGCTATGCTTTTGATTTTGACCAACTCCGTAGTAATGCCTTTAAATCCAGCTGAATGTCCTGCCGCTGCTGGCATCCCTCCATCCAGATGACACCGTTGTGGGTTTCTTGATGCTGTGGTGAATATCTGTTTTAAAACCTGAAACAGTAATGGAAGTTGTAGAGACTGCCATCATACATCGCCAGAACAGCATTTGGTTTTTGTGGACACAAGTCCCGCTGCTGCTTGGGCCCAAGAGATATGACAGGTGCTGCTCACTTCCAAAGATAATCATCAATATCCTCTTGATGAAAGAAACACAATTTTATTAGTTAGGCTTTTTACATACATGTATGCTATATACATTTGCAATACCTTTTTTAATATTTACTTTTTGAAGAGGTATTATTTGCTGATGTTGGACAATATGAGGGCTGAGTTAAAGGAACCTTAATGCTACAGCAGGAAAGATTATAAAGCAAGGTTGTTGGAAGAATCATGCAAATCATTTGAGTCAAATTATGCAACTCAGGAGAAAATAACCGTGCAAGCTGTGAGGCTCAATGCCATCAGCAGGTTCCAGGAAGCCCAGTAAAACTGTGGTGGCATGATGATAATGCAAAACAATGGATGACATGTTTTCCAGCAAAAAGACACATGCAGTGGGAGGAAAATGTCAGGTTGATTTCTGGACCTGCACTCATCGTCAATTGTTGAGTCATTGGGAAAAAACCGCAGGGGCTGCTCGCTGTGACATAAATAACCCGTCTCAGAAATACCTCATTTAAAATCAGATATTCACTCACATTTGCATAGATCCTATGAGGTTCATCCTTCATGAATTACAAACTGAATTTGTTCAATCCTCAATTCACAATTTGGGAAGTCAGTGAATATTAATTTGTGATGCTGTACTACCGTAAACAAGTAAAAGTGCAAATCATATCTTCTCATCCATCACCGCAGCTGAGCAGTGCAGTTTGTTCCACCAGAATATCCACATTGAACATGTTGAGCTCCCTCATCTGATGTGTGCTACGGATGGCTGCTGCCGGAGCTGTCAAAGCATAATGATTGCTCCTCCCTTTTTGTTCTTTTTCATCAGCTGCAGCATGTTTATTAATTGTTGGTAGACACAGCAATACAAAGTTTTCTATGGTGTCCACCAAAGCAGATACTCTTATTACCTGGAGTTATGGCTCTAAATGAAAAATTAAAGGACCTGTGATGTAGGGATTCCACCAGAGATGAAAGATTACTTTTTTAAACCTGCATATTTAGAAAACCCACCGCTTGAACAACATTTCCACATTTTGTTGTTATGATTTGGGGTTGTTTGGTTTTTGTTTGCGGGTTTTTCCTCTTATGTTTCTCACAGTTAAGGTTTTGAATCATGTCTCTGTTTATTATTTTCCTGGTCATGCTTTAGTTTTTGTCTTCTAGCTCATGTTTTGTCAAGTTAGGTTTTTGGATGTGGTTATGCTTTAGTTTCATGTTTTTCTAGTTATGTTTCTATTAGTTTGTATCCTTGAATTTTTGTTTTGCTCCAGTTTGCTCTCCTGTCTGTCAATTAACTTTATTCGGTTCACCTGCACTAAGCAAATCAGTCTCCTCGTTTCACCTTGTTCTTGTTCTATATATAGACATCTGTTCTGTTCGTTACTCGCAGAAACATTTTGGATCACCGTCTCTGTTCATGTCTTGCCTTTTTGATCATGCCAAGCCTGTTTTGCCAGCCTGCCCATGTCTGTTTTTGCTGTCACCTTCTGTAGTAAGTTTTTGTTAATTAAATCGTTTCACTTACCGTCATGCTGCCTGCTTGTCTGCATTCCGGGGTCCTCCGCTACATAAACCTTGACATTTGTCATGATAAAGCCACAAACGTCTGTGTATTTTATTTGGATTTTATGCAATAGGTTATCATAAACTAGTGCGGAATTGTGAATTGAAAGGAAGACATGGTTTTCAAAATTGTATACAACAAAAACATTTAGAAAGTGTAGTGTTCAGATGGATTCAACCCCCTTTACGCTAATACCCCCTACAGACTTTGAACCCTGCACAGTGTGGTGTAAATCTTATTTTAGACTAAACGGGGCTGAAGACACTGTTGTTGTCTGATGAAGAGGATGCTCAGGTTGTCTATAATGTTTTTCCTTTTATGAAGAATCCCTCTTTGCATAATCATCTCCAGAGCTTCCAGAGCAGTCCATAGAACAGAGCCAGTCTTCATTATCCACTTGTTTAGCTTTTTTGAGTTAATGCTTGTGGTGTTGCTACCCCAACAGATGATAACAGAGGAACTCACACTCTCCACAACAAAATTATAGAAGAGATGAACAATCTTGTTGCAAACACTGAGGCACCTAAGCTTTCTCAAGAAGTAAAATCTGCTTATTCCCTTCACCACCTTCACCCGTTCTTCAATGATGGAAATAGTGTTTGATCTTTTCCTGTTTGTCTTGAAATCTACAATTCTCCATCTCCTTTGTTTTATTCACATTATAAGATAAGATGATTGTTTCCACATTTTTCCACAAAGCGGTCCACCAGCTCCCTGAACTCAGCTTCTTGACCATCTATGATCCATCCCACGACTGCAGAGTCATCTGAGTATCTCTGCAGATGACAGACTCTGTCTTGTACTGGAAATCTGAGGTGTACAGAGTGAAGAGGAATGGTGAGAGTACAGTCCCTGTGGTGTTCCTGTACTGCTGATCACCTGGCAAGACACACAGCCCTTTAGTCTCACAAACTATGGTTTGTTTGTCAGGTAGTCATTGATCCAGGCAATCCTTCAGGCCTCCACCTAAATACTCTGGAGTTGGTGACAAAGCAAATCAGGCTGAATTGTGTGTACAGAAGTATATAGAATACAGTATGCATATAGTATTTCTAATATTGTTCTACTGGAGCTCTCTTCATAAGAATAACAGTGCCATTATATGGATTGTCGGCTGATGGTGGGATGTAAGCAGTTGTCAAAATAACACTGGTGAACTCTTTTGGTAAAATAATCTGGACAAACATTTACTGTTAACAGTTCAATATCCGGGCTGCAGATATGACGATTCACATTAACATGTCCCACATTACAACATCTGTTGTTCACAAGCACTGCAAATTCACCTCCTTTCCTTTTGCTGCTCCTCTTTAAATCTCTGCCCACTTGTATGGTCAGAAAGACCAACAAAGAGATGTTGGAGTTGGGGATTTGATCCTGCAGCCATGTCTGAGTGAAACACATAATGCTGGTTTCCCAATATGCTAGGTGGGTCTTTGTTAGGGCTTGGGGTTCATCCTACTTGTTTGCCAACAATGTTACATTGCCCATTATGGTCAAAGGAAGAGATGGTTTAAACTTCTTCTTTTATCTCTTCTCTTTCTCTTTGCTCTTCCTCTGCATCCATGATGCCTCCTTTTTAACTCATCTGGAATTTGGGGCAGAAGTTGAGGTATTATTTGAGTTTTTGAGATGTCAGTGAGCTGCTACAAGGACCAGCTCCACAGCTGCACAGAATCCAAAACCAGAGACAATAATTGTCCAAAAAAGTAAGGTTTCTGCCATAAAAGGTGGAATTAAAATTTTGAGCGGCGCAATTGTAGAGACTGGGTCTCTAACTCCAGTCCTCAAGAGCTATTCCCCTGCAACTTTTAGATGGAGATGTTTCAACAGACTTTAATCAAATGGGACCTCCTCAGCATGTCTGCATGCTTACATACATATAAATATGTATGTAATAAAGTATGTTGGACAAAGAATGAATCTAAGGTTGCTGGACAGTGGCTCTCGAAAGCTGGAGTTAGAAATCTCTGGCTTAGAGCAATGCATATTTATGTTAGAATGGCCCAGTCAAAGTCCAGACCTAAATCAAATTCAGAATCTGTAGAAAGACTTGAAACTGTCCCAATCCAACCTGGTTTAGATATTTGGAAATAAGAATGGACAAAAATGTTCTTCTCTAAATGAGCTGCTAAATGAGACATTCAGTTTTAACTGCACTTAAAATATTTTCTGTAAAACAATTGTTGAAAAGTGTCTCTTTTGCCTCACAATTATGCACTACTTGTGTTGGTCTGTCACAAAAAATCTGAATAAAATCAGTTGAAGTGGTTGCAACGTGGCAAACAGTGGAAAGGTTGAAAGGATATAAATACTTTTGCATTAAACAGTTTCCTTTTACTGCTTTGTTGTGAGAAAACATGTTGAACTTGGCAGCAGTGCCAAGTTAGGCAGGAGAGGAAGTAATGCTGTGAGGGTTGAGTGAGTGCAACTTCTTAGAAGGGATAACTAAGGAGTGACTCTCAGTTAATTACCACTATTATATATCCAGTTGTTTGCCAAGACAAAGGTCTTCTTCTTTCAGTTCTCATTATTAAGAACTTGGCTGTTTATCTACATTAGTGAAAAAACAGCCTCTGAGGAATGTTGAAGAAATAAGAGTCTAATTTGATGAAGTCCAGCTTTTTGGGTATCATTCCATTAGCTTCGAACAATAGCTTCTATAGGACTGAGATCAGAGATTTGTGATAGTGACTCATTTACTTGGTTGTTTTTAAGCCACTTTGTTATTAATTTGGCGATATGATTAGAGTCATTCCCATTTGGAAGATCAGTGTGCTCAAGCTTTAACTTTCTGGTTTAGCAGCAATTCACCATATGCATGTAGTCTGCAAACAAAACACTTGCTTTCTGATGTTTTGAGATTTTGTTTTGCTGCAAGTCATTTGTAATGACATATGTAATGCACAAATAATTCTACATGGATGCTATAAGCTATTAGTGGAGCTTTGGTAGAGTGATGGAAGTCCCAAAATGAAATTTTGTTTAGGTCCCCATACTATTCTTGCCCAACTCTACTTCTGCCTTTTGTTAATATACTCACCTGTCTAGTCTAGTTTTATCACTCTCTATTACACAGCCAGAAAGGAAATTCTGAGTTTATGAAAAATATTTTTGTGGGTAACTCTTGAGCCACAAGTAGTTCTGATGACGAAGATGTACTCTGTGTTTAGCGAGATTTGTGTTTATGAACCCCAAGCTGTTGGCACAGGTAGCATTAGCAAGCTTAGGATGCCCATGATAAAGGCTTTGCAAAGCCTGTCATTTAGCAAAGCCCACAAGAACAGACTCCATCCAGCATTGCAAGGTAAATGATAGACCGAATGTGCAATAAGATTGTCAAAATGGACATCTCAATAGCAGGTAACTTTGCAGATTGTCTAACAAAAATTATAAGTCGGGATTTTATCAAATGAAGCCCCAAATCTGTGGCAGTAAATTTGAAAAGCCTTCAAGAAATTCAATTTCACATCAACGTGCTTGAATCAAATAAACTAAGCCTTATTTTTAATTATCTCCCATTCAAGCACCAAATCCACATGTTCACAAATATAAGTATTGTGCAACACCATATTTGGGACCAGTTGTGATACAAACTGAAGTGCAAATAAACAAAGTAATACTTCTGCTTCATTATACTTGAAGGAGCCATTTTGGATTTTAAAGCTTGGGTTGGTGAGAGACCTCAGATTATGCAAGTCAGAAGTTTGACTTTAGTGGGGAATTCCAATTATGTCATCAATCTAATTACTCAATAATAAAGACTTCTAGTTCAAATGCAAAATCAGTAAGAGAGACTATATTTATTTATTTGCATGCATCTCCTCAATATTTGATAGAATTGCTCTTTAAACTGTATTATTTGGATCAAACATTTTGGATTTCCTTACTTACAAAAAAAAATGTTTGCACTGATGGACATGGCACCTTCAAACAACTTTGAGGTTTTGTCTTAAAACACCTCCACAGCTATGCCTCCATGTAAATCAAGTTGGTTAATTAACTAAACAAGAGCTTACAAAGCCAGGACATCATGGGCTTCCCCAACTTGTTCAGAGGCATCATGATCTTAGGAAGTGTAAACTTCTGACTTTGAAGAAAGGCTGAGTATTTTGGCATTTAGCAAATAGAAATAATTTTGGCATTCGTAACTGACCTAAAAGAAGAAAAATTTACATTTATGAAAAATGTTAAATGTCTAGTTTCAGCTATGGTAAAATGGTTTGAAATTTTTTATAACGCATTTCATTTTCTTTTTTTTATGGGTCCTGTCCAGCAGAGTAGCACTCAAAATTGTTGTTGAGTGCCAAAAAGAAGCCCAACAGGTTTAGTTTCGAGTGGAGCATTATAGGGGACATATCATGCTTTTAAATCCTTCCTTTTCCTATTTAAATCATTCAAATGCGGTCTGTATAAAGTGGAAGTGCAATGCTTTGGTTTGAATTTGTCATTATTGTAGCTCCTCAGGCATTTAGTTTACACATTTTTTAAGCTTCCTTTTTGACCGTTTTGCCGCGGTCTCTTTAAATGCAAACGAGGCACTTCACACCATGCCCCCCTGCAGGCTGCCGAGCCATACAAGATTCCATTACTTTACTTGCCCTCAATAAATATCAACAAATGTAAAAAAAAACAAGAAGTATATACAAAATCATTGCACCAACAATGTGCTGTTTACTAATGCATGAGAACAACAGCACTAAAATGAATATTGTAGCTGTAAGCTACCAAATCCAACAAACAACAGCAATGGTTTATTAACAGGCTTGTGCTGAGCTACAATCAACTAAATCAGGTGTGTTAAAGCAGGGAAACGTCAGGACCTTGCTAGGACTGACTTTGAACACCCCTGCCCTAGTAGGCTGCATGAAAAATGTAAATTCTTAAACAATAGCAGAGGAAAGTTAAGGAATTCACAGTAGCAACAAAAGCTGTAATCTCATTACTAATGTTACTGACAATATTCTTACACAAACTACATGTAAGATACCTTTTAAAATGTTAATGCTACCACAAATTGAATGAACGCAACTTTTAAACAAAACCCTAACATAGTTAACGAGTTAGCTAACGCTAGCATCAAGAACCTCACTGAATGCATTTGGATCATGTGTTTCCTAAAGCAAAAAGGGCAACCAAACTGACAGCAAAGCTGTATGTTGTAAAACACACAATAAAGTGATGTCCTTAAGGAGCTAAAAGCGGGTGCACAGCGCTAACATTGGCAGGAGGTACAAAGCTGTCCTATCAAAACAACAGCCAGTAAGTTATATCAACACCTCAACAATCTAGCTTGCTGTCATTTTACTGTTATCTGCAGCTTACTTCTTTGCTCTGTCCGTCGCTTACATAGACAGAAGGAACTAAATTTCATTGTACAACTTAGACACCTATTTATGACATTTTCATGGCATTCACATGTAGGGCCTTGGGTGTGGGTGCAGGCAATGGCATCAGGAGGGAGGGTATTTTATTACCCTAACCTCTGGTGCCTGCGCTCACCTCTAAGGGTTAAGTTGCATGTAGACATTGAGGGTTCTGGTGGGGGGGGCTCCGACGAGGGGGTCTTGGCCAAGCAGTGTGCACTGTTGATTGAGATGTGGCTTCGCTTTGGTGGAGGGGCTGGCCATGCCAGGGCACCTCCGGGGCTTGGGTTTGGGGTTGGTGAGGTGTGCCCATTTCTTGGCGTGCTGTAGTGGCCTTCCTCCAATGCTTCCTTCTGTGGCTCTTGCCCCGGGCCGGCTATGGGTGGCGGTTGGGTGGGTGGAGTGGTGGAGCATGTCTTGTGCCAGCACTGGGTCGGCTGGCGGGATGTGCTAGGCCTGGAGGGGTTGGGCTGCCCGGCCTATTTACCCGGCTGGTGCATGTTTCCCTCTCACGAACTGATGGGCTGGGGCTGCTGGTGGTGGCCGAATGGCGGGCTCGGCGGTGTGCTGCTCTGCTGGCTGTTGTGTCTGGGGGGGATCGAGGCAGTGGGCTAGAGGGTAGCGTGGGGGGCTGCAGCGTGTGGGGTGGGGGGTTGTGTCCTCTTCTTGGATGTGGGGTCACTGGCATCTGGATCGGCTGAGCGGCGATGGTAGAGATGAGCTGAATAATGTTTCTACCTGGGCTATCGTTGCAGTGGCAGTGATGTGGTATGTCTGTGTGGTTGTGGCGGCATGGTGGTGGATGCTGGCCCTGAGTGCTTGCCGCTTGCTGGGGACCTCTTGCCGGGTGAGTTTGTCCCATCTTGGTGTGTGGTCAGGGGTTCCTTTGTGAGCTTGGTGCTTGATGGTGTCTGCCCTGTTGCGCCTGTGGGCGGGGGCTGGGGCTGGGGTAGCGTTGTGCAGGGCCCTTGCCTTGCTGCCGTGGTGCGCTATGTCATGGGGGCGGGACATGGCGGGGTTGCTTGGAGCAGGCCTATGTGTGGAGCTGGCTCACTCCCGGTGGCTGCTTGCCGGGAACCCTGGGCTATGTCAGGCCTCTGCTTGGGGAGTAATATGTCCCGGGGTCTCGGGTCTCTTGGTCCATGGCTGGATCTGCTTGGGAGTAGATGGCTGCCGGCGGGGCCTGTGGGCTTGTTGCTGCAGCTCCCTGGGGCTTCTGCACTGTGGCTGCTGAGTGGTTCCCCTGGGACTCTCCCCTGCTTTTTTTTGGTGGTTCTTCCGGGGGTCCTGTGCTCTGGGGGGCCTTTGGATGTGTGTGGCTCGGATCTCCTCCGTATCTGTCCCGGGTCCAAGGGGGCAGGTCTGTGGCTCCTCACACTCACTATTTCATATTTTTATGGAGAAACCTTGTATACACAAGTGCGCTCACACTCAGACATTCAGATTCTATAACACAAATGTTATATATTGAGCTGCATTTAGCACTAAATGCATTGATAAGTACCATGCACGTTTCGGTTAAAAAGTTGGTAATATGAACGTTTCTGCAGGTGTAGAGGCAAGCAGGGTGTTATCGTGTATTCTCTTCATTCTTCTTTCTTTCCTCCATTCTATTCTCCTTCTCTCCCCTTTTCCTTTTTGCCCAACCTTTCTCTCTTTCGTGCACCTTTGTTTTTCCTTTTCATTTGTCTCCATGTCCGTAACAACTAAAATAATCCCATAGCAGTTTCTAATAAAGTTTCTTTTTATAAATATCAAGCAGAGCTTTAAAGCGTTAGCTGTAATGCTCCACTTGTGAAAGTAAATCTGTTGGGCTTTTTCTTGGCACTCAGACAACAATTCTGAGCGCTACTCTACCAGACATGACACAGTAAAAAAAAAAAAAAAAAAAGAAGGAACTAACCCCTTTCGGCTAAACCTCCTTCATACCCAATGACGCACCCGCACACCATGGCTGTACATTAGTGGTAGTGTGATGGAGTAGGTGTAGGGAGGTGACACCTGTCATGGGATGGAGAGGAAAGGACTGGGGGGCAAAATGCTATACCAGGGAGCCAGCTCCCCGGCTGACCCAAATAAGCACCCCGGTTTGCCAATAACGATCAATGGAGGGAGGCACTTCCACCTTAGGGCTAATGACAGCAGCACCACTGAGCCCCATGGAGCTCAAAGCTAATAGCGCATTTCTGACCACTGTTGGAAAATATTTAAAATACTTAATAAGGTCTGCATTGCTAAGCTCAAGTTAGGTTTAATAATGTGTGAAATGAAATGTACTGTGTAACTTAGTGGATTGCTCAAAATAGGTGTGTGTGTGTGTGTCTGACTTGGCTGTGGTCAGCCCGGCACCAGTGAAGATATTTCTGTACATGTCTCAGATAACAGCCAAAAGTAGAATAACAGGAATGTTGTGAAGGTCTGAAAAGACAGCTGAATGCCAGGTGTAAGAGTTCAACCAGACACTCAGCTAAAAATATGTGTTTTTTCCTTTTAATTGTACACGCCTTGCTTTTGAATAAAAACCCTGTCTTTGGGGAGGAAAAGTCAGAAGTGTTCTGGTGACTTAGCTGGAACACCTCTCCTCCGGCCGGGGCAAAAGAAACTGTGCAGACTCTGTGTTATTTAGCTTTACCAAAACAAACGAGCACGCAGGTGTTTCTGGGGAACAACTCCAACAACTTGGTGACTCCCGACGTGATTTGGGAAAAGCGAGGACTTTCAGCTAAATCAGAACTTCACCAAAAGATTCTGACACCGGGGTACCCCTGCACTTCTTACAAGGTAAGCAGAAACCTGTTTAAACTTTTGGCATTGTCGATAGGCCTAAATTCTTGGTGTCAGATGTCTGAGTAAGTGAAATGTTCTGCTAAATTTAACACGTGTAAAGTAATGCATTAAGGTACTATAAAAGAGGTCACGAAAAGCAAAATGAGAAGTGTTTTTTGAACTAAAGGGTTAGAGTCCCTCTGAATAAGGGTTTGAGGCCCAAAGGGTTAGAGTCCCTCTGAATAAAGGTTCGAGGCCCGTGTGTGTCCTGAGTTTGGCAACTCCAAACAGGTCCCAGCAGAACCAGAGACCAGAAACGGCACCACCACCTCGGAAGCTCAGTGGGTCTTGCTGAAGGTGATCAAAAGGAAGTGGTCAGAACCCAGGTGGACCGGTCCATTCCAGGTCACAGAAAGAACCTCACATGCGGTGAGACTCAAGGGTAAAGGCGACACCTGGTACCACTGGAGTCAGTGTACAGCGACAAACGCTCCGCAGAGATCCCTCGCTGAGGTTCAGGAAAACTTAAGAGAAAACACCAGGAAGGAAGATCAAATTTCTCACCCCACTAAAGGGGCAGAATAATCCCCAGGTGTGAGAACGCAAGGTTCCTGGTCAGTCTACACCTGGGAGCTGAAGAGAAGAAAGAACATCAGGAGAAGAGGCGGCAGTGATTGAGTTTCCCTCTCACTGAAAGTGGTAGAGTTTTCCCTCCCACTTGTAAAATACTGAAAAAAACTGAACTAAAACGTTTGTATCTCTATTAATTTCTTTTTTACAGGTATCAAAGATTATATTACTCACGAGTATTACCAGGAATAATCATGGGGAGCCAAAAGGTAGGACCAAAACCCTCTAAGGGTTGGGTCATGGGATCTTTGTGTGTCATATCTTTTTGCATTATTACAGTGATTTTGGGTTTGTTTTGTGAACTTCCATTCCAGACATGCTCTGACAGCCGCCAAACTGAGCAAATGTTCAAACGCGTAACCAATAAGGGAAGGCTTCTCAGCATCCCACCATGATGCCACTGTTAGAGGTGGATGATGATGATGAGGAGCACGAAGGCATGCTGAAGATTTAAAGTTGCTTCCAATATAATCTGTGGGCATTTTAGGGTGAAGTCTTAATTGAGGCTTCAAAAGGGGGAAATGTTGGAAAATATTTAAGATACTTAATAGGGCTGCATTGCTAAGCTCAAGTTAGGTTTAATAATGTGTGAAATGAAATGTACTGTGTAACTTAGTGGATTGCTCAAAACAGGTGTGTGTGTGTGTGTGTCTGACTTGGCTGTGGTCAGCCTGGCACCAGTGAAGATATTTCTGTACATGTCTCAGATAACAGCCAAAAGTAGAATAACAGGAATGTTGTGAAGGTCTGGACAGACAGCTGAATGCCAGGTGTAAGAGTTCAACCAGACACTCAGCTAAAAATATGTGTTTTTTCTTTGTAATTGTACACGCCTTGCTTTTGAATAAAAACCCTGTCTTTGGGGAGGAAAAGTCAGAAGTGCTCTGGTGACTTAGCTGGAACACCTCTCCTCCGGCCGGGGCAAAAGAAACTGTGCAGACTCTGTGTTATTCAGCTTTACCAAAACAAACGAGCACGCAGGTGTTTCTGGGGAACAACTCCAACACCACTCAAAGCAGTTTTACACTACAGCCACATTCACTCAGTCACACTCACAAATGCACATACATTTGTAGACCATTACGCAGATCAATAGGCAACTTGGGGTTAGGTGCCTTGCCAAAAGATACATCAACATTTGAAAGCTGGAATCAAACCGACAACCTTCTAATTACAAGACAACCACTCTACCCACTGAGCCACAGTCAACCACAAAGAGGAAGAAAAAAAAGCTGTATTTAAACAAAACAAAACTAGACATAAGTGAGCAATAAAGAAAAGCAGAGAGCTTAAATGCTCAATGAATGAATAAAGGAATGACTCAAAACAATAACCAGAACACAGAACTTAGACCAACAATGAGAAAACCAAAGAACTTAACATATGCACCTTTAACCTGGTTTTGTTTTTAGTCTGCTGTTCATTCTACAACACAAATAGCAGGGAATTGTGCACAGAATATCAATTAAGCTGGGGAAGTGATTTGTTTGTCAGTTTGGGAAAGCTGGGAAACCAACTCTTTGAGGAGCCCGAATTAACACACTTTGCCCATTGAGACGCACAAGAACAAAATTCAGCTTGGCTCAGACATTTCTTTGTGACTGTCCGATTTCCCTTTCCTTGTTCTTTCTTCCTCTGCCTTTTAGAATCATAGCTACAGCTTGTATAAACTGTTGGCTGGTAACATGGGTAGCAACCAAAATAATAGGAGGGCAGCAATTTCTTCAGGCATTATCTTTACTGTACTAGAAACCTGCTGAAATAAATACAGCAGTTCACTGGCACAATCATGGACGTATCTGTTTTTCATTTTACAAGTCCCAATGTTTTCATCATCTTCATTATTTATCCCTAAATTTCATGTTTGCAGATTTCAGATGTACCTCTTTCAGCTAAAAGATCAATGTAGGTTGCTTTGCTCTAAATATTGACTTCAGCCCTCTGCGGAGCAGCTACTCTGGGATTTGAAAGTTGTCAAAGCACTCACAGGGTCCTCTGGCGCTTTGGCCTACTTAACTGCTTACAGAATGACAAAAACAGAAAACATTTCAGAGATGTGATATTAAGAATATTTACATGAAAAAGAACAAGATGATGATGTTCAGCCATTAACAGTTTTCAAAAGTAGCGCATTGGTGTGTGAACATTTTAAAACACAGCTGTTGTCATGCTACAAGAAGTCAGACTTTCTTAAGATTGTCTGTTTATTAACTACTGAAACAGTTTTTGTATCTGAGAATAACATTACATAAAGTGCAATATGTTTATAAAAAAATAAAATAAATGTCCAACAAGACTGTAATGACCTCTTGCTGGGAAATAGAAATTAGGTTGATGTGCTTTTCTCACTCTTTCTTGATTTTAGTGAAGAGTATTGGCATGTAAACCTATACTGTAAAGCAAAATGCAAATTCAAAAATATGCTGCAGTGTTATTACACAGGATCTCTCAGTCCTTTAGCTCTTCAGGATAATTTAAAGTGATGGACTGGATTTTGTTTTTAATTGAGGTTCTGTGAATTTATAATCACTAGTAGACCTCTTGTCAGTGGTAGACAAATGTCATATTTGTGTGAGTTTGTAGAAATGTAAAGAAATCCTTAGTAAAATGTCAGCAGTAATACAGACAGTGCCACGATCCACTGATGTTTGATCTTTGGTTTTCTTTTGTTTTTGTGTTTATATCATTTCCATGTTGTTTATTGGGTTCTTATTGTCTTGCCTTATTAAGATAATTTCCCTGTGCTTAATATTGCCATTAAGATGTTTTAGCTTTATTAGTTCAGTCCTTTGAGTTTAGTTTCTTGGTTTATTCTTGTGTTTCTGTTCTTTGTACTTTTGAATTTATTTCTGTTACATCAGTTAGATTTTCTTCTTGGGTTGATAGTTATTTGTGTCTCAGGTCAGCTCCATTTATGATTTTTGTCTCAGTTCAGATCCATTTATGTTTATTAGTCTAACTCTCTCTGTTACAGCTGCTCCACATTATCCCCTGATTACACACAATATGGCATTATTCTCCACACTTCCCTAAATATATAAACTCAGTGGTTCTTTGTTCTTCGCTGGGTGCTTCTGTTACCATACCTGTTTCTTTCCTGTTCCTGTCTACACCTGGGTCCTACTCCAAAAAAACACACTGTTTGACTCAGACACCACATTTGAGCTGATATTAGCAGTTTCCAATTAAGCAATAAATCTGATTTCAATGTAGAAGTTACACATCGACCCCATTTAGATATAATTTAATGTTAAGTCCATACACTGCTGTGCTTGAGACCTGTATATTTCATCCACAAAAAATATGCAAATCTTGCAAACTTCTGTGAAGCACAAAGCTGTCATGTCACGGAGCTGAGCACAGGTTTGTATTGTGTGCTGGTGTGTTTTCCCTCTCTTTCTCTCACCTTCCTTCTGCAGGGTGCAACAGCCAGGTGCAGCCACACAGCTGCGGTTCATCAAGACTCATCAGGGAGCGCTCTTAAGCAGCTGAAACCCTGAAGGAGGCTTCAGATGGTTAACTCTCCAGAGTGGTAGTCAGAGCGTGTAATCAAACTGTTTTCTTGACCATGTTTGCTCACCTGAGCTTTCTGCGCCTTGTTTTTAGAGTTTTTGATTTTGAAGACCCTGACGTGGATTTGTCCTGTCTGATGTCTCGTGCCCAACTCAGCTGTTTGCTAAAGCATTTAACTATGCTTTTCCTACCAGTGCTTCCTCCAGTTTCTTGGAACCAGCATGTTCAAGGAAAGTACTTACTGCTTCCCCAGACCTCCTACCTTTTGCCTGCCTCCCTGTCTGTCCACCCTCCAACTTCTCACACCACAACTTGGAGAAAGGGACAAAAGGAACCAGCCATAAAACACAACAATCTCACCCACAAAAGCAAGACACATGTACCATCAATTCAAGCTTCTCGTTCACTCCTGTCATCTACACTTACCCATCTCTCTTCTTCAGTGTACCGATCTGAAAAAACCCAACCTCCGGACTACTCCGCTGAGTTATCTTGTGTTTCAATAAACCTGTTTAACCTAAATCCAGCCTCCTGTAATTGTTGCCTGCTCAATTCAATTCAATTAAGTTTATTTATACAGCGCCAATTCACAACACATGTCATCTCAAGGCACTTCACAAAGAGAATTCAAATTGAAATATACAGATTTCAAGTCTGGTACATACATTCCAATTAATCCTAACTATCAAACAGTGCAGACAGATTCAGTTTATTATTCAAATTGGTTAAAAACGTTTTCCTATCTAAGGAAACCCAGCAGATTGCATCGAGTCAGTGACTTGTAGCATTCACTCCTCCTGGATGAGCAGAACCAGGCTCAGTGTGAGCGGCCATCAGCCATGACCGACTGGGGGTTTGAGAGAACAGAGCAGAGACACAAAAAGAACACAGAAGCACTGATCCAGAAGTACTTTCTATGGGAAGGAAAAGTAAATGTTAATGGATGTAGCTCCTTTAGTGGCTTCATCTAGGTAGAAAAAACAGAAACTCTGAGCCAGTTTTCAAGTTTAGAGTGTGAAAGAGAGCACATACAGTTAGTCACAGTAAAAACTCAGTCAGTAGCTATGTTTAGGAGCAAAATAGGGTTAAACACTGAAAGACAGGGCCAAGTGTATCATCTGTAGAGGGTGAGCATGAAGTTGTTGGCAGCAGAAGCTCGGACGATGCCCCCCTCCAGGAAGGTGTCACAGGTAGACACAGAGCCAGGCCAGGTGTAGCTTCTAGGAAGAGAACAGAGACAGAACATGAAGTTAAAAGCTGACATAACAGCAAATAATGCAAAATTGGAGAATAGTGTGAGAATGTGGCGAAGAGAGTGAAAGTGTTCGTTATGTCCTCCAGCAGCCTAAGCCTATAGCAGCATAACTACAGAGATAGCTCAGGATAACCTAAGCCACTCTAACTATAAGCTTTATCGAAAAGGAAAGTTTTAAGCCTAGCCTTAAAAGTAGACGGGGTGTCTGCCTCATGGACTAAAACTGTGAGCTGGTTCCATAGGAGAGGAGTCTGATAACTAAAGGATCTGCCTCCCATTCTACTTCTAGAGACTCTAGGAACCACCAGTAAACCGGGAGTCTAAGAACGAAGTGCTCTGTTAGGAACGTATGGACCAATCAGATCTCTGATGTATGATGGAGCTAAATCATTAAGGGCTTTATATGTGAGGATAATTTTAAATTCTATTCTGTATTTAACATGGAGCCAATGAAGAGAAGGTAAAATAGGAGAAATACGTCTCTTTTTAATTTTCACCAGAACTCTTGCTGCTGCATTTTGGATCAGCTGAAGGCTTCTGGGCATCCTGATAATAAGTGATAACAATAGTCCACCCTTGAAGTAACAAATGCAGGGACTAGTTTTTCAGCGTCACTCCTGAATAGGACATTTTTTAAATTTTGGTAATGTTGCGGAGGTGAAAGAAAGAAATCCTAGAAACCTGTTTAATATGGGATTTAAATGACATGCCGTGGTCAAAAATAACACCAAGGTTTTGTTTACTTTATTACTGGAGGTCAATTTTATGTCATCCAGGTTAAATGATTGACTAAGCAGTTACTTTTTCAAAGACTCCGGTCCAAAGATGACAACTTCTGTCTTGTCTGAATTTAGAAGCAAAAAATGTAAAGTCATCCAAGTTTTTATATCTTCAAGACATGCTTGTAGTCTATCTAACTGGTTGGGTTCATCAGGATTTATGGATAATTAAAGCTGAGTAACATCAGCGTATCAGTGACAACGTATCCCATGCTCCGTGATAATTTTACCTATTGGAATTTATAGTGCTGTAATAATTGGCCCAAGTACTGAACCCTGTGGTGCACCACAATTAACCCTGGAGTTTGAAGATGATTTATCATTTACATGATCAAACTGGAATCTGTCAGACAAACATGATTTAAACCATCCTAGTGCTGTTTCTCTGATCCCTACAGTATGTTCAAGCCTTTCTAAGAGAATATTGTGATTAACTGTGTCAAATGCAGCACTGAGATCTAACAGAACAAGTACAGACACAACCATGAAACACTGCAGGAAAATATCATTAGTGACTTTCAGCAGAGCTGTTTCAGTGCTATGATGAGCTCTAAAACCTGACTGAAACTCTTCCAGCAGATCAATGCTGTGCAAATGCTCACACATTTAATTAGCAACTATTTTCTCAAGAATTTTAGATAAGAACGGAAGATTGGATATACAGGTCCTTCTCAAAATATTAGCATATTGTGATAAAGTTCATTATTTTCCATAATGTAATGATGAAAATTTAACATTCATATATTTTAGATTCATTGCACACTAACTGAAATATTTCAGGTCTTTTATTGTCTTAATACGGATGATTTTGGCATACAGCTCATGAAAACCCAAAATTCCTATCTCACAAAATTTGCACATTTCATCCGACCAATAAAAGAAAACTGTTTTTAATACAAAAAACATCAACCTTCAAATAATCATGTACAGTTATGCACTCAATACTTGGTCGGGAATCCTTTTGCAGAAATGACTGCTTCATTGCGGCGTGGCATGGAGGCAATCAGCCTGTGGCACTGCTGAGGTCTTATGGAGGCCCAGGATGCTTCGATAGCGGCCTTTAGCTCATCCAGAGTGTTGGATCTTGAGTCTCTCAACGTTCTCTTCACAATATCCCACAGATTCTCTATGGGGTTCAGGTCAGGAGAGTTGGCAGGCCAATTGAGCACAGTGATACCATGGTCAGTAAACCATTTACCAGTGGTTTTGGCACTGTGAGCACCTGCCAGGTCGTGCTGAAAAATGAAATCTTCATCTCCATAAAGCTTTTCAGCAGATGGAAGCATGAAGTGCTCCAAAATCTCCTGATAGCTAGCTGCATTGACCCTGCCCTTGATAAAACACAGTGGACCAACACCAGCAGCTGACACGGCACCCCAGACCATCACTGACTGTGGGTACTTGACACTGGACTTCTGGCATTTTGGCATTTCCTTCTCCCCAGTCTTCCTCCAGACTCTGGCACCTTGATTTCCGAATGACATGCAGAATTTGCTTTCATCCGAAAAAAGTACTTTGGACCACTGAGCAACAGTCCAGTGCTGCTTCTCTGTAGCCCAGGTCAGGCGCTTCTGCCGCTGTTTCTGGTTCAAAAGTGGCTTGACCTGGGGAATGCGGCACCTGTAGCCCATTTCCTGCACACGCCTGTGCACGGTGGCTCTGGATGTTTCTACTCCAGACTCAGTCCACTGCTTCCGCAGGTCCCCCAAGGTCTGGAATCAGCCCTTCTCCACAATCTTCCTCAGGGTCCGGTCACCTCTTCTCGTTGTGCAGCGTTTTCTGCCACACTTTTTCCTTCCCACAGACTTCCCACTGAGGTGCCTTGATACAGCACTCTGGGAACAACCTATTAGTTCAGAAATTTCTTTCTGTGTCTTACCCTCTTGCTTGAGGGTGTCAATAGTGGCCTTCTGGACAGCAGTCAGGTCAGCAGTCTTACCCATGATTGGGGTTTTGAGTGATGAACCAGGCTGGGAGTTTTAAAGGCCTCAGGAATCTTTTGCAGGTGTTTAGAGTTAACTCGTTGATTCAGATGATTAGGTTCATAGCTCGTTTAGAGACCCTTTTAATGATATGCTAATTTTGTGAGATAGGAATTTTGGGTTTTCATGAGCTGTATGCCAAAATTATCCGTATTAAGACAATAAAAGACCTGAAATATTTCAGTTAGTGTGCAATGAATCTAAAATATATGAATGTTAAATTTTCATCATTACATTATGGAAAATAATGAACTTTATCACAATATGCTAATATTTTGAGAAGGACCTGTAGGTCTGTAATTTTGCAAGTCATCTCAATCAAGCAAAGGTTTCTTAAGTAAAGGTTTGATTACAGCTACCTTAAAAGTCTGTGGTACATATCCATTTACTAAGGATAGATTAATCATATCTAAAATGGGGCTGGTAATCAGAGGTAACACTTCCTTAAATTATTTGGTTGGGATTGGGTCTAACATACAAGTTGAATGTTTAGATGATGCTAATATTTTTGATAACTCAGGAAGCTTCACAGGATCAAAACAGTCCATACACAGATCAGGTTCTACAGTTACTTCCAATGTTGTCTCGCTTGCTGAGGATGAAGTAATCATCTTTAGGCGTATGCCAGTGATTCTATATGTAATAGAATCAATTTTATTTAAGGGCTGCATGGTGGCACAGTTGGTAGCACTGTTGCCTTGCAGCAAAAAGGTCCTGGGTTTGACACCCAGGGTCTTGCTGTTCTCCCTGTGCATGTGTGGAATCTCTCCAGGTACTCTGGCTTCCTCCCACAGTCCAAAGACATGCCTGTTAGGTTAATTGGTCTCTCTAAATTGCCCTTAGGTGTGTGCATGGTTATTTGTGTGTTGCCCTGCGATGAACTGGCGACCTGTCCAGGGTGTACCCCGCCTCCCTGCAATGGACTGGCGACCTGTCCAGGGTGTACCTGTCATGATATGGCATCCTTGGACTTGGTTTGTGTTAACTTTTGTTTAGTTCTGTTTCCCTGTGTTGTTAATCAGTTCCATCTGTCCCCTCTGCCTCCCTGCCAGCTTGTCACACCTGTTCTTAGTTCCTGTGATTACTTGCCTGTGTTTTCTCCCTGTATATTAGTTGGTCTGTGTTCTTTGTTCCCTGCTGGTTCCTCTGTTTATTTACTCACTGTTCTGCCATGTTTCATTTCCCTGATCAGTTCTTTGTGTTTTGCTACTTCCTCGAGATTGCTAATTAAAGATGGAGATTCCTTTAATGATACGGCTGCCAAGCTCTTATCTGCACTTTGGTCCGATCCAAACTCAGAATTTGACAGTACCCTGCCTCCCGCCCACAGACTGCTGGAGATAGGCACCAGCTCCCCCGTGACCCACTATGGAAGAAGTGGTATAGGAAATGACTGACTGAATTTTATTGAAAAAGAATCCCATAAAGTAATGACTGCTGAGAGCTATGGGAATGGATGGCTCAACAGAGCTATGACTGTATAAGTTTAGCAACGGTACTTAAGAGAAACCTAGGATTATTCTTATTACCTTCTATTATTGAGGATAAATAAGCTGTTTAAGCTGGGCAAAGTGTCTTTTTATACAACAGTAGGCTATTTTTCCAGATTAAGTAGGAATCCTCTAGGTGTGTAGAGCGCCATTTTCTCTCCAATTTTCTAATATTCTGTAAAGTACGCAGCTCTGAATTAAACCAAGGAGCCAGCCTCCTATAAATAATTACCTTATTTTTCAAAGGGGCTGCATTGTCTAATGCACCACGCAATGATGAAGTAACACTATGAACAAGAGAATCAATTTGTGAAGGGGAAGAAACAAAATTATTGCCCTTCACTGTGTTTTTCTGTGATAATGAAGAAATTAAAAGTGGAACAGATTCTTTAAAGGTTGTTACAGCATTGTCTGATAATGACCTACTATAATGAAATTTTCTTTCAGGTGTGGAGTACTCGGTTAAATTAAACTCAAAGGTTATTAAAAAATGGTCAGACAGGATAGGGTTATGAGGAAATATTGTTATGTCTTCACACTCAATGCCATATGTCAGCACAAGGTCCAGAGAATGAAGACAAATGTGGGTAGGTTTGTTAATGTTTTGAGCAAAGCCAATTCAGTCTAAGATAGCATTAAAGGCTATATTTAGGCTATCATTTCAGTGTCAACATGAATGTTAAAATCCCCCACTATAATAACCTTATCTGTATTTAACACTAAATCAGATAAAAGGTCTGAAACTGATCTAAAAATTGAGAGTAAGGTCCTGGTGGACGGTACAAAATAACAAACAATTCAATTAAATTCAATTCAAAAATACTTTATTAATCCCAAAGGGAAATTAAATGTTGTTATAGCTCATATTATGAAGGTTTCCTCAAAGAGCCGTTGTAGATGCTGATGGCTGCGGGCAGGAAGGATCTCCTGTAGCGCTCCGATCTGAAGAATCCTCTGACTGAAGACACTCTGTTGTTGTAGGACAGTCTCATGAAGAGGATGCTCAGGGTTCTCCATAATGTTCTTCATTTTATGAAGAATCCTTCTTTCCACAATGATCTCCAGAGGTTCCAGAGGAGTCCCCAGAACAGAGCCAGCCTTTTTTATCAGCTTGTTGAGTGTTTTTAAGTCCCTGGCTCTGATGCTGCTTCCCCAGCAGATGATGGAAGAAGAGATCACACTTTCCACAACAGACTTATAGAAGATATGCAGCATCTTGCTGCAAACACCAAAGGACCTAAGCTTCCTCAAGAAGTACAGTCTGCTCTGTCCCTTCTTGTAGATGGCTTCACAGTTGCATCTCCACTCTAGTCTGTTGTCCAGGTGAACACCGAGGTATTTATACTCCTCCACCACCTCCACTACTTCTCCCATGATAGAAATCGTTTTTGACTTATTCCTGTTTCTCTTAAAATCTAAAATCATCTCCTTTGTTTTAGTCACGTTCAAAATGAGATGATTGTTTCCACACCATGCCACAAAGCGGTCCACCACCTTCCTGTACTCATCTTCTTGTCCATCTCTGATCCACCCCACGACTGCAGAATCATCCGAGTATTTCTGCAGATGACAGGAGTCTGTCTTGTACTGGAAGTCTGAGGTGTACAGAGTGAAAAGGAATGGTGAGAGTACAGTCCCCTGTGGTGCTCCTGTGCTGCTGACTACTTGGTTAGACTCACAACCCTTCAGTCTCACAAACTGTGGTCTGTTTGTCAGGTAGTCTTTGATCCAGGAGATTGTTGATGCCTCCACCTGAGTCTTCTGGAGTTTCTGACAAAGCAAATCAGGTTGGATTGTATTAAATGCACTGGAGAAATCAAAGAACATAATCCTCACAGTGCTGCTGGCTTTGTCCAGATGACAGTGGGTTTGTTGAAGCAGGTGTATGATGGCATCTTCAACTCCAACTCCACAGCAATAAGCAAACTGAAGGGGGTCCTGATAGTTTATTGTTTGCTTACTCAGGTGGGCCAACAGGAGTCTCTCTAGGACCTTCATGATGTGAGATGTCAGGGCAACAGGTCTATAGTCATTGAGGACTGATGGGTGAGTTTTCTTTGGTACCGGAACAAGACAGGAGGTCTTCCACAACACCAGAACCTTCTTCTGGGCCAGGCTAAGGTTGAAGAGGTGCTGCAGAATCCCACAGATCTGCTCTGCACAGGCCTTCAGGACTCTAAGGCTGACATGATCTGGACCTGCAGCCTTATTCCTATTCAGTCTCTCCAGTTGTCTCTTCATCTGACTTCTTGAGACACACAGGTGGAAGGGGGAAGCAAAGGAAGCATCAGCATCTTCTGATATGGTTGAAGGCAAATATGTAGAAGCAGAAGGGACTAGGGCTGAGGTGGAAGATAAAAAATGTGAGGTGTTACTGGACAGCTGTGGGTCCTGTGGGTCAAAGGAAGATGGAATGTCTGTTTGGCTGTGAGCAGGAGAGGAGGATGCGAAGCTGGTTTCTGAACTGAACCTATTGAAGAATGTGTTCAGGTCTGATCTTCTTTCTGCTTGAAGCCTGTGATCTTCTTCATCCCTGTCCACACATCTCCGATATTGTTTTGCTGGAGCAAGATTGTGATCTGATTTGCCTAGAGGAGGTTGTGCTGTAGAGATGTATGAGTCCTTGACATTTGCATAAAACAAATCCAATGTTTTGTTTTCTCTGGTAGAGCAGGTGACAAATTGTTGAAACGTTGGAAGTGTAGCAGAGAGTGAAGCATGGTTAAAATCACCAGAAATTGCCACAAAAGCATTGGGGTTTTGTGTCTGTAGCTTAGCAACAACTGAGCTGATGGCATCACACGCAGTGTCAGCAACAGCGGAAGGTGGAACGTAAACTGTTACCAAAATAACACTGGTGAACTCTCTGGGTAAATAATATGGACGAAAACTTACTGCCAACAGTTCAATATCTGGACTGCAGAGATGACACTTCACAGTAACATGTCCTGGATTACACCATCTGTTCTTCACAAGTACAGCCAGTCCACCTCCTTTACATTTGCCGCTCCTCTTTAAATCTCTGTCTGCTCGTATGGTTAAAAAGCCCGGCAGAGAGACGCTGGAGTCGGGGATATGATCCTGCAGCCATGTCTCAGTAAAACACATGATACTGCATGCCCGGTACTCTGGCTGGGTCCTTTGTAGGGCTTGGAGGTCATCCAACTTGTTTCCCAACAATCTCACATTGCCCATCAAAATCGACGGAAGAGATGGTTTGAACTTCCTCCTTCTCTCTCTTCTCTTAGCTCCTGCTCTGCATCCACGGCATCTCCTTTTCAACTCATCAGGGATTTGGGGTTGTAGTTGAAGTATTATTTGAGCTTTTGAGATATTAATCAGCTGCTCCCGGTTGTAAGAAACAACCCCGTTGCCATGGCAATGCATCATAACAAATGTCCAAAAATAGAAAGTATTAAGAAAAATCCTCCAAGCTGCACAGCATCCGACACTGGAGTGGACAGTCATACAAAAAAAATCAACTGTATCCACCACAAGAGGAATAGTTCCCAAAAAATAATAAATCAGAATCAAAAGTAACAGAGTTACTCCAACCTGCTGCCACCTTGAGCGGCGCAATAAATAAAACAGAAGTCTTTTTAGTGCTTTGCAATTTGGATGAGGAAAACTAAGGATTAAGTATTCAAAAGCGTTGTAGCTATTAACTGGTCTGGGACTAGTCAATAAATTGGACTGAAAGATGGTTGCTAGGTATGTGAAAATTTAAATAATTAGTATGAGTTGACTCATTTATAGTAACATAATCCTCTTGCTGCAGCCAGGTTTCTGTGAGACAAAATAATCAATCTGATTGTCACAAATCAAGTCATTAACTAACTAAGTCTTTAAAGAGAGAGATCTTAAGTTCACATTTAATTGTTTTATATTTCTTTTCAGTCTGCGTTGTGTTTATTTTTATGAGTTTTTATGATTTCCTTCTTTTAAGATTATTGTTTAATCTATTAAATTTTGGTTGTGGGCGAGACACTGTCTTAATAGGGTAATGGGTGGGTAGCAGTAAGAAGCTGCACACAGGGGTGTTAAACTATGACCCTGCTTCCTGCTCTAAACCCTGGTCACTCTAGAGTCACCTGGTTTGCCACTATGACAAAAGCAGCTTTATTTGTTTTAGTATGAAAGAATTTCATCTTTTTTATTTGTGATATTGCGGTAATAATATCAAATTGCAAAAAAAAGACTGTTTTTTTTGTTTATTTTATTTAGCTTAAATTGATAAAGGGAGGTGATGATATATTTACATGTTTTGCTCTACTGTGGGTTTGAAACAATACATTTTTACTGTACAGGCAGTGCTCTGACAACAATATACTTTCGTGGTATCGCCAGAGACAACATTCCCTCTAATTTCCAGCCTGAGCTACTTGTACAGCACCAACACCTCTGTGATTAAGTTGCTCGTAACACAGAAATGACACAGGCTGGAAGAATATCTCAGAGACAGAGAAGGAATTGAGTCAATTGGAAAAATACAGACATTATTTTCTAAAACCATGACTATAACACGTGAAATATCCTGGACTACTACATATTATTTACACAGAAAAAAGTGGTTGAATGTGTTGATCCTTTTGTGAGGACAATATGCTAGCAGGCCTGGACTGGGACAAAAATGCTGACATTTGTGGGATGCAATGCTTTATTAGCAGCTTTTAAACATACTTTCCCAAGAGATCATTGTTAAGTTTATTACTGTTTTTTCTGTCAAACAACTTCCATTTTATGTGCTAAACATTGGTTGAAGCTGCCGGTTGAAACAATCTGCCGGATTAGGTGACCATAATTATGCTGGCACAATTTCAAAAACAACAGCACCCTGAAGAGCACCAAACGTTGGTGCAGCATCAGGTAAATTAGAAGAACTATTGACACCCAGTCTAAATGAAAAATCATATTATACAGTAATATCTTCAAAGGAGAAAATCCAGACATGAAAGTTAATTTTGATAAAACCAACTGGCACAGTTCTTTTTCACTCAGTTCATCCGCCCCCTGTTTTCAGTTTTGCTTTTTACATTTTTAAATACTTGGTTTGGGTTTGACTGAAAAGCTACTACATGTGCCTTGGTGTAATTATAAACTGTTTGGTTTAGGTTAGCCATGAAAATTTACCAGCTTAGAAAAATATGTTTCCCACCTCATTTTAGCTTCTGCCTGGTTCAACAAAGCACTTCTACATTCCTATTACCATAAAAACAAACACATGCTTTATTGTAAAATATTTGCTTTCCCCGCAACATAAAACACATTTTTCGTCTCTGCCACACTCAAGTTGATAATTTCTAGGCAACAAAAGGTTGATGCAGTGTCTTGTCCAAGGACAGGGCCCCACTGCCATTTCGCAGTCTGTGAAAGACAAAATGTCCTGGATACACGGACAAAGCTTTCAGCTGAAAAACACTGCTTTGAAAGCAATAATGTCTGACGTAACAGAGGCATGGTCTGCGTTTTATCCATTTCCTACTGCCATTAGATGAAGCTGTTGACACATTACAAGCTGGCTAATGAGAATACTACATTAGGAAGAATAAACAATCTAAAAGAACATTTTTGTTTGCAATATAATAAAAATAAGCACTTGACCTAATTATACTGTGCTGTTTGTGGACAGTGCTATGTTGCGGTTGTTTGTTGCCTTGCAGTAAAAAAGGTTAAAACCCAAGCTGGGGCCTTTTGTGTGGACTCTTAATGTTCTTCTTGTGCATACACATACCAATTTTCCATTCTTCCCTACTCAACAGAGTTTGGCTTTTTAGGCTTTTCTATTAGTAATGGTTACATAGAACCATTACTATTCTTAGTACCGGCTTGCTTGCGGTTCCAACCAGACCGTCACTGATTGGGTAGGGGGCAGCATCACTAGTCACAGCATATGTATTATATTTATTATTTATTATATATATAATAAATAATAAATATCTTGGAAAGCTTGTACCGCTCCCTGGCTTTCCTCTCTAATGCCTTCTCTGGCTCTTTTTTCACTCTAAATCTTTTTTTAAAAAGCTATAGACTAAGCAGCAGGTCCTCTATTGTTGCTGTGTATGTGTCACATACAAATTACACAGACTGTGGGGTTGCCTTGCAATTGACAAACCTGCCCACACTGAAATGATACTCAATTGTAATGGAAAATGAACCAAACTGTGTAGAGTAGAACTGGCCCAAGACAAATCGCTGAATAGGGCGCTTAAAAAATATAAATTATCAGCTCCAGGAAAAGATCAGGTTTGTTATGTGATGGTAAGTAATTTAAGTGAAATATTTAAAAATATTTCATTAGAATTGTATAATCGAATATAGGAGGATGGAGAATTGTCAAAAACTTGGAAAGAAACAATGATTATACCAATTCAAAAACCAGGGAAAGATGAGTCAAAACCAGAAAATTATTGACCTATGGCTTTAACATCCAACATATGTAAAATAATGGAGAGAATGATAAATGAAAGATTTTTATATTATATGGAAAATAAAGGTCTTATATCAATGTATCAGAGTTGTTTCAGACTAGGGAGAAGCACAATGGATCTAGTGTTATGTTTAGAGAATGAGATTAGAAAGGCTCAAGTGAATAAAGAGAGTGTTGTGGCAGTATGTTTTGATATTGAAAGAGCGTATATGATGAAAATTAGAAGAATGGGTATAAATGGTCGTATGTTTAGATGGATGAAGAATTTTTTTGATGACAAATACAAGTGAGGATAGGGAAGGAGTATTCTGAGAGTTTGAATATAGAAAATGGGACACCACAGGGAAGCATAGTAAGCCCGTTACTATGCTGGTGGTTGTTCAGACTGCCTCCCTGTGTTACCACTCAGCCACAACCACCTGCACCCAAAAAAGTTCTTTTCACAAAGATCGTGAAGGCCGGAGGTGAGTGGCTGTGAAATTGGACAGTCTAGCCTTCACCAGCTGTTCCGGCCCTTACCTCAGCATATCCTCCCAGCCCAAACCTTTGCTCTGTTTTTGTTTTATTTAATCATTGGGGAACTCGAGCAGTTGTACCGTCTTAAAATCTTCTTTTGTTTAAGGTTCTTGTTTTATTTTATTTATTTTTTATTGTACTTCAATAATCATCCCTTTAAAATGTTAAAAACAATTTTTCTGTTCATAGATATAGAAAATAAAACCTGTAAATAAAATGCATTAATAAAAAATACCATTTGTTTAATATATTAGTCAAGCTTGAAGCAACTCCAACAGTTACACAGCTCCCTTCTTGCCTAAAAGTAATGCAAAAGTTTTGTTTCACAGAAAGTGTAAAATATCAAAATTTTTGCCGCTCTTCTCTACTATTGCCACTTTTGTTTGAACAATCTGCTTCGACCCGCAATGAATCACGGGATAGGGTGGACCACCAATGATACACCGGACAGACCCACCCTTCAAATCTGGCAAAATACAGAACTAATTTGTTGGCCAGATTTACAGGAGACTCCAAATTTGGACAGCCTGCATCGTTTCACTGTGATGTAATCAGCCTTGAAGGATGCAGCACCACTTTATGGTGGTATATTAATGCCAAAATTATAGTGAGCCTAAATGAGATCCACTTGCAGTTAATCTTTTTGGCAGTAGGTAGCGAATCCAGTAAACATCATATCACTACACATGATTGGTTACAGTCGCTGTCCTCTGTAACTGGCTGTCTTAAAAAGAAGAAGAAGCAGTAGCAGTAGTAGTGGGAGAGCCAGAACAGCTGCATGGGAGACCATCAGGAGGTACGTTACATATGTCTTACAATGCATAATATTCTGTGTATATTGGGTGTAATCCAGTTTATCAATTCCTTAGCACAACATTTAGCTAAAATATTTTAGTAACTTACATTGCCACCACTATTTACCAGCAGCATGTAGTTGTAAACTTGAAGTAAGCCAACTAGCATGTCAGCTACGTTGGCACAAAAATCCTGCCGTGTGAGCTAGGCAGGTGTAAATCAGGTGTAAATCAGATTTAAATAAAATCTGATTTGACATTACACATGGTCAATAACATTGGTATTGTTGATGGGTCTGGGGCTAAACACCATCGTGTTTATTATCAGGCTGCAGCCTCTGTCTGCTCTGTCGCCTTTATACACACCACACCCACAGCGACCAGGAGAGAGGTTGCAATGGAGACGGTCAAGTGAAGGTAGTTTGACCGTAGCTCCAAACTGCTTGAGTTGACACTAGTTACTGTAGGTAATGTACCTTAAATAGAACCATTGTGAGTAAAAAGATAATGCCATATCAATGCACCTGATTTACAAGCATAAAGATGTAGAAAGCAATATTTTAATCTGTCCAAATGTTAAAGACAAGCTAAATTTAAAGCTGTCTGTCTGTAGCATAGACTGGTCTATAATCTTAAATTTGTCTCAATATTGTAAACTCAGCTGAAGGCTGAGACAAACCAGCCGTTCCTCCCCGCAGGCAGATAATGGCAGTAAACAGGACGGACCAATACTGATGTCTAAGTTCTTCATTTTTTCTAAATGCTACTAATGTGATGTCTTATAAAGAGTTTTTACAGTGACTTTGCTGGTGTATACTTTAATGTAGCTGTTCTAGAAATACACAGCTGTATTTTAAATATTAAATTTTAATCCTTAATTAATTAAACAACCAGGCAGCTTAAATGCCCACATCATTATTTGTTTATCTCAAGTCTTGTCCTCTTAATACTGAACAATGTTATGGAACATCAGTCTATTAATACAGTAACAGTGAAACAAAACAGTAACTGCAAGAAGGTTATATGGAAGTTTTTATATTTGTACATTTTCAAACGCTTTTATATTTGATGGGCTTCTTTTTAGTCCTGCTATTACAGTAACTAATAGCAATGTAGTCAGGTTTAGATCTGTTCTATGCAAAAAAGGTGTGTTCTCATAATCAATGTGATGGATCATTTTCATCCTGAGCTAGATGGTCATTGTGAAAGCTCTGCAACTAACTTAAGAGTTTTCATGAATTGGATCCTGAGATCTTTAGGAGATAAATGTTATATAAGCGCTTCTTAAATACCTTGTTTGTCTTACACATTGCAGTTAACTTCTCAGTTTCTTAGGCCTATTTAAATGTGGAAAACACTTCAGAATGGACCTTGGAAAGAGATGGAGACAGCAGATGAGCTTGAGAGACATGTAGAAACACAAGAGTACTGTCATTTGCCTACTGTACAGGCCTATCACCTCAATTAAGAGAGAGAGAGTGAGATTTAGTCTTCAAACTAAATTTCACCATCATTGTGGAGTGCACCATGGTGGCAACATCACATGTGACTACTTTTCTGTTTTCAATATTAGAATACTCAGGTGGTCAAAGTGAGAATCAAAAAGAAATAAAATGTCCACAAAGTCAGTTTATTTTTCTAAAATGTTTAATAGTAAACCATAAAGAAAATATATTTTCTGACTAGTCTGAGGTACCTGTGGTTTAGTAATTCCCTTTTATACAAATACATCTATATACTCCACTGCATCTTCAAATAATCATGTATACACAAAGTATCTTCAGATGTGTTGATTTTGAATTTTTGTGACTAAAGGATGAAGTGTTCCTTTATGGTTTGAGAAAATTGTTTGTCCAACTTAAAATAAATTAGGCACTTTCTTGGATTAACAAGATGTCCCCCAAGCTCATGAAAAGTTGGCTTTGTAGAGATACATGGTTCTCAAAGGACAGTGATACTACAAACATGATCTTCTTGAGTACGTTGCATTGCTGTAGACTACTCAACAGTATGAGCTCAAATATCTACAGAAGTAAAACGCAATATATACATTAATGCAGCAGTTTTCTTAATAATAAACCATGAGTTATAATTTGCACTGACAGGGAACATTTACTTCATGCTCAATGCTTAACTGTATGTTTATTCATTTTATAGTGTGGTTTTAGTACATTTACTGAAGTACATTTTACTGAAGTACGTTAGTTTTGCCAGTTATTACAGCTTGGAAATCAAAACTCCATATCTCAAAATATTAGAATAAACGATATATAATACAGAAATATGGACTGGAGAAGATATTTTAAAGTGGAACTAAACCCCAAATCAACTTATTTTTGCAGACAAAGTGTATAAATTGGGCTTAAGGTTGCCATCTTCATGTCAATGTGCAATTTTTTACATTTTCATGTAAACGTGTTTAACTCGTTTGGTGCCGCCCTCTTTGGGTTGAATGGTGGCAATTGTATTTTGCTATTGGTTCAGGTACAGCTTGGTACATGTCTACGTCATAGCCCCCGTTCGGGTGTAAAACCATCTCACTCAGTCACAGGCCCTCTTCTCGAGTCGGGGGGTGGTATTGTGAGCATTGATCATAGCGTTTTATGCTTTATACATTCGATCATATGCTTTACTTGAGATAATATCAATCAACATATAAATGATAGTTTGTTACTGCTTTGAACGTTAGCCCATGTTAACAATGATGCTGCTAACATCACTTTACAACTCAAAAACTGGACCTATTCTGTCCTTCGCAGCCTCGGCAGCACCAGCTTTGGGCATCGGTGAGTCAGCGCCTTGAACTGATAAGGCTCAGGTCCACTGGGCTCAACAAAGCCTGCCTCAACCTCCGGTGACAAGGGAGTTGAAAAATCTTCCACCTAAAAAGATCTCTACATAACTACCAGTGTCACTCTGTTCAGTCTTCATGTTTCAACATGTGAAATTAAGCTAGCTGCCTTTTTCCCTCGTCCTCCCGACCACACCCATTCATTACCACACGCAGGTGATGAATCCCCTGCATTTATCACCACACTTGGCCGTGGCCCTCAGTGTCTCTTGGCACCGCCCACTCTGTGGCTGTTTTCAAAATTTGTCTGGGGGAAGGGTTATGCTTTTACATCGGGTTTAGTTCCACTTTAATAGTCTGGTTCAGTACTCCATGCCTCTATGTAGGTGTTGGTTTTCTTTCCCAGCAGGACTTGGCACCTGCCAAATGAGTAGTACCTGGTTTGCTGGTTTAATGAAGATAGTATACTGTATTAGCCAGGGCACAAAAAAGACATGCTTGGGTTTGTTTATTTCAAGTTTACAACTACATACTGCTGGCAGATAGAGGCGGCAAAGGTATGTTACTTTTAACTAATGAAAATGATAAACTGGCTTACACTCAATATGAACAGAATATTATGCACTGTAAGGCATATACGTAACTTAGCTTTTGATGGTGTTCTTCTTTTTCGTCTGAGGGCCAGTGACCATAACCAATCGTGTGGTTATATCATGCTGACTGGATTTGCCCACCTACTGCTAAAAAGATTAACCACTCGTGTAAGCAGTAGAAAAATTCTGCACGAGCACAAAGCTTTCACTTGTGCTCGCTCTAGCCTCCATTTACACTTGCACTGATCTCATTTACTCTTGCGAGATTTTGGCATTGATATGCTACCATAAATCTCTGCCAGATTATGGAAAGTCCTGAGCAAGTAAAATACATTCAGCGTTCCTTCCATGCCTGATCTTGATCTCCTGTTCATGATCTAATTTTTTGTCCCTTGGAGTTTTTACTTCTCATCTCACTCCTTTTGGATTCCAAGCTTGATCTTACTTCCTGGTTTTTGATTCTGGACCAGATTACCGACTTTCAACTTCTGCCTGTTCTTCTCTGGAATATTCTGCTATCTGCCTCAGTGAAACAGACCTTCGCCTCTGCATATCTGGATCGGATTTGTCAGCAATGCGGATTTTCTGTGTATCGAACCCAGAATGGCCCAATCAAGGAATCCCCTCACTCGCTGAGACTTCTCCTACCAGACAAGGGCTCCTTGGGGCTTCCCCATTGCTTCCGCTGGCTGGAACCTCCCACAAACACAGGATCAGAGCTCACCTGACATCATTTACTGGGTTAGTGAATGTGTCCTGACCTGTCATCACTGTCATCATTGTGATTATATCACAATGTGATGACTTTGAGAGCTGACCTTCGCAAGTGACTTGACCTTCACTCAGTTTCAGTCATTCCTGAGTTAACCTGCCAGCGTTCCAAAATTGCCACCCCTGTTTGGTTTTCAATCAAATCTGTAAACCATATTTCCTGTTTGGTTATCTTTTCAGGTCCTTTTAGTCAGACATTATAGACATTACTTATGTACAGTGCTGAGGGGGTCACACCTGTCATTTTGGTCAGATAAATGACTACTGCGCAGCTCAGCATTCGTCGCAGCAACTGACGTCACAGCTCAGCAGGAAGCTGTGACAAAGCTCTGACATCATCAGAGCTTATAAAAAACAGAGGAAACAAACTTTTAACTGCCATTTCCAGTCGTAGATCACGACATAAGGGGGCATCTCTGGAGAAATAGAAGCTTGCGGACGGGTTTACTTTTCCTCCACACTGGCCATTCCCGGAAGAGCTTGAAAGCTGGAAATCTGTCTGATACAAGAAGATCAAAAGATCCATATCCTGATCGATGTCTGTGGAGATGCAACCTAGGTACGGGTAAAACCCACAGAGGTTTTGTTTCCAAGGAGATGAGGCTCCTCCTTGTTTTTCAGTCGACTGCAATGGTTCCTCATATTTTCGCCGTTTTGGATGGAGAAGTTTACCATTTTTATGTTGATCACAGACGCATAACACTCTGGTTCCCCCGTATTTTTCTTCAGACCCACGACCCATACTCAAGCCTGTGAAGAGAAGAAATCAACAACAAAGTATTTTTGATCTTATTATATTAAATCGGATAGGTGTATTTAGTCTTGGCAGGGTGAGGCATAGTTCAGGCGAATTAGGATTACCATTAGTTAATCCAAGGTATTAACTTGTTGCATGCAATATTGATAGAAGTCTTTTTTGCTCAACTGTTTTGATTTGTTGTCTGAATACTGTGCAAGCGCAACGAGTGGATGTGTCCGTCCGGCTGATTGTCAATCAGCCAGGAGTTAAAGCTAAACTTTGAAGGTTTTTCATTTGAAACAGACTGCAGTCTGGACCTCATGGCCTGGTCACTCCATTGTTCGTTCTATCATTTTATTACCCTTGGCGTTTTTCCACCGAACTCCCACCTCAGAGTTTTGCAACCCTTTGTTTGAGATTTGGGGGCTATCAGGTCTATCAGGTCCCAGATACTCCGCGTCTGGGACGTGGCTCTACCGTTCTACCAGCTGATAGCTGCTGTCAAGACGCACACACGGAGAAAGGCTTCATAGCGTAGTGGTTTTGTTCATCTTTCCATGGTTGTTAGGGTTTTTCATACTTTTATATTGTTTATCACTTGTGTCTGCTCTAAGTGCTTTCTTCCCCCACATGTCATAGACAAAGAGATAAGAGAGAAGGGTGAGTTATGCTATTATCAGCAACATCTAGGGACTGGCACCAATCCTCACTCCTTTCTCTCTGCTTAAAATCAAGACACATGAACCCTAACCTTTCACACACACACACACACACTCCCACACACCCCGAATGCTTGTTGAACTATGTGTGAACCAGCTTGTTGTAAATAAAGAGAGAGGGTTGCTAATGCTTTGTAGATTTGCACTGCAAAGTGTGAGCTACCCTTGCTGCAAGTACATCTGACTCTGTGTCGTTCCTTGCCTCTGAGTTGACTAAATAATACCTAACATTAATTTGGTCCTTCGAGCCGGACATTATAAGAACTAAACTAATCTTATTTTTCTTGCAGTGACTGGCGGATCTCCGGAGTCAGCCTGACGTCGAGTTAAGCGCTGCCGCACAGCCGCACATAGGCCTGGTGGTTGAAAGTCCCGGTGTGTGACATTCGCATCTGGCCGGTGGGTTATTGTCTTGCTCGATGCCAGGTGACCCTGGGGATCCGACAGAGTCACCTAGAAGTCAACTCCGAGATGAGATAGCTTTAAAATACAGTACATGAGATAAGAGTAAGCGCTATAGAAATAAAAGAAGAAAAGTACTTCAAAGTCATTTGGTAGTGTGTCGCCGCAAGGACACTGCATTGGATAGGTTTTATTTCGCCGCAAAGAAATAGTGATAAATTTAGGTAGGATCTCGCCGCAAGGAGATCAGAGACGACTAGGCGCCGTAATGTGAACTGGATAATTTGATTGGTAACATTCCGCCGGAAGGGAATGAAATTAAGTGTTAAATAATAAAGAGAGCTCATAAACTAAGCTAGGTCGACCATACATATGCTGAAGGGACATAAATATGTTAAAATACTAACTGTGTGAGTGCTATATTATTGTTCTTCCTATTTTTATTACACATTAACCATCATCTCCTAAACATCAAGGTGGGGATGATTGTGTTAATTGTGCTTTAATTTGGGAAGATAAGTTTGGTTTTTCACAAAGTGGAAGTTTGAGTGTAAATAAGTTAAATAGTTTCAATAGTTTCAAGTAAAACAGTTGATGATGGAGATGAGAAAAATAAGAAACATAAGAAAAAGATTAAAAGGCACAGAGTGCATCAATTAAGCTGTTAAAGAGTTAAAACTTTTGTTGGAATAATTGAATATAGATTTATCTTATATTTTCTCCTATTCTTTAACTTGACTATTTGATTATATAACCTTTGATGATGTATGTGTGAGAAAGGATGTGATGAGTTTGTCTGCAGGATAATAAATGGAGCTGAACTAGCAGAGAAGGAAGCAGTCCAGTTGAGGAGGTCATAAAG
The DNA here is from genome assembly GCF_021462225.1 of Girardinichthys multiradiatus. Classification (NCBI taxonomy): domain Eukaryota; kingdom Metazoa; phylum Chordata; class Actinopteri; order Cyprinodontiformes; family Goodeidae; genus Girardinichthys; species Girardinichthys multiradiatus. Next base: position 39,806,517 of record NC_061804.1, on the reverse strand, counting down.
ATGAAGGAGGTCATAAAGATGAAGGCTGATTACACTCAACAACAAAAGTCACAGCTGACCCTACCAGTTGGAGGAGACTGTGGGAAATGTGTTGTTAATGTATAAAGCTGTTTATGACCTGTTTACGATGCAGTTGTTGTTTTCCCCCATCCTTTAGAGAACAATGTTTTTGTAAACTAGGGACCCCCGAAAGACAATAAAAAGAGGAAGCGGTCGGATAGGCTTCAGAGCGGTGCGGGATCTGTAACTGAGCAAATCTTGACCGTTTCTCCTCGCAAAGCGAGTAAAAGGAACTAATACTTTGTCTCTCTTTTCTTTTTGTGTTGTTATAAATATTGTTAGGTTGGTTAAACCTGACATTAATTTGGTCCTTCGAGAGCCGGATTCCAACTACGCCTGATGGTTCCAGCGGGTCGGTAGACTCCAGGAAAAGACCGTGCGCACGGCTGTTTTCACCAGGAAGACACACAGACCCTTTCCGGGACTGGATTTCGGCCCGCCCGCTGGAGTCTGACGGCTGACGGAACTCTGAGAGAGAGGAGAGGACAAAGTGGTGAGTTGAATCTGGATTTAAAACAAAAGTGTGACGAATGACTGGGGGTCATTGCGTAAAGTAAACAAACCCTGTGAACCTAGGCACTGACAGGTAACAGCAGTGCGCCGGAGTTCTGCTTAAAGTATTAGTAAAAATACTGAAAATTCCGAGGTTATAGGGGACGACAGAGTCCTCTTAAGTATTAAGAAAGTAATACTACAATTCCGTGTTTCCAGAATGGCGGAGTCTGCGTTTAAGTATTTTAAACAACAACAAAAAAAATACTAAGTAAAATCTGCATTTAAGTATTTTAAACAACAAAAAAATACTAAGTAAAATCTGCGTTTAAATGTGTGTATGTGAGAAATAAATGGAGGATTTAAACCACTAGGTTTTACCTCATACCAAAAACAGTGGGATTGTTAGTGACTAACTTTTGTGGAAGCAAAGGCAAGAATTCTCCACTCGAAAGAGTTGAAGTGAGAATTACCACAAAAGGAGATTTTTCTGTCACCCTACTGAAGAGAAAAATCCAGTATTTAGAATACCCTAGGTATTTATATGCTGGACCAAATTTAAATAAAGGAAATGGGAAAAGGTGGATTTAAATACACTAAAATTAATAATAATGTAAAGATTGGAAATTTATGGAAGCACATGATCAAATTAAAATATTAAAATTAAAATATTTAGATAAATGGATAACCACATATCATTATGATGGTCGTTTAAACTCTAAAAAAAATTTGGTGATCTATAGGATGCAATAATTAAAAGTACATTAAAAGTAAACGTGATTTAAGAAAAATGGACAAAGCAGTAATGTAGACGAGGATGTAGATTATTGCTTAAAAGTAACTAAAAAGAGAGAGATGTGATGCAGGAGACAAGAATGGACGTTTTTGTGGAAAGCAGAAAAGGTCAGAGGGCTAAGAAGTCATTTTTGATAGACTTGCAAAGTGGAATAGCAGGACAGAAGAAAGGGAGTAAAGAGCAGGTGGAAAGTTTTTGTTTTGTACCAAAGATCTGATGAGGTTTGACAGGATAAGATTGGCTAAAATGAGTCCCTTTGGTGAATAAATCCATCCCCACCATGGCTGTACCTCATGTATGTTTTATTTGTGTTTATTTTTTATTATTATTGTTTTGAGACGCTGAAGGCTGTTGATACAGCGTGTCACGGAGGTTCATGGCATGACATGGGTTTTTTCTGTGTAACCTTAGAAAATATTTTACTCTTTTTAATAGCCAGAGTGAAACAAAAAGAGGAATAACCTTTTGAAGAATATAGGATTAGACTGACAAAAGTGTTTAAAATACATAGTGGTCTACAATAAGCAAGGAGCTTATTAACAGCAGTTAAACAAATGCACTACATGCTGGTTCCAGAGATGCAATTAATACCTGGGTAAGGAGATATTTTATAGGGTTCCCCACAGTAAATCTAGAAGACTATGTTAATCATGCCCTCCATGCAGAAAAAGTTATGAAGGAAAAATAAATAAATAAATAGGCAACACTTTTTTTTTTTTTTCAGCAAGAAGAAGAAGTTATTATTAAAACAACAGCGGAAGAGAAAAATTTAGAGGCAGAGGACAAAAACCGCAGGGGTCAGAGAGGAGTGAGCAGAGGAAATTACAGACAAATACACATCAGGGTGTTGATGTTAAAAGAGGAGTAGGACCACCTTATTACCACTATTAACTGGATGTTCTGAATAAGCCACCCCTAGACGTAGGGACAGCTTTACTAACAGAAGGAAGAAATGTTATTACTCAACTATAAGATCAGATGACACCAGATGATCTACATATTACCATGTGGTATAAAAATACTCCTGGACAAGATAAAATTTATGAAGAAGTATTAAATAAAGTAACCCCTATAAAAGTCATGGTAACTTATGTTTATACAGAAAGGAAGAGTACCTCAGTTGCTGAAGTAGTGTTAGAGGAAGACACTAGGAAGCTCTGCAACATGTGGTCACCTCCACAAATATCTTTATTCAAGGATAAAGAACTCAAGTGGCATGATATAGGGAGAATAGTGCAGAGGGGAAAAGATGTCACAGACTGGTTTGTAACAATAATGAATACAGAACCTAGTGAAACCACAGGATTAATTAGAAAATTACTATTCTGGAGAGTGACAGTGCAGGAAGGGATACATTTGCATACAAAACAACAATGAGAAATATTCCTTACTGAACAGGAGGAACAGTGTTTGAATGAAGTCCCTGATAAATTATGGTCAACAGACCCTACTGATGTGGGTTTAGTAAAGGAGCATTATCTGTTCAGATTAGAGCAAAAACAGAATACAGGCCCAGAGTAAAACAATACCCTTTGAAATATGATGCTCGTGAAGGAATAAAACCAGTAATAAAGGATTTAATAACTGCAGGGGTGATAATAAAATGTGAGGATTCACCATGTAACACCCCCATTTTTCCAGTTAAAAAAACAAGCTCCATCAACAGGAAAGATAGATAGTTCTGGTTTGCATTCACCTTTGAGGGACAAAGATATACTTATACCAGACTACCTCAAGGTTACTGTGAAAGTCCAACTATATACTTTCAGGTAATGTGTGCAAGCATGGCCAGGTTTGACCCTCCAGGAGGTAGTCAGGTTTTACTATATGTTGATGATGTGCTATTAGCATCTCCTGATGAGGAGACTTGTAAAAATGATACAATAGCATTATTAAAACATTTAGCAGAAGAAGGACAAAGTCAGTAAAAACAAACTTCAATTGTGTAAAAATGAGGTCAAATACTTAGGTCATAATTTTAGCGCAGGGGGACGCACAATTGTAGAAGAAAGAAAGACTGCAATATTACAAATTCTAAAACCAGTAACAAAAAAGCAAATGATGTCCTTTTTTGGACTAACTAATTATTGTAGAAACTGGGTGCCAAATTATGCAGAAATAGTAACTCCATTAAACAAATTAATGTATGAGGAAGAGCTGAAAATGACGTCTAAATTGAAATGGAGTGTAGAAGCTGAAGAAGCATTTACCAACATAAAACAAGTTCTAGTTTCCAGTACTGCTTTAGCATTACCAGATTATAGTAAACCGTTTGTTCAGATGGTAGATTGCAAGGGACATTTTATGACTTCAGTTCTGGTTCAACAACATGGAGATAAAATGAAAATAATAGCCTATTTCTTTTCAAAACTAGATAGTGTTGCGTGTGTGCAACTATGTTGTGTGAGAGCTGTAATTGCTGCCTAAAATGACAGTTGCAGTGCTGCAATAGTGTTGTTTAACCTTTTAACCTTAAGAGTTTCCCATGCAGTTTCAGCATTGATACTGCAGAATTAGGAAAAAAAAAAGAAGAAGAAAAAAATTAGAAGTGATTTGCAGGATCACGAAATAGTTTATGTGAATGATTTCTCTAAAAGATGAGAGGGAGAAGACACAAACAGGATATGCATTGGTGACAATGGATATAGTGTTAGAAAAGATGCAACAACACAGCTCACTACAGGAGATAGAAATGTGGAAAAAACATGGAGCTGAATTAAAAGATGAAAACTATATTTGACCAGATAATAAACCTGTCCTACCAAAGAACCCATAAATGGAAGCAATATTTGAGCCATCGTGTTTCATAATGTCTCAACAGGGGGGAATAGTAGGACAGATATATTAATATTATATAACATATTGATTAAATTCTAAAAATTCTTATTAAAACAATTTTGTAAAACATGTTAGCATGTGTAAAACATTATCCACAAGGGAATTTAAGACAACGAAGGGGACAATTTTCAAAACTAAGATACCCTTTTCAAACAATTCATATGGATTTTATTGAGTTAAACCATAGTGAAGGGAAAAAGTTTTGTTTAGTCATTATAGATGCATTTTCTAAACGGATAGAACTATTTCCAATTAAACATTACAAGCACTTCAGGGTTAACACCCTATGAAATGTTATGTGGAAGACCATACAGATTACCACAGTTAAAAAATAAGTGGGAGTTAGATGAAGAAGCTAACCTAGTTGATTATATGAGAAGTATGTTAGAAAGCAACAGAAATAAATTTAAACTAATGAGGAATGTTCTATTTCCCAGCAGGAAAACTAACTAGTGGAACCAGGAGACTGGGTGTTAATAAGGAGTGTAAAGAAGAAGCATTGGTATTTCACCTAAGTGAGAGGATCCATATTAGTTATTATTAACCACTGCCAGGGCAGTAAAATAGCTGAGAGATCAACCTGGATTTACCTTACACATTGTAAAAAAGATCATTTCAGTTGAAAGCTCCGTCAGGGGAAGTGATTTATAGACTGATAATAGGGTGGACCCAGACATTTAGAGTCTGGAGAGATCCGAAAGTCAGTGAAGACAATTAAGACACTGGAACCATTTAGAGGAGTGAAAATTTCAGCCAAAATGATTTCTAGATGGATGAACAATGCTTTCCGATGCTGGGTGGTTATATATATATATATATTTTTTTTTTCTTATATTGATTTTTTTATTTTTCTGGTATTTCTGGAAACCAGTCAAGATGAATTAGAATGTAACAACATCTGTTATGAGTCATATGAAACAAGTAGCGCTAAATCAAGGTAGGTAAGATAACCTAACTATGTGCACTAAACAAACTTCTTATACTTATGGTATTCAAGTGTGCGTGAAATCTAAAACCATAGCTGTGGTGCTGATCCCACTCATTAGCTTGACCAAATGAGGAAGGAAAGGGCAGGATTGTAGAAGTTATAAATGGTACTTAACTAATGATAGAAGAGACACCTCATGGTCCATGATGGTAGCTGATGAAGGAAACAATTGGACACCAGAGTGGTGCACCACTGCTTATGCTAGTTATTAAAAGAAGTTGTTTAAGTTCCATAAAGCTGATAATGCAATCCAGGTAACAGAGCGAAGAGAGTGAAAATTATGTTAGAAAAGTTAACCATAGATGACTAAGTTCCAGGTTATTACAGGAGTATCAGGAACAAATAATAACTGATTATTGATGGTAGAGCAAGCAGCTAACAGGACTAAAAGAGATTGTGTTGTGTGTTTGGGTTCAAGGCTTTTGTTACAAATAATTCCAGCTGTGATACCACAACTCTGTGTGATGGAAGTAATGAATCAAACTAATCCTAATGAAATGTGTTAGCACAAGGATTCTGTTTTTTCCTGTAACTAGAGCAGAGAAGGATAAATCAGTTTTCCATAAGCGAATCACCACTGGACACTATACATGTATAAATATGACAGAGAGAGGTAATAAATTGGGAAATCTCATTGCAGTATGGTGTATTACAATTGTAAAAGTAAATAAGTGTTTTAAACTAGTCTCTAGAGGAGATATTTGGTGGTGGTTGTTTGATTGATTACCTTCAAAAGTAACAGGACTCTGTGCTTAATTACTTTATGGTTATATCCTATGTTAGTAGATGAAGTAACAGATGGACTATTTAGTGTTAAATTCACATGATTGGTGTGATAGAAAGTGCAGAGAAGCAGCTTGGCAGATTGAGGGAGACTCTACATACATAGATGCTATAGATGAAGATAAATTAACTGATCAAGTAGCTGCAGGATTTGAATCAAGTATCTGTTGGTGATGTACGTTGAACAAAAACGTAGACAGGAACAACTATATTCACTACAATGTACAAAAACTAGGAAATTGGACACAAAGCGGGTTTGAACTGTCCATGATCAATTGGCTTCAACTTCCCTGATGGCATTCCAGAATAAAATTGCTTTGGACATGTTGTTAGCTGAAAAAGGAAAAGTTTGTGCTATTTTTGGAGAAAAATGTTGCACATTCACACCTAACAACACTGCTGCTGGCTGATGGCAGCCTAACGAAAGCCATAGAAGGTTTGAGATCTCTAAATGGCAAAATGAAAGAGCATTATGGAGTAGACGCCTCGATGTGGGACTCCTGGCTGGATATGTTTGGGAAGTATAAAATTTTAGTATCATGAGTAATAATTTCCTTTGCAGTGTTTGCTGAAATTTTGACATTGTGTGGATATTGTTGAATGCCCCGCTTTTATACTGTTAACCATCTCATCACCACAGCTATTTCTCCTATGGAAAGCAGAGTTACACAACTCTATCCGTTATTTAAACATCAGGATGATGAAGATGACGAGGATGGTATTGACCAATTTTCTGACCTGTATGCAGATCCATTTCTATATGATTCTGTGATTTAAATGTCAGTAAGTACCTCTTGTCTTTGTACTCATGAAGATAAACTTACAGTTACACAATTTGACAGAAGTGGCTGTTAAGTGATATGAGAATATGAGCAGATATAAGATATACAGGGGGGAAATGTTGGAATAATTGAATATAGATTTATCTTATATTTTCTCCTATTCTTTAACTTGACTATTTGATTATATAACCTTTCATGATGTATGTGTGAGAAAGGATGTGATGAGTTTGTCTGCAGGATAATAAATGGAGCTGAACTAGCAGAGAAGGAAGCAATCCAGTTGAGGAGGTCATAAAGATGAAGGAGGTCATAAAGATGAAGGCTGATTACACTCAACAACAAAAGTCACAGCTGACCCTACCAGTTGGAGGAGACTGTGGGAAATGTGTTGTTAATGTATAAAGCTGTTTATGACCTGTTTACGATGCAGCTGTTGTTTTCCCCCATCCTTTAGAGAACAATGTTTTTGTAAACTAGGGACCCCCGAAAGACAATAAAAAGAGGAGGCGGACAGATGCTGTTCAGAGCGGTGCGAAATCTGTAACTGAGCAAATCTTGACCGTTTCTCCTCGCAAAGCGAGTAAAAGGAACTAATACTTTGTCTCTCTTTTCTTTTTGTGTTGTCATAAATATTGTTAGGTTGGTTAAACCTGACAACTTTCCTGCAGGAAGTTTCGTTTGTCTTAAATATTGCAATCAGTCGGAAAAGAAAGGAGTATAGTGCATGTTATGGTGGACAACTGACTGACTGACTGATAATGTTTCTGTGTGCAAAATCTGAACCAATACTAAACTTCTCATCTGCCTCACACACACACATACATACACACATGTATGGGATTTGAGTGCAACATCTGCGTTTTTGAGTCTGGACTTTAGAAACCTGCCCTTCATGGCTACTCCACCAGAGACGTTTCTTCAGCAGCTGAAAGAGAGAGATTTGCCTGCCTGCCTGTCTGTCTGCTGCTGCAAATCACAGTGTGAGTTTCCACCAGAACGAAACTCAGAAGAAGTCTGGCCCCAAACCCACTGAGATGGACAACGATCCATGCTGCTGCAGGTTTACTGACCATGGTATCACTGTGCTCAATTGGCCTGCCTACTCTCCTGACCTGAACCCCATAGAGAATCTGTGGGATATTGTGAAGAGAACGTTGAGAGACTCAAGACCCAACACTCTGGATGAGCTAAAGGCCGCTATCGAAGCATCCTGGACCTCCATAAGACCTCAGCAGTGCCACAGGCTGATTGCCTCCATGCCACGCCGCATTGAAGCAGTCATTTCTGCAAAAGGATTCCCGACCAAGTATTGAGTGCATAACTATACATGATTATTTGAAGGTTGACGTTTTTTGTATTAAAAACACTTTTCTTTTATTGGTCGGATGAAATATGCTAATTTTGTGAGATAGGAATTTTGGGTTTCCATGAGCTGTATGCCAAAATCATCCGTATTAAGACAATAAAAGACCTGAAATATTTCAATTAGTGTGCAATGAATCTAAAATATATGAATGTTAAATTTTCATCATGACATTATGGAAAATAATGAACTTTGTCACAATATGCTAATATTTTGAGAAGGACCTGTAGTGGGTTAAAATATTATTTTAGGGTTAGAAAAGTATCTTCAAAAAGGTGATAACTTACCTCATTTGATACTTTCCAGTTAATTCTTTTAGAGAAGCAAGTTCTCTTTCGTCGTGGAATATTCAGGGTCAATTATTATAGTTATTGAAAGTCATTAAAAAGCAGAGGAAGTTACATCTCCAAAACTCAGCAGTAACCATGTGTTTCTATGTTATTCTCAGGACAGATCTCATGAAAGAGCATTTTTAAAACCCATTGCATGCGTAAAACCTGATGTGTTTCTTTCAGCCATTGTTTTCTGTTGTCAGAGTTTGTATCCAATAAATCTAATGGTTAGAGACCTCATTAAAACAGGCTTAGTTCTCCTGCAGATGGTCTTCATACAGTCGCTGGCACAGTACAGTACAGTTTGGTGCAGTTTTTGTCCGCAAGTGCTAACTGACGCTTATGGAAAGTACAAATTCATTGTTTTTCACAGCAGCTGCTGGGAAGAGGTTATATTAGGTTTTTCTTCCCTCTTCTGATTCATGCAGCGTGTTTATTTACACTGTACCTTATATCAGGTCCTGACAAAAACTATGAAAGGCTTGGTTCTGCAGTTTCTTTCCCTTTGGGGAAGGAAAGGAAACCTAATCAGTTCTGTGCTGCACAGAAATATTAAAACACTTGTTGTTTTCTAAGACATCACTGGCTAAAACTTTTAAACCTTTTGAGAGTAATTGGTTTTGTTAAACTCATTTTCCTTGGTAAAACAAACCTTTAAAATGAGAATGGGAAAAATTGGGTTATTTTTGAAGGTAAGAAATAATCTGATTGGACAGTGGTACCACACAAAAATTAAACTAATCTCATGTTCCCTAAAAGACTCTGCATGAAAAGGCCTTCAGAACCGTAGAGTTATTTTCCACCACAGTACCAAGTTTTTTTAAAGCATGCTTTTTCTTTATTTTAAAACAGATCTGTATTTTTGTTTTGTTTTTGGCTTTTTAGTATAATGTTTGTCTGAAGCTTATTATGAACTGGGTTAGAAGCAAATATGATCTGAGGTAAATTAGGAGCTGTGAACTAGTGATTTTAAATCTGATTATTGTCCAAGCAGAAATAATACACTAACAGGTCTGGGGATATTTAGCCAATCCTCTCTTCAATCTGAAGAGAGCTAACATCAATGTTCAATTGAGTAGTACTCAACCTGTGGTTCCTGGACTCCTGAAGCCCGTGAGCCATAGATTTTGGGTCCATAAAATTATAATATTTAATTAAAGGTAGACCGATTACCTATTAAAATAGATCTAAGCCAATGATGGGTTCCAGTCATTCGGTGGCTTTGAAATGCAATAATACTCAAAATTTCTACTCTGGGGGACATAAATTGGGGTTGAAGAGTTTTGTTTTGGAACCAAGTCAGGATTTTTATAACGGAATCAAGACAAGTAAAATCCTTTATTTTAGGAAAAGAAAATAAATAAAGGCTCTCTAAATACTAAAGAGGATGGTCGGCTTAAACTCCAGTCTCCTTGTTTGATTTCTTAGGGTTTAAAGATTAAAAGAATAACTAGGAATACAAAGGTACACAAGGTAATTTAAGATTACTAAGAGATAAAATATTGGAACATTTATCAGCATTTGGATTATTAAAGAGGGGTTCTAGTAATAAGTTTCTCCCCAACTCTCAAAATTTAAATAGCCAAATTAAGGAAAATTATGTGTGTCTTCCCTTTGAAACACTATGTGGAAAAAGTCCAGTTTGGAGTCAAGCTTATTATTTTAATTTCTGATTAAGTCAAACACTGCAGTTTTTGTTTTGTTTGGGTATACCTTAAAAACGTCAACGCCGGCTTAAAATACTTCTTTGCATTTAACCTGAGCAGAGAAATTCTTGAATGCAGCTGCGATCAAAATTGAGCAAAACAAAAAGAGAATTATAACAATAACTCTCAGGGTTGTAGTTATTATTATTACAGAGTTATAGTACAAAGAATTGGCAAAAGGTTTCAGCATCAGTGAATTTGGATTCATGTTAATGAAAACTGTTGCTGTGCTTCTAAATACTTTGAGATCTCTTTGGACTATGTGCACTCATTTTTAAAAAGGATCCTGAAGATTGTCATAACAAAATTGATCAATTACAGCATTAAAAGATATGGCTGAGAAAACATATTCTGAAAAGAGATTGTTAAAAATTTCTTTGAATTCTTGAAGCTTCAAATTTGGCCATTTGTCTGTCTTTGATGTTTTATCTTTGTTTTGATGGAATGAGTGTTTGTTTATATGTTGCATGACACAATAATCCATGTTTAGAATAATGTTTCTAAATCCTAGATTGATTAAAACTTTGAGTTTTCAGGAGAGTTAAGAAGCAGCTTGTTTCTGAGGTAGGTGCATGTTAACAGTTTTGCAGTTTAAGGATCACTAAGATGGGTTGGAATGAAGAAAATGTGGTTCCGCCCATAGGCTGCCAATCAGAGGTTAGTTCTGCCTGACTCCGCCCACCTACCAGGTTGGTTCACACCTTTGTGTGAAGATAGGATGTTGTTTTACTGTCAAAACCTGTCCACTGTGTTTTCTCAAGTTTCACAGATGGTGAAGGCTGCATTACCAGAAACAGCCACTTCCACCCTCCAGTCCTTTATTCCTGGCGACTGGATTCTGGTCAGAGAATCTAGGAGAAAACACTGGAAGCCACAGGTGCTGGAAAGGCCCATATCAGATCCTACTAGACACCCAGGAAAGCTGCAGGAAAGCTCTAGCTTCCCCAGCTTAATCTGGCTTCCAGGACACAAGTCATCTTCCAACTGGATCATCCACGACTGAAAGGTGTGAGGACAGCGGACCACCACAAGACAAAGAACTGTAAGCTGATCACTGGCGAGTGATTGAACAGGTGGTTGAAGAACACTGTTCTTACAAGGGCACAATAATCCCTTGGGCAGTGCAACGTTATTTCAGAATCTACTTAAGGCCATCGCATTGCCTGGAAGTTAGAAATCATAAGGTCATTTGCCTCACTGCACACTCACCACAGTGAGAGACACATAGGAAACATACAGGGAAGACCTCTACACATTTGCACATAACCTTTCTCTGGATGATGGACTGGTGACGTCTGCAACAGAGAGACAGTCAAACATGCGCCATGATGCTTATTCTCCTTAATTTCTTAACATTTGGTGGCTACTAGGCTCCTTTGCCTGGACAGCAAGGGTCAGCCAAATTATTTTCTCCCACTTTGACAGTGAAACTGACTCTGAGAAGGAAATCTCGGATGCTTTTATCTAACTTTCATGTTTATTGCTTGATATCTATCATTATGGTACAAATTTGAAATGTGTTAATTTCCGCCGTTGTTATAATTTGTTTTCAGTACCAGAAGACAGGAGTTGTAATGGAAATTCTTGTATTAAGTGCTCTAAGGTGTTCCAAAGTGTATGACTTTTAGGTTACCTCTCTTTCTTCAGAACATCTGTATTAGAGGAGGAAGCTGTAAAACCAGTATCAGACGTTTAATGGCTAAAAACCATTCCTTTTGGGTGATGTCTCAGGAACCAGCAGATGGTCTGTTACCCCTGACCGAGGACGGTCTAGGGTCATAAAGCACAAACTCTTTTAAGTTGAGATAACACCCATATACTCTTTAAATACTGTGTGTAAATGTTGACACCACATTAAACCCAAAAACAGATGACTATGATGACATGTTGTAAATGAATATATCTTCCATGCCCAAGTGTATTCATAATTGTACTTCATAAAGGGACCTTATAGCAGAAAATCGAAAGATGTTGCTGTTAAGTGAAATGAGAAAAAGTGCAATGATGATATGAACAAGTCTTGTTTTAATTCTTTTACTTTTATTACATTTTGTTTTCTTTGTTTTATTATATTGTTTTACTCTGCCAGGATTGGTGGTCGCCTAGGGGCGGAGGGACAGTGTGAGTGTTTCCCACAATTAAATCTGCTTTCCGTCCTGTGGGTTTGTGCTCACACAGAGTGTTTTCTTTTACATGTATTTTACTCATGACTTATTTGTGATAAAAGGGGGGACTGTTAGGGTTTTTAATACTTTTATATTGTTTATCACTTGTGTCTGTTCTAAGTGCTTTCTTCCCCCACATGCCATAGACAAAGAGATAAGAGAGAAGGGTGAGTTAAGGTACGTTCACACCAAACGCGATTTCTGCGAAAGGTGCGGCCAATTTACATGTTATCCCTATGTAGAGGCGCGTTCAGGAGCGGAGCGGCGCGGTGCGAAGGACGCGGAGGGCGCGGCGTGGAAGGCGCGGCAAGCGGGAGCGGAGCGGCGCGATGGACGAGTTGAAAAATCTGAACTTTTTCCTAAATTCGCGTCGCGTCAACCAATCAGGGACTGGATGTGGCTGTGACGTAGGGTGAAGGACCAAAGCGGAGAAGAAGCAGTTGTCAATGATGGAGGACCAGATCCTAGTGGCGGTGTGCAGCAAGCCAGAGTTGTATGACTCAACTAATTACTTTTACCGAGACAAGTACAGAAAGGACCCGGCCTGGTTATGTTTAGGCACAAATATCTTATATTTAGGAGATGTGGACATTAAAAATCGGCTGTTTTTTTATTGAGCTGAGATTTATTTACTCACAGATGGATAGGCGTTCAGCAGCGGGGATACAGCGCCGGTAAACCGTGGTGAAGTTAGTTTGAAGTTGGATGTTCAAGCTCCGCGGAGTTAGCGGCATCTAGCTCAGGGTTGATCCGATTCTGGCACTCAGATTTTCCACGATTGTTTGGTTCGGAAACGTATTGACGGTCTCTAGTGAACCACCGCGCGTCAGAAGAAGGAGCAACAGAGAGCAGCTAGCCGAAATCTATGTGCCTGACTCGGATCGGCCGCGGGGGACTGGATGCCGCTGGCTCCGCGGAGCTTGAGTGTCCGGTGTCCGGCTTCGGGCTGGCTTCACTGCGGTCGCCGGTAGTTGGCGTCCAGGAGGCCGATTCGTCTCCCAACGCGGGGCAGCAGATAGTCGAACTGGGTCCTGGATAGACGGAAGTACCGCTGAAATCGACCATCATCCAGACGCAGCTCCTGGAGTAAGTGGTGGTACTCTCTGAACTGTTCCCGTCCCTGAAGAATCTGGTGAACCCAGGGACATTGATGTCGGCGGCGTTTTCGGCTCTCCACAAGTAAAACACCGTGATTATCCGTGAAATCCATGTCCAGCATGTTCAGTTGAAACCAGCAAGCAGCAGATGGAAGCTCCTCCTATTTGATGACGCGGTGAAGCGTTGCCGCTTGTTGCCAAATGCCAACGCGGAGTTCACGCCGCGGAATGTCAAGCGGGCAAAAGCACACAAATGAGACGAAATATTCGCAGAAATCGCGTTTGGTGTGAACGCACCATTATGCTATTATCAGCAACATCTAGGGACTGGCACCAATCCTCACACCTTTCTCTCTGCTTAAAATCAAGACACATGAACCCTAACCTTTCACACACACACACTCCCACACACACCCTGAATGTTTGTTGAACTATGTGTGAACCAGCATGTTGTAAATAAAGAGAGAGGGGTGCTAATGCTTTGTAGATTTGCACTGCAAAGTGTGAGCTACCCTTGCTGCAAGTACATCTGACTCTGTGTCGTTCCTTGCCTCTGAGTTGACTAAATAATACCTAACAACGGTAATCCAAATTGTTGTGTTATTCTAATTTGATCTCCATCTACCCTTTAACACATATCCTTATTTTTGATTATTAGTGTGCACCTTTTTGTAGAATAGTGCATGCTTAGTTAGGTGAACATTGTTGGACCAGAATAATTTGATTGTAAGAGGGACTATTGGTTTAATACATTTTCACATAGATAAAGAGACTGTTTGTGTTTGTTTTTTGCAAGAGTGATAATGTGTCAAGATAAGGTTAGAATCCCACCATTCGGTGAAACGGTTGACAACACCATGACATTTGGTGTGGTTTTGGATAATAATTATCAATTATTAATTAACTAATTGTAATTATTAAGTGCTGTGAGCCCAATAGTCACACCACCAGAGTGTATTTCTGATCTTTATTCGTAAGAAGTGATTTTTGGTTAGAATTTATTTCTTCTAAATTATAATTTTTAAATATAATCTTTGATAAATATTTATAATCAATAATCATACACCTTACAGCAGTATGTTTAAGATTTCACATCAATGCCAGATATTATTAGTAGGTTTCACATGTGTATCACATATATTGTATGGGTTGGCCCTGGAGAACGTGGAAATTAACATGTTTCATGCTTTATATACAGTTAAAATCTTCCAAAACCATCTTCAAAAACATACTTTTCATATATGTTTCAAATATCTCAAATGTGATTTTGACATGTGAAATATATGTGTTTCTTGTCAAAGGGAAAAACAGTCAAAGGGAAATTCATAATTTCCCAAATTTCTGACTATGACTAATTAAAATTTGCAAGACAATACAAGATATGTTAACCTGTTGCTTTTACAGTGAGAAACCTAAATTGTTAAACTGCCTTCAAGCACTTAGATGACACATGATGCACAGCCACAATCCATTATCCAGTAAAGGTTAAGTCAAGTTGGTTGATCATCTTCAGTGGCTTAGCATTTTCTCTAAATGTCACACCTCTTTAAAAGACAAAATGTAACAGTTAATGACTAAAAAGAGGTGATCCTTCACTGTCAAAAATGTAATTGTGTCCCACACGTTTAAAAAGGTGATTCTGTGTTTATCAGTGGAATCTTCTACTGAGAACATGCAACCAATTTGCACGACAGACTGAGCTCTCTCTCTCTCTGTTCTTGTGTTCTTCTGATTGTAAGTCTGCCTCTTCTACATTTCCTCAGGGCAGATGCCCTGCCAGACCCTTTTGATACATTAACATATATGTCTTCAAATAGTGTACATCTCTCTCTGTTACACAAGCAATTTTGCTGGATTAATAGGCACTGGCACTCATAACTATTGGCACTCATTGGTTTTAAGGGGAGCTGATGGCAACAAATAACAAGAGGGAAGAAGACAGAGAGGAGGGATGGGAGGAGGGTAAAACAGAGAGAGGGAGAGAGTGACTGATGCCAAATAAGCTTCCTTCTCAAACATCTCAGTCTGAGAGCACTGAAGCACAGAGTGAGCTTCCCATTCCCACCAGCTATTCAGTCATCCATTCATTCAGAGATACAGCGTCTCTGGTGAATGGCACCAACCGCAGCACAATGTGTGTGAAATCTTCCTTACTACGATCATTTGGTGGCAGAGACAGCAGAAGAGGAAGCAGCATGCAGGGATGTTATTTTTCTGCGGCTTCAGTGTGCAATTAAGGTCGGCATCCTTTATATTTTTCCTCCTTTGAGTCTTTCTTTAACTCTGCAGCGCTGCAAAAGTAGGCTGCTTTCCAACTGTTTGTATGTGTTCTATCTAATATTAGAAAGGGTTTGATTAAAATGAAAACAAAAGCTATAAGTAAGAATATTTCGCCAACAAATTTATCTATAGAGAACCTTTAAAATCATTACAACAGAAGCCCTGAGAATCGAGCAGAGGATTAAAATATGCATGTAGTTGAGATACCTTTTTTTCCTATTATATAAAGTAGTCATTTTCCCATGCTTTTGACTATTGTAGAACATTATAGTCATAAGCACTGGGTGTGCAATCTCAGTTTTTTAATTGCAATTTGCAGGATTTTGCTGTAATTTTGTCAGGTGCAAAGTATTTCCTCAAAATACTTACACTACTTAGGATGCATCTGAGGTAGGTGTCATTTAAAGCCTTAAGAATTCTACCTTGTATACAAACCCTTACAGTGGTGTACGCAGAACCAATGATGTTTCAGTGAATCGTTAGAATCAAATAGAAAGAATTAAGCTGTTCATACAAAATTATTCAGTATAGTAATAAATATGCCAGATTTACTGATTTCCAACTGTATGATATTTCTAGGATTTTTCAGTGATACAAACTGTAAATCAGGGTCTTTTACATTTGAGATTTGTCCCATTTTGCAGGCTTACAAAATGGAATTCCACACCATCAGATTCATACAGACTTCAACAACAAAATGAATTTAGCTTTCTTTTTGTCTTTTTGCCTTGCAAGTATTTTGCCATTATACAACTGCAAACTTTAATGAATTTCATTGGGATTATTAGTGCATAACACTAGTGCATAATAATTCTGCAGGGAAATGTTTTTCAAATTATTTTACAAATAAAAAAAAAACCTAAAATGTATTCTGTCCATGTTTACTTTCATGCATATAAAAAGATCTGGTGATGGCATTTTGATTCAGAAGTCTTACTAAAAGGCAAACTAAGCATGAATGAGACGTGAAGAGTCAAAGTCCAGACCTAAATCCAATAAAGAATTTAGGTGTTAATAATTACAGTCTGTAGATGTGCAAAGCTAGTAGAGACACACCCTAGAAGGCTTGCAGCTGTAATAGCAGTGAAATGTTTCCACAAGCTATTGACTTAGGGCATTAAACACAAATGCATATCACATTTTTGGGGTTTTATTTATATTTTTGTCCTTCATCTTCATAATTTTGCACAACTGTGTGTTGCACTGTCACAACTCAAATACAATACATTTTAAGGGCTTTGAGAGGTATGAATACTTTCACAAAACACTATAACTGAATAACTGGTCTGTAGGACTAAACCCAGTGTAAAGCATCTCCAGTCTGAAGCATCAGAGCACAAGGAGCATCCAAAATGACCTCTGAACCAATCTGACCAGTATTGGTGACTTTTATTATTCTAAAACGGGTTTTGTTGTTTGCTTATCTGTGATTCTGAATTACTGTGTCTATGTGTTTGTATTTTGAGCAGATTATTAAGTGTCATCATGTGGTATTGTGTCATTATTACATTTGTTGTGAAGTCTAAAGTCTGATTTATGCTCTTTTTATTTATCTATCCTTTAACTGATAAACCACAAAAATTCCTTAATGCAACGTTAGATCTAGAAGTTAGATCAGCATTCAGCTAAAAGCTTTGTTCAACGGGCCTTTGAAAATCCCTTATATTTTTCATTCTACTTTAGTTTGTGTTTAATCTATATGAAATGCCTCTCAGCAGAATTAACACTAGCTCAGATTAGTAAATCATTACCCTTTGAACTACTAATGCTGGTCTGTCTTCTTTATATGCGTGTGCCCTGCCACCTATGTGACAGTATAAAAAGTGCCTTTAAGTCAGATTGTTTGTGGAAAATTTAGAAACCTTTAAAGCTGGTTTAGGTTCTAGGCAAACGCTGACTTGAATCAGAGGGAATGCTTCATAAGCAGATCAATAGACAGACCGGTCACTGCCGGATCAGCATTATTGTCCCATATGAGCCAGGATGCTGACTCCTGTAAAGTTCCTACAGTGCTGTATCAGTGAGGGGGAAGAATGCCAAGACCTCTGCAGGTCCATGAAAAGGTACCCCAGCCTCCCTCTTGCAGATTTAATCTGTTTGTTTTTTGTCATATCTAAATGTTTCAGATCATCAACCTAAGTAACCTAAGTCAATAAAAAAAATCTGTTTTCAAATGAATATTATATTTATTAAGTGAAAAAGCTATCCAAAACAACCTGGTCCTCTGTTAAAACATAATTGACAACTTTGTTAAATCATCAACTAACTGTGATTAACCACAGAAATAACCAGACTAACCAAGTATAAATCCATAGTGAGTAGCACCCCTAAGGCTTCTGGCATTAAAAAATATGAAAAACTAACAGTTCCAGAGTTCCCCTTTTGGTTTAGAGGTTCTGGAACATCGATTCAATCTAATACTGAGAAACATTGTAATACCGGGAGAAACATAGAGTTTGAAATAGCTAATTCTTGGAACTAAGAAGGATCTCTTATTTGAGCTAGTCTACATTCCCACCATGCAGACATAAGTGGCCTTTATGTTTTCTGCCTTTATGTTAATCATGTTAGATTTTTTTATGACATTCTGAATGGCACAAATCTGATTTGACTCAAGCTATGTAGTCCTAAATAGGATAGGAATGTTGGATATTGGAAAGCTAATGTTTTTGAAAATGGTAATTTCATTTAATCATTATATGATTGCGTGTGATGGACAATTTCCATTGATGGAGCTGAGAAAATGTAAACAATGGACAAACAAGCATTGCAGATGTTGTGACTGTTGCTCTTTTTAATATTTGGACACAGAGAGAACAACATTAAACTAAGTGCATTCGGGTCTGTTCATGAGGTAGAGTATTTAAACTTGTGTCTGATGGTGGCCACATAAAAATTATAATGTGAACAACAATGCAATAAAAAAGCATCTTAGCAAAATATCACAAATGAGACTTAAGACCTGCAGTGTGAACAGTGCCTAAGTGAAACATGGGTGTGAGCTCCATCATAATGCAACAGGTGTAATCAGGTCAGGATCTTTGTTTTGCAGAACGGGCAGTCTTAATTACTGCTTAATGGCATTCAGAAAAACGACTTGGCGCTTTAATGTTACCTTGTGGTAGCAGCAAGACATTACAACCAAGCAAAGCAGCATTTGTACTGTTCGAATTTGAGTATTGTAACTTCAAATTCATGAAAGTGATTACCCATCCCTGACTGAACAGTATTGCTTCTTAATTTAATATACAAAAAAGATTAATCACACATTGTATTTTTGCATTTTAACCAGTATCATAAACAAATGGACAGCTAGAGGAGTACGGTTAATCAGATTAATCAAATATACTACGTCTAAAGACCAAATGTATGCATGGCACTTCATTTATAGCCTAGTTTTTCATCAGTCTAAGTCCTGCTATTTTGCACATTGGCATTGTAATAACAATATGTTATTTAATTATTCTCATGACAATGCTCTGTAAAGTCTGAGCTAATTGTACAAAACTCTCAGCTGAACATTCACAATAATGTTCAAGGTGTGCTTCTGTTGTTACTATGAATCTGAAAATATTATTTAATATGTAATATTAATATTTTAATATTTTATCAAATAATATTTTGGTCTGTTAAGGGTTGTCCTGTGAATACCAGCCCAGTAAGGCAGTGGTAATAGGACAAAATCAAAAGGGTGAGCCAAGCTCTGACATTATTGAACAGCAAAACTCTCCACACACATGGAATGAATTCACACCATTTCTTAAAATACAAGAATTAACAAAATAAGTCAACTCAAAGTCAAACTTATTTCAATCAACAAACTCTTTACTATGCTAAAACAATCTAACTAAAGTACTAAGCAGAATTAAAGAATAACGAAGACTAATGGGCTATGTACAATATAAACAAGTTGATTAAAGATGATTGAAACCATGACCGAAAGAGTGATGCAACATTACCATGCAATGTTATTTATGTTTGAGAACCAAGGATTATCTTGAAGAATCTGGAAGTGAAGTTAAGTTAGTCTTGGGACTAACTTAGGCAATAATCAGCAAACGTTTAGACAACCCTTCACAATACAAGATCAGGTAAAATATTATTTTAATAAAATAATGTTTTAAGAATGATTTGCTGAATAAAACCAACCTTCTCAATGAATTCTCAACGGTGTCTCATTAGCTGCCTTTATTCATTGAAATAATATTTGAAGAAATATTATTATATATATATATAAGGGAATATTTTGGAAAGAGCCAATTCTTTCTGGAGAAATGGGGCTTAATGTTGTTTACTTAGTTATCAAATTTAGTAAAATTATGTTAGGGACACATTATTTACTGGATTGAAAACTAAACCTTTCTGGGTAAATATTATTTAGCAGCAAGCATGTGTCCTTAGCGGTTAGCAGTTAAGCTAACAAAGGAGGCTAATAGCTTAGCACCAGAATCAAACACACACCTTTAAAATTACCGTTGTTGAAAGGGTTAAAATGCATAAGTGCGGACATCGCGTTATGATCAATCTTCTGTTTAAAATCACCCTTTAATAAATGTGTCTTAACTTTAAAAACACGCGAACACAGAACACAAACTGAACATGTGTGCTGCAGATATTCTGCTGGCACCGAGATAGCTGAGTTCAAAACCAAACTTCATAAAATGAAACATTTTTAGATCATTTCAATCTAAATCTTTCTATATTATTCTGCCCAAACACTTAACCTCATGAACTGTGGTGAGGAACGTTGTCCAAGGCGGAGAAGTTTGAAGAAACGTCCACAGTCTTTTAACGGTTAGCCACAGCTAACCTCCTTAGCTGCAGGGAGTGGCAGCTGTTCTGTCGGCCGGTCTGTGAACAAACGGTTAGCTTCTAGCTAACCTCCGTGGCTGTGGATGAAAGACGGCCTGTTCTGTCCGCCAACCACACTGCACGTTACCGTAACCACGATGATGCGGTCTCTGCTGTCTTCCTTCCAGACTGCGAGACCGCTCCGCTCAGCTTCGTAGAGACCGCTTCTCTGTAGGGAACTTCTCTGGGACAGTTTGCTTCTGCAGGCCTCAGAGAGAAAGTAAGCAATTCTTACACCTTAATTTCCCCGTTCATGAATGAAAATACCGGATACACAGACAGTATTTCATTCGTACTTAACGTTGCATATGATCGATGATCGTATGGCATCCTTGGACCCAGTTGAAGAGTTTATGTTTGTTTGCCAGCAAAGAGACATTAGCGCGCTGCCTCTCCGATCCTGGTCCAAAGAGGAACAGTGGAAGAGGTCGGCTTGTTGGAGAGAGGGTGCTCTTATTCAGACAGTGGCATCATGGGAAGTCTGCTGCTACCCCCTTTCCTCAGTTGCTGGAAGTCAGTTAAATGCAATTTATTTTGAAAGCTCCAGAAAAGTTTGTACCGGAGTTTTAATGTTGTTTCCCAACATGGCTGGGTCCCAACAGAGTGAATACCAGATACACATACAGTGATTCAATCGTACTTAACTTGTGCATATGATCGCATGATCTTATGACACCCTTAGATCCAGTTGAAGAGTTATATCTGTTTGCCAGCAAAAAGACATTAGCACGCTGTCTCTCCGGCCAGCCTCGCAGCGGAGTCCAGATGGAAGAGGCAGGATGTAGCAAGAGCGGTGCTTTAATTTGGACAGTGACGTCACAGGAAGTCCGCAGTTACCCCATTTCCTGACTGTGCCGGAGTTAGGTTAATGCAATTTATTTTGAAAGTTCCAGAAAAGTCCATACTGGAGTTTTCATGTTGTATCCATGGTTGTGGGTCCCAACACTTCTTTCAGAAGAACAAAGTGTGTAAGCAGTCCTCGAAGGTGAAAATATTTTTTCTGAAGCTGAGAAAAACCAAGTTCATCATTAGATAGATGCAGTATAGTCATAAAAAGTTCCCTGAGTTCTCAACAACACCAGTGTTTCAGTAGGCTTTACAGAACCCAGACTAGAAGTACCGGAGAGATCTGTGTAGGCACTGAGGAGGAGAGATGTTATTGTTTCCTTTGATGAAGGTATAGGTAGTTGTGCAGGAGTTAGGTCTGTTTGCTGTAGGGGTGGATGATGGCTTTCTGGAGGAGGTACGTTTTCCCACCAAGGCTGAGTTAGGAGGAGCGGCACGGAGGTTCTCAGTACTGACTCTCTTCTTGTGTGATCCTCGGAGTGGCAGCACTTCAGCTGAGCGAGCAGTGTTGGAGGGTGGACAGGCAGTTGAGCAATAGTTTGGTGTTTCCGGGAGGTGTAGGTGTAAAGGTAGGAACAGAGACTCGAGTAAGCGCAGGCTCTTGAAACACAGGAGAACTGCAGAACACGGTTAGGTTACCAAACTGGCAGAGATAACAATCTGACGCCTCACTCCTGGTTCCTGCTCTTTAAGAAGCCCTCTTGATTGGGCTCAACAAGAAACACCTGCAGAGCTGCACCTGCCAGTCACGCCCTGTAGAGAGCGAGAGACACAGCACAAGCACAAAACACCTGCACAGATCCTCTGTGGATCTGACAGTGGGAGAAAACTGCATTTTTAAAATCTTACTAAAATATTTTTCACTAACGTGGCCACATAAGTGCTGACATTCCTTGCTGTCATTTTCTAACTGGTATAAACTCACTGTTGTAAATAAATGTACAAAGTATACAGAAACCCAAACTTACTCAAGCATTCTCTATTAGAAAATAAATTGTTTAACCACAAGAATTTATTTGAACATGTCCGAGCTACCACACCCTGTTGGCGATCAGACGCCTCAGAGTTCATTCGGATCTTTCCCCAGAAGCAATCCCACTGTCTAAAACACTTTCTCTTAAAGGAACGACTCTCAAACCGAACTAAACTTTTAACACTTTTATATTAAATAAGGCAGAGGAATGGTTACAAAGATCAGCACTGAGGCTCCTCTCCTGGATTGTCTCGGAGATCAAAGTAATGAAGCAGTCCTGAAAGAAGGTCACATGTAGTTTTGTATCTGGTACTGCCATGCAAACGATGTACACTCCCTCAGTGTTTATTAGAAGACAATGTGTCACCATTTTGGTGTCTATCTGATACAGTATGTAATAGTATGTAATGTAATGTCCAATCTTTAATCTAAGTGTTGCTGCAGTTTTCTAATCAACCTGGTTACAGACTGTTCCACAATCAAACCCAATGTGCTAAACTTTATGTCAAAGCATAGGTCATTTGTCCTTGCAATGTACATCAGTGAGGATTCTTATTCATCTCCTAACACAAGCGAAAACATTAGAATTTATTCTTTATCATTACGGTGTGTGAAAGCTAATCTATAAGTAATAATAAGAAAGGTTATTCCTAACAAACAAATCCAATTAACATGATGAGAAATTCAACAGTGAACGTTTCCATTGTGGTGACAAACTGGCCTGGTGACTGCAATGTAAAAGAAACAGACATGAACCAACTAGATCAGCAGGAAAACTGAGTCCATTCTCACCAAAATCCATTTAACCTGTTCTGACTTACACAGTCCAGTGAAAAAGTGTTGGGTCTCTCACAGTTTTCCTCTTGCTTTTTTTCACTCCTAAATGTTTTAAATAATCAAACAAACAAGTATACAGACAAAGAAAACCAGAGTAAATACCAAATGCAGTTTTCGGCTCTTTTTTAAAAAGTAATTCCAATACTAAGCGTAATAGTCAAAGTCAAATATTTGCGACAACTGGTAATGAGTCCTTTTCATTGCTGTGGAGGAATTTTAGCCCCCTCCTCTTTGCTATTCTACAAAGAGGAGGGGGCCACTCCGACAACTTTATTTTGTTCTCGAGCCAGTCAGAGGTGGACTTGCTGATGCTATTGCTACTTTGCAAACGTCTTGCAGCAGCAAACTGTGCTGCAGTATTAATGCTCGCTTATACATGTCTTCTTTTTTAAGCTTTTCAAGCCAGTGGTCTGTGGCTTTGTTGTTTAGTCGCTACGGGAGGAGGAAGGGGCCATTTGGGTGGCTGTGTTCTCAAAAGCTTTCGAGATTCCACAGTTTATGTCAGTAAAGCTCAGTTCATAATGAATGTTTCATTTTATATTTACTTTAAGCATCCAGCACACAGGCAAGTTAACATCTTTTCTAGAAGATTTAGAGAAACTAATTACACAATTTTTCAACATGTATCCCCTCAAGGATAATATACAGCTCCAGTTAAATTTATGGGCGACGTTGAATTGTTAATTTAAATGTTTTCTAAAATTCAAATAAGCATTTAATACCATCAATAAGAAGAACATCTAATTTTCCCAAATCCCAAAATCCCAAATCTTATCTCTCTATCTCTCTCTCTCCGCCTGTATAGTTTGTAAGTCTATTGTTGTATTTTTAGAGTGTACACATGCTGTTTCTGCACTGATGCTCGTGACGTGAGGAGGTTCCTGACGTCAGTTTGTTGTATAAGAGCCTACGGACCTGGGGGAAAAGAAACAGAAATATCAGCAGATTCTCTACTTTCAATGAAATGAGCCATTCTGAAAAAGGTTGGACTACTTGGAACTTACTGGTCTACTTTTAAAGATTCACCCTCATTCCCAGGGTCAAACAAGACCAGTAAATAAGTTGTATGCAGGTTAGAGGAGCCTTTGTAATTTGGATGAAATCTGCTGTTGCTCTGTGGTTGTAATTTAGTCAATCTTATGCATACACATCCTTCCTGATATGTACTCTGATGATATTGTGATCTGGTTCTGATTGTTTGGGAACAATGAAGATGCTGCACAGTTTCTCAATTGGCCAAATTGCGGATGTATGTATCTATCCATGTATGGATGGATGGATGTATTAATGGATGGATGGACAGATGAATTAAACCTATTGTGGCTCCAAGTTTGTGACTTATACAATACCCTTTTCAACATATTTTCAAATAGAGGACGTTAGTGACATAATGTTAGAGGTACAACCATGTATGTGTCACGTTGGGGTTTTGGGGTGGACCAAAGTGCAGACAAGAGCTCGGAAGCAGCATCTTAAATAAATCCTTACTTTATTTGCAGGATCAAAAACGTAACACAAATTACTGCAGGTACAACACAGAACCGGAATCCAAAAACTTGCAAAGCTGAAAACACTGCAGGAACATGGCATGAACGAGGGTAGCGAGTGTGAGCGAAGGAACCAGCAAAACACAATGACTGAAAACCAACTAATATACTGAGGGAATAACAAAAGGGCAGGTAATCAAAGAAACAGGGAACAGGTGTGACAAGGAGGCAGGGAGGCAGAGGGAGCAGGTGAACCTAATAAAACTAAAGCATGGGGAAAATAACTAAATGACAAGACAGTGAGCAGACCTAAAAGAAACTATAAACCAAGATAAAATAAAACATAGAATCAAGAATAAACATGAACTGAAGGAAACTGAGAAACTGGAGGGGACACAACAACCTAAGCAATTAGTAAAATAGAAACCATAAGGGAAACCTGACTACAAAAGTAAACGAACCTAAACCAACATTGATAGAACAAAACTGGAAAGGAAACAGACAACCAGAATATGTACAAACCAACAATAAATAAAAACCTATAAGGAAGAGCCGGAAGGACAACAAATACCTAACCATAATTAAATACAGAGATACTAAATGAGGAACTAAACTAAAGAATCCAAGGAAGACAACTATAATAATAATAATAATAATATCACAAAGTAAAAAGAAAGCAACTAGCAAGAAGCTGAAAACGAGAGGAGAGAAACACAACACACACTAGGAGGTGGTAGAGGGAACAAAACTAACAAGGGGCAAAAGGAAATAAACAGACTGCAAAAACCCAAACTAAATAATAAGTTGAAAAAACAAGACCACATCCCTAACCCTAACCCTGATGTAGATCTTATGATGTGTTGAATGTAAGAAGTATGCATTTTTTTAAATTCTACACCTTGAAAGACCCCGCCTGGAACCGCCACCTTAACATGGTGGAGTGGTTTGAGTGCTCAAATGATCCTAGAGGCTACGTTGTCTGGGGCTTAAATGGGCCTTGGTAGGCTCTCCCATGGCAAACAGGCTCTGGGTGACAGGTCACACAAAGAGCGGTTCAAAAACACCTTCATGAGGACCAGAAAATCAAGGCACATGATGACCCGGTACAGCGGAGCCAGGGTCCTACCCTGGAGACTGAGGTCGGGTCTCATTGGATAGCGCCTGGTGGCCGGGTTGCTCCTCGCGGGACCCAGCCAGGCCAAGCCCAAATGAGAGACACAAGGCCATACACCAGTGGGCCCACCACCTGAAGGGGGAACCATGAGGGACCGGTGCACAGAGGATCGGGCAGCAGACGGAGGTGGAGACCTCGACGGCATGATCTCCGGATGCTTAGGCTGGCTCTAGGGACGTTGAATGTCACCTCACTGGGGGGGAAGGAGCCTGAGCTTGTGTGGGAGGTCGAGAGATATTGACTAAAAATAGCTGGGCTCACCTCCATGCACAGCGTGGGCTCTGGAACCCAGTTCCTCAAGAGAGGCTGGGCTCTCTTCTACTCTGGAGTGGTCTGCGGGGAGAGGCGGCGAGCTGGGGTGGGCTTGCTTGTTGCCCCCCATCTCAGCCATCCCATGTTGAGGGGTATCCCAGTGGATGAGAGGGTCGCGTCCTTGCGCCTTTGGGTCGGGGACAGGTCTCTGACTGTCGTTTTGGCCTACTGGCCGAGCGGTAGTGGGGAGTACCCGGCCTTCTTGGCGTCCCTGTCTGGGGTGCTGCATAGTGCCCTTCCCAGGGACTCTGTTATTCTGCTGGGAGACTTCAAAGCCCACTTGGGATACGACAGTGACACCTGGAGAGGTGTGATTGGGAGGAATGGCCTCCCCGATCTAAATCCGAGTGGTGTTTCATTATTGGACTTCTGTGCTAGTCACGGATTGTCCAAAATGAACACCATGTTCAAGCACAAGGGTGTTCATCAGTGCACTTGGAACCAGGCAAGAGGTCGATGATCGACTTTGTTGTGTCTTCAGACCTTCGGGCACATGTTCACCCGGGTGAAGAGAGAAGAAAGCCGGACAGACTTGGCAGGCCCAAGCATATGGTGAGGGTCTGCTGGGAACATCTAGCGGATCCCTTGGGCAGGGATGTATTCAACTCCTACCTCCAGGAGAGCTTTGACCAGATTCTGGGGGAGGTTGGAGACATACAGTCAGAGTGGGCCATGTTCTCCACATCTATAGTCGATGCTGCCTCCCGTAGCTGTGGACGTAAGGTCTGCGGTTCCTGTTGCGACGGCAATCCCTGGACCTAGTGGTGGACACCAGTAGTAAGGGAGGCTGTCAAACTGAAGAAGGAGTCCTATCGACTGTGGTTGGCTTGTGGGACTCCTGAGGCGGGTATCGTGAGGCCAAGCGTGCCCCGGCCCGGGCTGTGGCAGAGGCAGAGGCAAAAACTCTGGCCTGGAAGGAGTTTGGTGAGGCCATGGAGAAGGACTACCAGTTGGCCTCAAAGCCATTCTGGCAAACCATCCGGTGACCTCAGGAGTGGGAAGCAGTTCTGTGCCAACACTGTTTACAGTGGGGGTGGGGAGCTGCTGACCTCAACTGGGGACATTATTGGGCGGTGGAAGGAGTACTTTGAGGATCTCCTCAATCTTGCTGTCACGCATTCCCTAGTGGAAGTAGAGGCTGGGGACACACGGTTGGACTCTTTCATCACCCAGGTTGAAGTCACCGAGGTGGTTAAAAAGTTCCATGGTGGCGGGCTTCAGGGGTGGATGAGATCCACCCTGAGTACCTCAAGTCTCTGGATGTTGTGGGGCACGCCCCTCTTCAACATTGGCAGACCGGGTGGTGGTCCCCCTTCATAAGAAGGGTGACCGGAGGGTGAGTTCCAACTACTGGGGGGTTACACTCCTCAGTCTACCTGGTAAGGCCTATGCCAGGGTATTGGAGAGTCCAGCCGATAGTCGAACCTCGGCTTCAGGAGGAGCAGTGTGGTTTTCGTCCCAGCCGTGGAACACTGAACCATGTCTACACCCTCTGCAGGGTACTCGAGGGTTCATGGGAGTTTGCCCAACCAGTCCACATGTATTTTGTGTACCTGGAGAAGGCATTATACTGTGTCCCTTGTGGTGCCCTGTGGGGGGTGCTCCAGGAGTACGGAGTCGGGGGCCCTTTATTAGGGGCCATCCGGTCTCAAGTGGAGCAGGAGTTTGGTACGCATTGCTGGCACTAAGTCTGACCTGTTCCCGGTGCATGTTGGACTCCGGCAGGGCTGTCCTTTGTCACCGGTCCTGTTCATAACTTTTATGTACAGGATTTCTAGGTGCCAAGGGCCGGAGGGTGTCTGGTTTGGAGATCAGTGGATTTCATCTCTTCTTTTTGCAGATGACTTGGTCCTCAAGTCGAGGAGTTCAAGTATCTAGGGGTCTTGTTCACGAGTAAGGGGAGAATGGAGCGGGAGATCGACAGACGGATCGGTGTGGCTGCTGCAGTAATGGGGACAGAAAGCGAAGCTCCCGATTTACCTGTTTGTCTACGTTCCTACCCTCACCTATTGCCATGAACTTTGGGTCATGACCGAAAGGACGAGATCCCTGATACAAGCGACTGAAATGAGCTTCCTCCATAGGATGGCCGGGCATTCCCTTGGAGATAGGGTGAGGAGCTCGGCCATCCAGGGAGAGCTCGGAGTAGAGCCGCTGCTCCTCCTCATCGAGAGAAGCCAGTTGAGGTGGCTGGGACATCTATACCGGATGCCTCATGGACACCTCCCTCGGGAGGTGCCAGGCACGTCCCACCGGGCGGAGGCCCAGGACACGCTGGAGGGACTATGTTTCTTGGCTGGCCAGGGATGCCTCGGGCTTCCCCTGGAGGAGCTGAACCTGCTTTATAATATCAGGCCCTGCTAACCACCAGATGTTTGTTTTTTATGTCTTCATATGTAAGATTGTCATTCTGAAGATGGGTGTACTTCATTTTTAATTATGACCCTGCATATGTTAAATTTCCAAAAAATACAAAAGTCCAGTTTTTCTCCAAGGTTTTAGTTTTAACAAAAATTAATTTAGAGAAAATTCTTAGCCTTCTGTGAAATTCTGTAAAACGTTAAATGAAATGTGTTGATTCTTTTCTCAGATTTTGTTGCTTCTTAATGAGTTTTAGCAGTCTCCCAAAATCCAAATCTAAGGAGTACTGTTAAATTAATTGAAAAGATGCTTTTGTGATACAGACTACTGTAAATGGAACATTTTGCCATTTGTGTCTGTGAAATGTGCTGCTAGCACAAGGCTCTCTGGAACTAATTAACACTTTGCCTGAAATGTAAGATTTCACATGCTTTGTGGCTATCTCTTAAAATCTTACCTATAAAAAGCTGTAACTGTAGCACAGACACCCACATTGAATTCTTAAACTCTCGCTGAATATTACAATAAAATAATGTGTTTACAACTTACTTAAGAGCAGCTATTCTTCAAAAAAGACATCTGATGGAGAGAGTTCTTACAAAAATGATTAGTTTCTCTGTCATTCATTTTCATTGTATACACATGAATTGAAACCTAATCACTAGTAATTGTTTACATGTTTGTGCAAATGACCCACTTAGAGCTGAAACAAATTTCTGGTGAATTTCTTCTTATGTCAATTGATGCATGTTGTGAATGCAGGGAAATCTTGTCCAGCATGTGTGCAGGGTTTGTTCATGTGAAGGAGATCAACTTACATGAACAAGGCTAATTCATCAATCTGACTGAAAACAAACATTACAAACATTTGCTAAAGATACATGATGTAAATGTTTCTAAACTGTGCTCCCATAACTTTATTGTTCCCACACGGGCAGTCCAACCGTCCAACAAAGTTTCACTTGAAGTTTGCCAACTGGTTGATGTTGTAATGTTTAGTGTGATTCTCAGCAACACAATGAGACAAACATTACTTTAACCTCTCAACCTAAAAATCCACAACATGTGGGGAGGCAGAACTTCACCATATTTGCACGACCGCATATTTTAGCCAAAACAGTGTTGTGATGATTATGTATGGATTAAAATTTGTGCAAACGATGGCTCTCTGGGTTAAATTGTATAATCACTGGTAATCTTCTGAGTCTGAATTTAATTTCACCAATGCCCTGATTTAGAAATAAATACACATAAAAAAATTTATGACATTTGCATAAACCTTAAAACCCTGATTTTAATTAAATAGAAACGATTGGAGTGCAATTCAGCATTTGGGTGAGGTTCACGAGCCTGGATATGCCAGATATACAGCCTGTCCATGCTGAATGATCCTGAATAAAACTTACGCTATTACAAATCAGGAGTACAATTAAATCAGGCATGCCGATACCAACAAATTAAAAATGCAGATGGGATCAGTGTACTAAGGCATAACGTATGTTAATACTACTCTTACTACTACTACGGCTACTGATAACAATAATAATATGATAATATTGTAATACATGCATAGATCCCCCTTAACGAATGACTTAACAAACAATTAAATTTTCCATTCTTCCACCCATTTGTCCCAAAGCTCTTGATCTGATTATTTCAGCTGACTGAAAGAAGAGTTAGAAATTCACATATGGGAAATACACATTTGTTTGCAATGCCCACTACATGGAGAGAGCACTTATTTTTGTTACTGTTCTATTTTCAAGTGTCCCCACTTGTGAAACAAACAATTCCTGATTGAATTCCAATTAGCTGTTTTGTCTCACTACTCTTCAACATGATCCCACCCATCTTTGTTAATGGCAAAAACTTATGTGTGTCAGAAGAGACACAGCCGTATTCAGGACATGTTTCAGCCTAAAGAAACATCTTTTAGAGTTCTATTTCAAACTGCTAGTAAAAATGCCTGTTTGTAATGTAGTAGGCGATTTTTCCAAACAGCCTAACCTTACATGGAAAAAGTATGATCACTCATTAAAATGCATAATGAAAACTGGATCATTTTGAAGGACATGTCAATTTTCTTTTATTGTCATTGTTTTAGCAGAAAATATTTACTGCCTTTCATGCCTTAAATCATAACAATCCTTTTATCACACTCCTAAATATTCAGAGAAAAGGTTTAGCTAGCATTCTGCTCTTTTAAAATATATACATTAGAAATATCCTTACTGTCTCACCAATTGGTCCATGACTAAAGATTTTCTTTCTCTCTCATTTTTTTCAAAGCTGTTTTCATCCTAAAACAAAATGCACTGGTGTTGCTGTTTTTGTATGTGATTAATTCTATTGTCCTGAGTTCTCTTGCCATGACTGCCCATACCAACCCAACCCCTTGCCCAGCTTTGACAATACCTGCCTTTGTTTTAGCCATGAGAAGCAGCATTCTTTCATTGGGATGACCTCCTCTGTTTCTACAGTGGCTGGCACTGAGGACGCAACCCTGGGACCTGAGGCTTAGATTGCCACCACTGGATGGTGTGAGCAAAGTGCACAAGTTGTCAACCTGATCAACCTTACTGCTCACCGTTTTCTACTTTTCTTCCTGAAAGAGGAATTAACAGATCGCTGTGTTTATCAGATGCTGACTCTATACTAGAAAAACTCCTCACAGCCCAACAGGATTAGACGTGCAGGATCCTTATTCATGTATGTAAGTGTCTATCTTTTACTTCTAGCTGCTTTAACTGTAGTATTCTCAGTGTAATGGATTCTTTTCAGTCGAACAATGCCGACCAACAGGATTTAAAAGTTAGAAAAATACAGGTCCTTCTCAAAATATTAGCATATTGTGATAAAGTTAATTATTTTCCATAATGTCATGATGAAAATTTAACATTCATATATTTTAGATTCATTGCACACTAACTGAAATATTTCAGGTCTTTTATTGTCTTAATACAGATGATTTTGGCATACAGCTCATGAAAACCCAAAATTCCTATCTCACAAAATTAGCATATTTCATCCGACCAATAAAAGAAAAGTGTTTTTAATACAAAAAACGTCAACCTTCAAATAATCATGTACAGTTATGCACTCAATACTTGGTCGGGAATCCTTTGGCAGAAATTACTGCTTCAATGCGGTGTGGCATGGAGACAATCAGCCTGTGGCACTGCTGAGGTCTTATGGAGGCCCAGGATGCTTCGATAGCGGCCTTTAGCTCATCCAGAGTGTTGGGTCTTGAGTCTCTCAACGTTCTCTTCACAATATCCCACAGATTCTCTATGGGGTTCAGGTCAGGAGAGTTGGCAGGCCAATTGAGCACAGTGATACCATGGTCAGTAAACCATTTACCAGTGGTTTTGGCACTGTGAGCAGGTGCCAGGTCGTGCTGAAAAATGAAATCTTCATCTCCATAAAGCTTTTCAGCAGATGAAAGCATGAAGTGCTCCAAAATCTCCTGATAGCTAGCTGCATTGACCCTGCCCTTGATAAAACACAGTGGACCAACACCAGCAGCTGACACGGCACCCCAGACCATCACTGACTGTGGGTACTTGACACTGGACGTCTGGCATTTTGGCATTTCCTTCTCCCCAGTCTTCCTCCAGACTCTGGCACCTTGATTTCTGAATGACATGCAGAATTTGCTTTCATCCGAAAAAAGTACTTTGGACCACTGAGCAACAGTCCAGTGCTGCTTCTCTGTAGCCCAGGTCTGGGGAATGCGGCACCTGTAGCCCATTTCCTGCACACGCCTGTGCACGGTGGCTCTGGATGTTTCTACTCCAGACTCAGTCCACTGCTTCCGCAGGTCCCCCAAGGTCTGGAATCGGCCCTTCTCCAAAATCTTCCTCAGGGTCCGGTCACCTCTTCTCGTTGTGCAGCGTTTTCTGCCACACGTTTTCCTTCCCACAGACTTCCCACTGAGGTGCCTTGATACAGCACTCTGGGAACAGCCTATTCGTTCTGAAATTTATTTCTGTGTCTTACCCTCTTGCTTGAGGGTGTCAATAGTGGCCTTCTGGACAGCAGTCAGGTCGGCAGTCTTACCCATGATTGGGGTTTTGAGTGATGAACCAGGCTGAGAGTTTTAAAGGCCTCAGGAATCTTTTGCAGGTGTTTAGAGTTAACTCGTTGATTCAGATGATTAGGTTCATAGCTCGTTTAGAGACCCTTTTAATGATATGCTAATTTTGTGAGACAGGAATTTTGGGTTTTCATGAGCTGTATGCCAAAATCATCCGTATTAAGACAATAAAAGACCTGAAATATTTCAGTTAGTGTGCAATAAATCTAAAATATATGAATGTTAAATTTTCATCATGACATTATGGAAAATAATTAACTTTATCACAATATGCTAATATTTTGAGAAGGACCTGTATGTCCTGAGTGCATCTTTCAGAACAAATATGCTGTGTGATTTGGAGGGACATTAAGTCTTGTAGCTGAATTTAAACAGTGACTGCTTCTAAAATGAAGTATGGTACTAAAGATATAAGACCCATCTACTGGGAGCTTCCAGGCTGATTGTGTCATAATCCGCAGCTGTTTTGTGTTTCCAGTAATTGCACCCACCTGTTTTCCATGTAGTTCTATTCATCTCTGTTGTATTTACGTCTGTGTGCTCCGTGTGACAGTGGTCGGGTCATACTGTCACGGTTTGCGGTGTTGAAGGACCAAAGCGGCAGCAGGACATCGGCAGGTGCATGTAGACATGGTAGACGTTTATTGAACAAAAATGAACTTAAAGGACATGAAGGAAAACTCAGGAACCACAAATGACAACAGCAACTGCAATGAAGATACAACAGAATACCCGACAATGAGGGAACAGAACACACTGACTTAAATACAACAGAGATGGACAGAACTACATGGAAAACAGGTGGAAGCAATTAACAGAAACACAAATCAGGTGTGGGTCATGACAGATTCAGTCAGAGAAAACAATCCATTATACCCAGAAGCACATAGACAACAAGAATAAGATCAAGTCTGTATGACCTACTAAATTCTGAAATCTGATCTTTACAAACCATTATGGAAGTGGTTAGTTTTTTTAAGAACGGAAGGTGTTATATTACCCATTAGTTAGCAAACGTTTTCTCATTGGTGATTTGTTTTTTCTTCGTTTTATGTGCAAGCATGAATGCTAACATACAGGGGTTGGACAATGAAACTGAAACACCTGGTTTTAGACCACAATAATTTATTAGTATGGTGTAGGGCCTCCTTTTGCGGCCAATTCAGCATCAATTCGTCTTGGGAATGACATATACAAGTCCTGCACAGTGGTCAGAGGGATTTTAAGCCATTCTTATTGCAGGATAGTGGCCAGGTCACTACGTGATACTGGTGGAGGAAAACGTTTCCTGACTCGCTCCTCCAAAACACCCCAAAGTGGCTCAATAATATTTAGATCTGGTGACTGTGCAGGCCATGGGAGATGTTCAACTTCACTTTCATGTCCATCAAACCAATCTTTCACCAGTCTTGCTGTGTGTATTGGTGCATTGTCATCCTGATACAAGGCACCGCCTTCAGGATACAATGTTTGAACCATTGGATGCACATGGTCCTCAAGAATGGTTCGGTAGTCCTTGGCAGTGATGCGCCCATCTAGCACAAGTATTGGGCCAAGGGAATGCCATGATATGGCAGCCCAAACCATCACTGATCCACCCCCATGCTTCACTCTGGACATGCAACAGTCTGGGTGGTACGCTTCTTTGGGGCTTCTCCACACCGTAACTCTCCCGGATGTGGGGAAAACAGTAAAGGTGGACTCATCAGAGAACAATACATGTTTCACATTGTCCACAGCCCAAGATTTGTGCTCCTTGCAGCATTGAAACCGACGTTTTGCATTGGCACGAGTGACCAAAGGTTTGGCTATAGCAGCCCGGCCATGTATATTGACCCTGTGGAGATCCCGACGGACAGTTCTGCTGGAAACAGGAGAGTTGAGGTGCACATTTAATTCTGCCGTGATTTGGGCAGCCGTGGTTTTATGTTTTTTGGATACAATCCGGGTTAGCACCCAAACATCCCTTTCAGACAGCTTCCTCTTGCGTCCACAGTTAATCCTGTTGGATGTGGTTCATCCTTCTTGGTGGTATGCTGACATTACCCTGGATACCGTGGCTCTTGATACATCACAAAGACTTGCTGTCTTGGTCACAGATGCGCCAGCAAGACGTGCACCAACAATTTGTCCTCTTTTGAACTCTGGTATGTCACCCATAATGTTGTGTGCATTTCAATATTTTGGGCAAAACTGTGCTCTTACCCTGCTAATTGAACCTTCACACTCTGCTCTTACTGGTGCAATGTGCAATCAATGAAGACTGGCTACCAGGCTGGTCCAATTTAGCCATGAAACCTCCCACACTAAAATGACAGGTGTTTCAGTTTCATTGTCCAATCCCTGTACATATATAGGTATCTGCATATGCACAAGTGTGCAGCTGAGCAGCAGTTTGCAACCATGTGCCCTTCTGCCTTGGGATATGAAGTGGGTTAAAACATTCCTCCTCCAGCAGAACTAACCTCTCCATTCACTGTATGCACTTTACATTCACAGATGATTCAAATGGTTGTGTGGGTGGAGGATGTGGTGGACTCTAAAGGTTATGTTTTGCATCAGTAACAACGGTCCACCTGATACCTAAACAGATTTTAGAATGATGGAGGATATTAAACAGAGATGACTATAACAGAAAGAATAACAATAAGAACCTAGAAATATTACCTTCCTTCCAGGGCCATCAGGGCAATCAACATGAAGTGGGCTGAATAATGTTCACACCCCATTTTTACATTTTGTCACATTACAACAAAGACCTTCAGTACTTTCTTGGCATGATTTAATGTGACAGGCCAACACAAACCAGTGCAAGTAACTGCCTTCAGAAGGCATGCATGGATGGATGGATGGATGGATGGATGGATGGATGGATGGATGGATGGATGGATGGATGGATGGATGGATGGATGGATGGATGGATGGATGGATAGATAGATGGATGGATGGATGGATGGATGGATGGATGGATGGATGGATGGATGGATGGATGATGGATGGATGGATGGATGGATGGATGGATGGATGGATGGATGGATGGATGGATGAATGGATGGATGGATGGATGGATGGATGGATGGATGGATGGATGGATGGATGGATGGATGGATTTTACATTGAGAAATTGTCTTTTTTCAGCCTCAAGTAAAATTATTCCATGTCTGCAGTTTAGTCTAATGTAATTTCAGTGGATAAACAGTAGTCAAGAGGTGGAGTCATCTCTTCTGTTCATTTGTGTCAATGACATGCTGGTCATATACGGCCTCGTTAAACATAACCTGATTTAATTTGATGGCACCACCTCTGAACTAAGACTAGGGGTGGATTGTTTTTAATCAAGGATTAATTACTGTAATTTCACTGAGTTGTTATTAATCAACAAATAATCTATTTCATGCAGGGAAGCCTGAAGATAAAGGTAGTACAAGCTTGAAAAGAGGAGTTGGGTGGATTTCTTAGAACTCCTATGGTGTAGACTAAAAACAGAGTTTAACATGTGGTAACTCACACTAAATAGCGATATTTGTTTTGTATGAAATTGCTTATTTTTCATGACTTACATGTTGTACACATGGTATAAAACTAACACAGGATTTGAGAAAAATAAATCATACCAACAGTCAGACATGACATGAGTGTGATGGTCTGAGGCTGCTTTGGTGCCTCAAGACATGGACAATGTCTTGCTGTAATTGTTGGAAAAGGGAATTCTGCTCCTACCAGAGAATCCTGAAGGAGAACATCAGTTCCTGACCTTAACTCAAGCATATTTGGGTTATGCAGGAGGACAATCATACAAAGCAAACCAACAAGTCTACATCTAAATAGTCAAAATAAACTAAATAAAGGTTTTTGAAGTGGCCTAGTAAATGTCTGACCTAACCAACTGAGATGCTGTGGCATCACTTTAAACAGGCTCAAACCCTCCAGAGTGGCTGAATTAACACCATCCTTCAAAGAAGGGAGGGCCAAAATTCCTCCACAGCGATGTAAATGTTTTCATTACTGCATACGCTTGGTGGGGTGTTGAGGCCAAGGGTGGCACAGTCAATAATAAGGTTAATGGGGAAATTACATTTTCACATGAGTCAGGTTGAGCAAAAACAAATAGTTTTCATGGCACTGCATGTGAACACCTTACTGGAATTGTATTTTTCTACTGTATTAAATGTGTGGCTGTGGCTCCTGTAGCCAAAGGTCTACATGCAGATAACACAACATTCTTGTTGTGTTATCTGCACACATTCAAAGCTGCAATACATCAGCCAAACCATCAGATTTCAGAAGTTATTATTATGTTTACCCAATGTTTAATGTTGTAAAATTGTTATAGAGCCAGAACAAACATCTGTGTGTGGCAAAAAATATTTAAACACACAAGGTTAATAATCACCAAATTAGTTTTACTTGCTCCTGCTCCCTGTATGAACTGTATGTAGGAATTGCTTTGCTTAACACAAAAATAAAGGTAGTATTATAAAATATTTTGTTGGTAATAAAGTCTTGATGGTATCCGGACTCAAAGTCTTCTAGCGTT
This sequence comes from Girardinichthys multiradiatus, assembly GCF_021462225.1. Taxonomy (NCBI): domain Eukaryota; kingdom Metazoa; phylum Chordata; class Actinopteri; order Cyprinodontiformes; family Goodeidae; genus Girardinichthys; species Girardinichthys multiradiatus. The sequence continues at coordinate 39,769,361 of NC_061804.1, read as the reverse complement.
TAAGTTAAGTTCACATCTGAAAACACAGCGAGTAAAAGCTGAGTTCCAAATTCTGTGGCTGGCCAAAGTGGAGGATTATGCTAATAAGAGATCTGAAAGCATCATCTGGAATTAAGGAGGAAGGGACAACGTATTTATCATTCTATACCAAGCTAGTTTGTACTACTGGCTGTTTATTCCAACTAAACAGAAACTTGTAGTTATTGCTTTACTTCGTTAAAATAAGCTTGACCTAAACTTCTGGATTAGTCTCAGGATTTCTTTTTAGCCATACTTTAGAAGAATATGCTTTTTCTTGTAATTTATCTGACATACATCAATGTCTACTGTTAAGCACAACAAAAGGATGTTATTTTTCCTTTTCTCTGTTACAACCAGTCTGTTTTTACTTGAGATAAAACAGGAAGCTTGGAGCTCTGTCTGACCTAGATTTCTGCTTTGCTTCTTGACAAAATGCTTATTTTCTTGTAGTTTATCCCTTGCAGCTACAGAATGTTGATGGTCTTCAGAATGTGATCCACAGTAATGGGGCTATAGGAGACTCTTTACATTACATCTCAGTAATAACATAGGGTGATACATAAAGAATGTATAATGTTAAATTATATCATTACAAATGAAAAATAACAGGTAATTATTGGGGAGTAATTTTGAATCAAATGTAATCATCCAATTATTGTTGCGCTAGGTTTTCCCTCTTATTATTGTTTAGAATGACTGTATTATCTGGACAAATTCAGTAAGTACTTTAACAAAACACTTTAAGGCATGATTAGGGTACCTTCTTGCCATGTCCATGTGTTTCGTGAAAGGACCCATTTGACCAGGAGGGTTGAAATCCGCCCGCCTCTCATACGCCACTGACTTGCCAAGCCAGGTTGTCACAGGTAGTAATGTATGATGTATGGTTTGTAGATGTAAAAGCATAAACAAGATCCAGAAATGATTTCCAAAGAGAAGAAAAGAGGCCAAAATATATCATTTAAATTTAAAGCATTTGCTCAACCAAGATCAGGATTGCTGCACTGAGTTTGTCTGCCATTACTGTTGAAAAAAGGAAGGTATGGGGAGACTACTGTCACAGATTTTATGCAGTGTGCTGTCTTCAATGCTGCACCACACTTCCTGCCATCCCGTATTGTCTTATACTCTTTACACTGACTCCCAGTAGATTTCAGAGTTCAATTTGGGTTCCTTGTTCTCCCCTAAAGGGTTCTAAATAACAAGCTTCCTGATCATTAGTGTCAGCCTCTAACTAAACACACTACTCCTCCTATAGCCTTCAATCCCAACCTAGAAATGGCCTTTTAGTCGGTGGCTCCTGAACTGTAGAAGGCCAGTGCTTGTTTCATCTTTGCCTTTAATTGCTTTAATGGCTTTTCATTAAATATCTGTTTTTATTTTCATTGTATCTGTCATTTACCTGGTAAACACTTTGGTTTGTAAAGCACTTTATAAATTATTAAATTATGTTTATGATGATAAACGATTTGCCCCTTAAACTTGGCAATGCTGATTCTGTGAATGCTTTTAAAAACCATCTGAAAGCTGTTTTGATCTACCAGGACTTTATGTAATAATTTCATTGTTTTGTTCAATATATACAGTAACTTAAATGTGCAGCACTTTGCAACTTTGTGTCTTGATTTGTAAATAAACTTTCCCAGTTATACAGGATACCATGCAGGATATCATCTCCACTTGTGATTTATGAATGGCCAGAAGGAGCTCAGATGTGGCTTTTTTTTTCGCATGTTTATTTCAGAAAGGTTTTGTAAAGGAGCCTTATTGTTATTATCTAATTCTCAAGTTCTACCACAGATCATTCTAAAAGCTCTGGATACTTTCCTTTTTGTTTCTACTGACTTATTAGGAAGTGTGGGGGACTGGTCTCTGTCATCTTTATTCAAGTCTGAAACTAAACTCCAAATATGAGAAAACCTGAGCAGTTTATCTTTAAGTGGTAGTTCAGGATTTTGGCATTGAGGTTCTGTTTAAAAGTTACGAATATTTACTGTTGAACCTGCAGTTGATAACACCCTCTATCGGTATATATATTCGGATAAGCTGGTTCTAGGGGGTGAAGCTAACTGGTTCCCTGAGAAAACCTAAGACTAAAATGGACTTCTACCTTCTCCAGTCTCAAAAACGTTACTGTCCTGTTTGCATTGGATGGCTATTTACACAGAGGCCGATTATTATTTACACAATATTAAGGTTGGAGGCAGTGCACCATGACACATCATCTGGTCAGAGAAACTAAACTGAAGTAAAACGCACTAAGTATTAAAGCAGTTTAAGTGAACCCTATTTGCCTGCTGATCTGGGAGTTGTGTGCTGAAGGTAAGATATTAACCGCTAATAACCTTTCAACAGAACCTCACTTAATAAATACTGGACCTGCCTATTGCATTTTAAGAGTACATTAATCTACAAAGAAACTGTGTAGGAACATAAAAATCTTTTTAGTCCAATAGATAAGCATCAGCCCCCACCCCTAAACAGCTGTATAAAGAAGTAATGAATGGATGAATTATGTAGAAGGACAGAAGGTTACAGCTCCACCCTTAAGAGCCTGTTATTCCAACAAGCCTTGTTATATAATACACCTTGTTATAATAATAGAGTATCTGGTACATGATAAGAACATTCGGACTTTACCCAAACATTCAATCTTTCACTTTTTGAAGCAAAATTCTTTCACAGGAAGGATGAATGTGGATACATGCCTTTCAATGGGGCTAATTGGTTCCTTGCATTATTGTGTTTGTAGTTTTCTCATGATCTAATACTACCTAAATTTCTCAGCCAGAACTAAAAATCATGGAACGACAGCAAATATCCAGAAAAAGAGACAAATACTTGATCGGAAAATGAATGAAAAAACTGACTTAAGAGATGACTGAATTTAATTTAAGACTTAGTATGGAAAATCTCAGTGTGTTCAAGAATATTAAGGCCTAAACTTAATTAGATTATTTAATTCAAGATGTTTAATTGGCTTTTCAAGACCTAGAAAAAATACTGACAAAGGAATTCTAATGGAACAAAGACTTTTTTAGAAAGAAAACAATTACCGTTTGGCTTAGTAATAAAGAAATTAATAATACTTAAAAGTAGAGTAAGTAAACTGTGTGTTGTATTTATTTCAGACAGTGAGATGTCTTGGCGGCCACCCTGGAGATGCCGAAGAGACGAGACATTGTTGCCATTGTACTGATTGTGTTGCCTTGGACGCTGCTCGTCAGTGTTTGGCACCAAAGACAGGCCTCTGTCCTAGCTGCTCAAAAAGGTAAAAAATCCAAGGCTGGGTTGGTGCTTTCAGAAATAATTAATTATTTTCAGTCCTATGTTACAAGATGCTGGTATATTTGCACCAGTAAGATCTAACATAAGTTTGAAAATATTAGCTTTTTTTGATTGAGTTGCACCCATTAGAGACCAATGTCCAATCAGCAAGTCTGAGCTGTTTTGCACAGCTCGGACTTGCTGATAACTGATAAAAAGGAAAGTGCTTTGATAAAATGCAATTTTATGTTGTTTTTTTTTCCAGCCTTCACACTACGTGTAGTTATTAAATATTTACAGAAGGAGCAGAGGCGATGTCACACCATGTGTGTGAGAATCACTTAAAACAATTAAACTTTGAAACAAAGACACAGGGACTTTGCAGTTGATATTTTAGATTCTCTTTAGCATCTTATATTAACAATTAGTGTGGTGAGCAATAACCTGTCATGATCCTTACCCCGGATTTACACAGCGTCCCTCCTGCTCCGCCCCACCCTTAATTAGTTTCCCTTTCCAGTTTACCTTCTGTCTCAGCTGATCCACTTTTCTCCTTGTAGGTTTCCTGTTCTTTTTAATAACTCATTATGATGTTCAATCTGCACTCTGCGCATGGGCCGTATTCCACAACCACACTTCATGACATAACCATAGTAAACAGCAGTTTATGTGTACCTTAATTGGAAGTCTGTGAGATTTACAAATTCAGCATGTTGACAGAAGTAAACACCTCTAAAGGAGCAACTGTGCTGTAATCCCATCAGTCTTCTTGTTAGCTGCTTATATCCCACTCCCAGTTTAGAAGTAGCAGCCTAAAAAGCCAACATGCTTCCCTAAAAAATTGTTGCCTTTTCAACAGCTTCTTTCAACATTTGTGTTTTTTCTATATTCTCTTTAATGTATCTCACTGATGCTAGAAATAATTGACTTTGAGTCTCTCAACAACAACCTCCAGACTGAAGAGTTTGTTGCTAGCATAACCTGTTAGCTCTTAGGTATGATGTGTATATCTGGGAGGAAAATGTTAGCATTTTTAAGCTTCAACTGGCTTGTTATATGTAAGGGACAGAAAAGCTGAAAATCACCTAATTTTAGTAATAAGCGGATTTTTTGGTGCATCTCTATTTCTCACTTGTATGGTTTGCATCTAACCAAAAAATAAGCACATTGTGCCATGACTCACCATTTATATAGCCATAAATGAGCAAATACAGAAGCTACGACTTATTCTCTTTTTGTTCCTCACTAGCTGACAAATTAAGAGGTCGCTCGGACTCAAGAGCCTTAAAGGAATCCTTCTCACTTCAGAACAATGACATTGTGCACGTGGTCCGAACTGAGTATGTATACAGCCGGCCCCCGCCCTGGTCCAAAATCCTTCCTACTCTCCACATCATCACTCCTACTTACAGCCGCCCAGTTCAGAAGGCTGAGCTGACCCGACTGGCCAACACGCTGCTTCACATATCAAACCTGCACTGGATCGTGGTGGAGGACTCCCAGAGGAGGACCGCTCTGGTCAGTCGCTTCCTTCAGGAAACAGACCTTAACTACACCCATCTCAATGTGGAGACACCTTTGAACTATAAAACTAGAGGGGATGGTAGGAACCCCAGAGTACCCCGTGGCACCTTGCAGAGGAACCTGGCCCTACGATGGCTACGAGAGACCTTCACCGTGAACTACAGCCAGCCTGGAGTTGTTTACTTTGCAGATGATGACAACACATACAGTCTGCAACTGTTTGAAGAGGTTAGGTGATGCATTTTAAAAGTAAAACTGATCTCTTTTTGCTCTCTCACCTTCCTATTACATGTCTTTGCTAAATGCTTGTTCATGAAAAGAGACGTAAGGATTTCTGTAAACTCCCATGAGTAAGTTGCATCTCTGTGCTTTCGTCTAACAGATGAGGTCCACTAAAAAGGTGTCTGTGTGGCCAGTGGCATTTGTGGGTGGGCTACGATACGAGTCACCCAAAATAAATACCAGAGGCAAGGTGCATGGCTGGAAAACTGTCTTTGACCCACATCGGCCCTTTGCTATAGACATGGCTGGGTTTGCAGTGAACCTAAGCCTAATTCTGTCCAAACCTCAGGCTTATTTCAAGCTGCGAGGGGTGAAGGGAGGATACCAGGAGAGTAGTTTACTGAGGGAATTGGTGACTCTGAGCGAGTTGGAACCTAAAGCTTCAAACTGCACTAAGGTAAGAAATGTTCCCTGAACGCTTACACTGCCCTGTGAACATATTTCTAAGACTTTTTCACATTTTGTAATGTTCCAACTACAAACTACAATGTATTTTATTGGGATTTCAGGTGACTGATTAACCAAAGTAGAACATAATTTTGGCACGGAAAAAAGTTCTTGGTGCTTTCCATCAATCCATTGTCTTCCTCTTATCTGAGATCGGGTCACGGGGACAACAGGTCTAGGAGGGAACCCCAGACATCCCTCTCCCCAGTGGCAGTGGCTCTACATTGAGCTCCCCCCCTACCTCTAAATCAGTGGCGATTGCTTTAAGACTGCAAGGGAAGCTGAGCTTCCCCTAAAATTTCAAAAAAATAAGTGATCAAATATATACTGTTGTGTGTACATGTCATTGACTAAATATGCACTACAACGCACTCAACTTTTGTTCAGAATCAGCTTCTTATCACTGGTAACGACACGGCTTTCCTCTCACTCATTCCCGCAGCTTCACAGTGCTTTAAACAGTGAGTTCAATAGCGAAGCAAAAATGCTGGGCTTTGTCCCGCCCATCGGACGCTCAGCGTCTCTGAGGGTTTATGGGGCAGCCTCGGCTGCAGCGAAACAAGACGAGTCATTGGATTAATGCTGGACTTTGTCCTGCCCATCGGACGCTCAGCGTCTCTGGGGGTCTATGGGGCAGTGGGCTGGCCTCGGCCGGCCCAACTCTCAGCTTCTGCATGATGATTGGATGATCTGTCTGAGGCTGAATCCCTTTTTGATTGACAGCGAAATGAGCGAATCAGCGATCTTGAAATTGAGCTTCCCCTCCTTGAAAGACCAGCATCCGCAACTGCTCTAAATCTATCTCTATCTCTATCCTTGATCTTGTTCTTTTGGTCATGATTGGTACTTCGTGGCCATTGTTGGGGGTCAGAACGTAGACAGACCAGTAAATTGAGAGCTGGCTTTGTGGCTCAGCTCATTCTTCATCGCAACAGACCAGAGTGGCACCACATTACCGCAGATGAAGCCCCAATCCATCTGTCCATCTCCTGTTCCATCCTACTATCACTCGTGAATAAGACACCAAGATACTTAACCTCCTTTACTTGAAACAGAGACTGACCCCCAACCCAGAGTGGGCATTCAACCTTTTTTCTGGTCAAGAACCATTGCCTCAGACTTACAGGAGCTGACTCTCATCCCGGCTGCTTCACACTCAGCATCGAGACACTCCAGTGCACACTGGAGTGGCTTGAAGAAACTGTCTTTGTGGCAGCAAGTTTTAGCAGACAGCGCTCTGTAGGTAAAAGCCTAAACAGTTTGTGTGCAGGATGTGTGGTGTCTGCAGAGATTTTAGCCACCCTTTTCCTGACACTGGACCTGTAGAAGTCCTGGATAGATGGAAGGTGAGCCCTGATGATTCTCTCTGCAGACCTGATTGTTCATTGCAGTCTGGACATGTCCTGTTTTGTGGAGGAGCTTAACCACACTGAGATGGACGAAAACAGCACAGACTGAATTATGGCAGTGTAGAAGATGACAAGCAGATCCTCTGGAAGGTTGAACTTCTTGAGTTGCCTCAAGAAGTACAGTCTCTGCTGGGCCTTCTTCCGCACATTGTCTATGCGTGAGGACCACCTAAGGTTTCGAGAAATGGTGGTTCATAGGAACTGGAAGTGGTCCACAGTAGATACAGTGTTGTTGAGGATGGTGTGGGGGTGATGTTCTCCGAAGGTCGTGAAGTCCACAGTCTTGAGTGGGTTAAATTCTCGGTGGTTCTGACCACACCAGTGTACCAGCCGATCCACCTCCTGTCTGTATACAGATTCATCACTGTCCTGGATCAGACCAATAACAGTGGTGTCATCTGCAAACTTCAGGAGTTTCACAGATGGGTCCGCTGAGGTAGTCATTTGTGTAGAGGGAGAAGAGGAGTGGGGAGAGAACACCCCCCTGGGGTGCTCCGGTGCTGATGGTTCTTGTGCAGGAGAAAATGCTCCCCAGCCTCACCTGCTACTGCCGGTCCTTCAGGAAGCTGGTGATCCACTGACAGCTGGAGGCTGGGACTTTGAGCTGGATTAGCTTCTGGTGGAAGATGTCTGGATTGATGGTGTGGAAGACTGAGTTGAAGTCCACAAACAGGGTCCTGGCATACATCCCTGGGTGGTCGAGGTGTTGCAGGATGAAGTGAAGTTCCAAGTTGACTGCACCATCTGCTGACCTGTTTGCCTGGTAGGCAAACTGCAGGGGGTCCAGCAGGGGGCCTGTGATGTCCTTCAGGTGCTTCAACACCAGTCACTCAAAGGATTTCATGACCACAGACGTCAGGGCGACAGGCCTGTAGTCATTTAATCCTGTGATGGTGGGTTTCTTGGGTACTGGGATGATGGTGGAGCGTTTGAAGCAGGAGGGAACCTCACACAGCTCCAGTGACTTGTTGAAGATCTCTGGGAAGATGTGTGCCAGTTGGTAGATGCAGACTCTCAGGCATGATGGAGAGACAGTATCAGGTCCTGAGGCCTTCCTTGTTTTCAGGCGCTGAAAGAACTTATTTACATCTTCCTCTGAGATCCTTAGTGTAGGCAGGAGATCTGAAGGTAGTGACGTGGTTGGTGTATGGAAAGAACTTGTGTCTTAATGGGAGGTAGAAGAGTTGGGTTGAGGTGTGAACTGCTGCAGTAGAAGCCATTCAACTGATTTGCCAGGCGAGGATTCTCCTCAGGGTAAGGGGAAGGTCTCCTGTAGGGAGTGAGGTTTTCAAACCATTCCAAACAGCAGAAGCGTCTCCAAGTGAGAACCGTTTCTTTAACTTCTCACTGTAGCTTCTCTTTGCTGCTTTGATCTCTTTGGTCAGTTTGTTCTTGTCCTGCTTATACAGGGCCTGGTCCCCACTGCTGTGAGCCTCTTCCTTATCCCTGCACATGTGCCTCAGATGAGAAATGAACGAAGGTTTATTGTTATTGTGTGTGCAAAACATCTTGGTCTGTACACACAGGTCCTCACAGAAACTGATGTATGATGTCACCACCTAAGTAAGTTGGTTTGAATCAGTGGCTGAAGTTTCAAAAACAGTCCAATCTGTGCAGTCAAAGCAGGTCTGTAACATCTGCTTTGAGTCATCAGTCAACTTCTTTATTGTCCAAACCACAGGGTTGTAAGCTTTTAAATTCTGCCTGTAGGTTGGGATGAGATGGACAAGATAGTGGTCAGAAAACCCCAAAGCAGCCCTGGTGACAGCACAATATGCATCGTTGTGTAGCAGTGGTCCAGAGTTCAGAGGTTCGAGTTTTTACAGATGAGGAGGATCAGTTTGTCCATCTTGTTGGCCAGGGAATGCACATTTGTCAGGTGGACGTAGTCCCCGCTGTCAGAGTTTACGAGCACGCCTGCTCTCTTCCCGACAGTATAGTCCATAGAGAGCCACCGCTCTGTTGGCCAGGATCTCTGTGAAGCTGGTGTCAATTAATGATGGTGAAAAAATGCCAAGAGAGGACTGTCTGATGTTTAGAAGTTTCTCTCTGCTGAAAGTAACCACCAAATGGTGGCAGAACGTACAACTCAAGACCTGAAAATAACACCTATATACACTCCTCAACAAAATCTTAAGACCAGTTAAAAAAACTGCAAGAATTTGCATTTTGCAGTATTGGATCTTAAGAATGTTCTAAGTAGAGCATCACAATGCCAAAATAAGACATATTAGCAAGAGATAAGATATTGTGAGCAGACAATGTATTGACAACTGCAAACATGTCTTTGTCAGTGGATCAAATGTTTAAGACCAAGGCCTTGAAAAGACAAAATCTGTTCAAACATTTGGATTCCATGTCATTTTCTGTCAAGTATTTACAATGTCAGGACTTTCTGATGGCACCAAAGCTCACTGTCTTTGAACGTAGTAGGATTGTTAAGCTGCATAAGCAAGGCCTCTCACAAGGTACAATTTCTAGTAGTAGACCTAAAGGAATTTCACCAGAGCTAAGCCACAATTGGCTGTCCGTCAAGACACGTGACAATCTTTGACCCAATTAAAGGCCATTACTGGTGCTGACTACAGCCAAATAACCATCAGATGGCATCTGCAAGAGAAGGGGAATATAATGGGACATTAAAAGATGGAAGAACATTTTATTCTCTGAAGAGACAAAAATGCAACCTTGACATTCCTGATTGCTTCCAACATTACCTGTATGACAAGGAGATCCGACCAGAGATGTTTTCTTCGCAGCACAGTCGGACACCATCATGATTTGGGATGCTTTTTCCTTGAATGGAACAATTGAGTTTCAGGTTGAGCAATGGCATCAAACAGCAGCTACCATCCTTCAAGAATGACGGCCGTCATCTGTGTGGTAATGACTAGGTCTTCCATTGGAATAGGAGCAACATTCCCACTAGTCTCTTGGAAATGCTTCATGATTAAACAACCGTTTAGAATGATACACAGGAATGGTGGACTTACTCATTAACGGGTCCTTCGTTGTCACTTTGATTTCTATTTTAAGGCTGGAGGGGGTTGAGCTTTTGATCAGCTGATGAACAATCTATTTAAATTCATTATTGTTTTCAATAAAGTGCCTGCTCAAAATTCTTTGGCTCTTGCTCCAATTACTTCTTTTAACATTATGAAACTCTTCTTAGAACCTTTTTAAGATCCAACAGATCAAAAAGCAAATTGTTGCAGTTTTTAACTAGTCTTATTTTGATCAGGAATGTGGAACAGACTGACGAGTCTGATCTAGAGGATTCATACAGACAGCAGGATCAACCAAAGCAGATCCACATAGGAAGACTGATGAATTAAACAACACCAAAGTTAGCTCCAGTCTCTTGTTCAATTGTAGGTTGTTAATAACTGCTAACACAGAGTTATATACCACTTACATGAATATTAATATGTTTTAAATTGTTAAAGTTAGCTCAAACAAAATAGCCCTGTAATGTATGTTGTTTGGCCCAGATCATGTAGGAGACATGGCAAACATGTGGAAGAAGGTGCTCTTGTCAGAAAAGTCCAATACTGAACGTTTTGGCCAACAGCAAAACATGTGGCGGAAAACTGACTACTTGCTCATCACCATGGAACCACAGTAAAACATGGTGGTGATAGCACCATGCTGTGGGGAGGTTTTTCTTCAGCAGGACAGAGACGCTGTTCAGAATTTAAGGGGAAGATGGATGGAGCTAAATAATCTGGTAGAGGCTGCAGAGGACTTGAGAATGTGGATGTTCACCTTCAATGAAGACAATGACCCTAATCAAACAGCCAGAGAAGCAATAAAATATTTAAGATCAAAGCACGTTCTTGAGTTAGCAAGGTCTAGTCAAAGTCCTGTTTGAGAGTCTGTGTCAAGACTTGAAAATTGCTCGTCACATATACTTCTGGAGAACATTTTCAGTGTCTAGATGTTCTACAAAGTAGTAACTTAGGGGTTTGAATACAAATGCAGCCCACACTTTTCAGATTTTTATTTACAAAAATTAGGGACCATGTATCATTTGTATTCTATATCACAGATTTCACTACTTTGTATTTGTCTATAACACAGTTCCAATAAAATATAGTGAGGTTTGTGGTTGACATGTGGCAAAATGTGAACAATTTTAAGCAGTATGAATACTTTTGCAGGCTCTGTCTGTTGCTCTAAAACACCACTGATTACATGATGAACAAGCTGGATGTGTGACTGACTTTAGAATCTTTTTTCCATTATTCAGAAAACTGTCAGATTTTACTAAACCATTAAGCTGATGTCACTTTTACGTACTCCCTCTAAGCACTCTGTGGAAGATGTGATGTAGCATATTGCCACAGCACTTTATTCCCTGGTGAATTTTGTGCATTAGTATTTCATGATTTTGACTGGCTTTCTGCTCATCCATGCCTGTCTTCTTACTTGCAGGTATTAGTTTGGCACACACGAACAGAGAGGCCTGTGCTGGTAAATGAGGGCAAGAAAGGATTTACAGACTCTAACGTGGAGATATGACTTATTTGATTCTACACAGGTAATAGCAGAGATTTAGAAATGCAAATTAATGCAGTTCTGCACAGTAATTATTTTGGGGAAACGGCCCAAGCTAGGAGAGTGTAGTTCATACAGGACACTCCATGGGTGTAACTAACAACATCCCTGTCCTGTAAATGTTTAAGAAAAGAAGTTGTTATTTATGACTGTTATTCTGAGAACATAAAGCAGTTTACCTTAAGGGTATTTAGCAACCAATTTACATACAGTCATGGTAAGATAAGTTTTTTTTAACCTCCACACCCCCTATTGTTTTCCACTTATCTAACATTGAGTCATGGAGGTAACAGGTCCAGGAGAGAAACCCAGACATCCCTCATCCCAACAAAACTCTCCAGTATCCATTTCCTCATTTTGTATTCACGCATTGAATTTTCACCTTTCCACTTCCATATTTTACCAATGTACGGAAACTGGAAAAACATAGTATGCCTAAATCTCACTTTTATTTTTATTTTATTTTCAGAACACATATCGGACACAAATTCCATTTATTAGGATTCTGATCCCAGGTTGTCATGTTTGTTTAGGGAAGGACCCAATTCAGATATACGGGCAACAGCTCTTTAATAAATAAAATAAACAAACTTAAAGGGGGTGTGGCCATGGAAAACAGGAAATTAAGCATAAGCAGAAAAACAGGCAGACTGGTTTAGGAGTGAAGTATATGATCCAGCGGAGAAGAATAAAAACCAGAGACCTTATATGCTGAGAGAGGTGTGGAAAATGACATTGGATGCCGGACAATATGGAGGAGCTGAGGCAGAAGGTAAGCAGGGAGACTTGGGGAGGGAGACTAATTACCATAGATGATCTAAAATAAGACACAAGGAAACAGTTAACATATGGTAAATAAACTTAAATACACAGGGAACAAAAGACCAAAAATAAGAAATAAACTAAACCTAAATGGATGACCTAATATGTCAAGAAAAGTGGCCAATACCCTTGTCTAACAGATTCTCTGGGATTTCAAGGCGCTGCCACAAGAGTCTCGGCTGTGAGTTTAAGGATAAGAACACGGTCTTCTCTTAGGAACTCTCAAAAGACTGGGGTGAGGGTTTTGCACCCAGGATGCTAAACCTAAACAAACAACACTACTGAACAAGTGTGTGCTTTCTTTTTAGAGTTACAATATGTCACCTTGTCATATCCAGAGCCAGTCTTTCTACTCAGCTGTTATATCCCATGAAATCAGGGATCAGTGTATCAATGGGTCCACCTTGTTAAGCTGACCAATTCAATTCAGTTTTATTTACTCTACTGTTTTAACTTGAACCGTGTCCTTTGATCAGATGAGACTAATTCACCTTTATGACAAACAATCAAGAAGGGATTCCCCTGGGTCCTGCCCACTGTTAAGTATGGTGGAGGATCCATGATGCTGTTAGTCTGATTTGTCTCCAAAGATCCTGGAAACATTGTCAGAGTTTGTGGACAATCAACTCTTAAATATCAGGTGAACATATTCAATTCAATTCAGTTCAGTTTTATTTATATAGTGCCAATTCACAGCATATGTTGCCTCAAGGCACTTCACAAAGATAATTTAATCAAATCATCCAGATTTCAAGTTGGGGACATGCATTCCAATTAATCCTAACTATCAAATAGTGCAGTCAGATTCAATTTATTATTATTATTTATTATTCAAATTGGTTAAATTTTTTCTATCTAAGGAAACACAGCAGATTGCATCAAGTCAGTGACTTGCAGCATCACTCCTTCTAGATGAGTATGTAGAGATAGTGGACAGTCGCTTACATTGACTTTGCAGCAATCCCTCATACTGAGCATGCATGTAGCGACAGTGGAGAGGAAAAACTCCTTTTTAACAGGAAGAAACCTCCAGCAGAACCAGAACCAGTGTGAGCGGCCATCTGCCACGGCCGACAGGGAGTTTGAGAGAACAGAGCAGAGACAGAAAAAGAACACAGAAGCACTAATCCAATAGTACTTTCTATAGGAAGGAAAAGTTACACATTAATGGTTATAACTCCTTTAGTGGCTTCATCTAGGAGAGAAAGACAACTAAGCAGATGAACTCTGAGCCAGTTTTAAGTGGTTGGAAGCAACAGCTCAGCCGATGTCCCCCTCCAGGAAGGTGTCACAGCTAAACACAGAGCCAGGTCAGATGTAGCTGCTAGAAAGAGAAAAGGCAGACAGAGAACATTGAGTTAAAAGCTGAAATAACAGCAAATAACGCAAAAGTGGAGAGTAATATGAGAATGTAGCACAAAGTGAAAGTGGTCATTATGTTCTCCAGCAGCCTAAGCCTATAGCAGCCTAACTACAGAGATAGCTCAGGATAACCTAAGCCACTCTAACTATAAGCTTTATCGAAAAGGAAAGTTTTGAGCCTAGCCGTAATAGTAGACAGGGTGTCTGCCTCACGAACTAAAACTGGGAGCTGGTTCCACAGGAGAGGAGCCTGATAACTAAAGGATTTAAATGACATGTCCAGGTCAAAAATAACACCAAGGTTTTTTACTTTATTACCAGAGGTAAATTTAATGCCATACAGGTTAAGTGATTGACTAAGCAGTTTATTTTTCAAAGACTCCAGTTTAGACAACTTCTATCTTGTCTAAGAAGCAGAAAATTTAAAGTCATCCAAGTTTTTATGCCTTCAAGACATGCTTGTAGTTTATCTAACTGGTTGGGCTCATCAGGATAGATGGATACGTAAAGCTCAGTATCATCAGCATAACAGTGAAAACTTATCCCATGCTGCCTGATAATTTTACCTATTGGAAGCGTATATATAATAAAGATAATTGGCCCAGGTACTGAACCCTGTGGTACTCCACTATTAACCCTGGAGTTTGAAGATGATTTATCATTTACATGAATAAACAGGAATCTGTCAGACAAATAAGATTTAAACCAGCCTAGTGCTGTTTCCCTGATCCCTACAGCTTGTTCCAGCCTTTCTAAGTGAATATTGTCATCGACTGTATCAAATGCAGCATTGAGGTTTCACAGAACCAGTACAGACACAAGTCCAATATCTAAAACCAAGATAACATAATTAGTGACTTTCCCTAAAGGCTGTTTCTGTGCTATGATGAGCTCTCTTCAAAGAGATATTACTGTGTAAATGCTCACACACTTGATTAGCTATTTTGGCTTGATTAACAATTTTCTCTAGAATTTTAGATAAAACCAGAAGATTGGATATAGTTCTGTTATTTTTTTAATCATCTTGATCAAGCGAAAGCTTCTTAAGTAAAGGTTTAATTACAGCTACCTTAAAAGCCTGTGGTACATATCCATTTACTAAGGATAGATTAATCATATCTAAAGCCACTGGTAATCAGAGGAACACTACCTTAAATAATTTGGTTGGGAATGGGCCTAACATACTGTACATACATGAGTATGCCAGTGATTTTATTTTTAATAGAATCAATTTTATTTAAAAAGAATCCCATAAAGTCATTACTGCTGAGAGCTAAGGGAATGGAGGGCTCAACAGAGCTATGACTGTAAGTTTAGCAACTGTACTAAAGTAAAACCTAGGATTATTCTTGTTCTATTAATGATGAGAAATAAGCTGTTCTAGCTTGGCGAAGTTACTTTTTATAGAACAGTAGACTATTTTTCCAGATTAAGTAGGAATCCTCTATGTATGTAGAGCGCCATTTTCTTTCCAATTTCTTGACATTGTGCTTTAAAGTACGCAGCTCTGAATTAAACCGGGGAGCCTGCCTCCTATGAATGATTACCTTCTTTTTCAAAGGGGCTGCATTGTCTAATGCATCACGCAATGATGAAGTAACACTATGAACAAGATAATCAATTGGTGAGGGGAAGAAAAGAAACAAAACTATTGCCCTCCACTGTGTTTCTCTATGATAATGGGGAAATAAAAAATGGAACACATTCTTTAAAGGTTGTTACAGCATTGTCTGATAATGATCTACCATAATGAAATTTTCTGTCAGGTGTGGAAAACTCAGTTAAATTAAATTCATAGTTTATTAAAAAATGGTCAGACAGGACAGGGTTTTGAGGAAATATTGATAAACAATGAAATGTTGTTAATCTAGAACAACTAAGTTCTTGTGGTGTTTTTAAGAGATACTGGTCATTTCACCTTCTCACCTTTAGTACCAGCGCAGTTTTGGTTTTTTCTCTGATTCTTTCAGTGACAAGACAAAGTTTTTCAAAGAAGGTTTTGTACCAACCATGTGGCATGTTAACAAACTTTGAGGATAATTAGTATCTGCTTTGAGGACAGTTCATATTCACTTTGGGTATTTTTTAGTTACTACTTTGGAGACAGTTTGGACCTGCTTTTGGGCACCAATACCCACTTTAATAACCAGGCTTAAAGGGTAGGGAAATATGGCTGTGTAACTCCAATAAAAACTAGAAGGGTTCGTTCAGAATTTTTTTGTTTGATCAGGGGTAGTAATCTGTCATATTGGATTAAAGTAGACTGGCCCAAATGGGGAACTGAACCAAAACTAATAAAAAAAGGATGTAGCTTAAAATCTTTTTAAAAATACAGATAAATGAAAATACATTAAATCTATGCATTTTGGTTACTTATCTGCATATTTCATCAATATTCTTAAAAGGAAACAGAAACTGACAAGCAATGGTTAAGTACAAGTTTATGATAT
The DNA here is from genome assembly GCF_021462225.1 of Girardinichthys multiradiatus. Taxonomy (NCBI): domain Eukaryota; kingdom Metazoa; phylum Chordata; class Actinopteri; order Cyprinodontiformes; family Goodeidae; genus Girardinichthys; species Girardinichthys multiradiatus. The sequence continues at coordinate 39,753,220 of NC_061804.1, read as the reverse complement.
GGTTTGTTTATAGGTATGAAATGGAAGGAGGAGGTAGGGCGAAAAAGGCATTGTGTATGTAAGAATGAAAGACTCCTAATGGCAAAATTAACCCTTAGATGTTATTTGAAGATTGATATCACAACGTGGTATTCATTAATATATTTTTCTGTTTAAAAGGTTAAACAGAAAAATCTGTCGGACAAAATACATAGTGGGCTGACAAGTTTACCTGTAGTGTGTCAGAAAATAGGTAGACCTCCAACATTCTCCCACTATATGGTTTTCTTCTTGTTCTTCATTCTTTTTCTCTAAGTATACCTGCTCTTTCAGGAAAGAAAACTTCACTGGGATCTGTCTGGACTCAAACCAACCAAAGAGCTCCTGTGGCCAAAAATATAACAACAGCAAAATAGCTGCACTTAACCTCGGCTACAGAAATGGAAGCACCGAGCCATGTGCATGTACTGAACTCAACGTATCAAAGCACAACTGCAGAGGAACTTTGTGGCCTGTTCTGCTGCGGAGCACTGGGCTGACAGTGGGAGGAGCTGCCAAATGGATCCTGCCTAGTACGGTCAACACAGAGAGCTGAGTCAATGGATGTTACCAAACCTAAAGTTCAGAGAGTTGACCACTGTCCAATAAAGATCCCTCTTAGCACAGACGCCACCAGCTAAGCATCCAATAAGCATTTAATAGGGCTCCTTTGTTCTGAGGCCATCGGGCTGTTGGACACAGAGTTGCACACAGGAATCAAAGAAATCCTTGTTTGAAGTAATGCAGCACAGACTGGCAGATAGAGCTGACGGGATCTGAGCCCCCCTCTATTAGTACTGTACAACACTAGCCTATTTAGATACCACCCTGAACCCTTCACTAAATAGGAGTTGTATTTCTGCTCAGCACACATTCACTTAATCAGCTGACACACACAACCCAATGCAATGATTTGTTATTGTCAAACACAAGCAACCTTTCACATTCATGTGTTATCAGCACTTCCTGATATGCTGCAAGAACTACTGAGCTGTTCTCCTATTAAAGAGAAGATTCAGTTTTTTTAATGATCTGTGAACTTCACAGGTTTGCTATTAGCTAGTTAAACCAGCAAGCAGTTTCTGCTTGTTGATTATGGAACTGCTTGAACATTATGGAAAACTGTGGAACACAGAGCCATGACTCCAAACAGTATTCAATATTCTTCTTACACATACTGATTATTCCCAGTGCTGCTTGCAAATGGTGATTTCTTCCAAGACAGAGTTGCAGTAGCACTCTTGAACATGTCAAAACTCTGTACTGTTCTGGCTTTGAAGAGTTTGGTGGGTTCTCTGTGTACCTGGTAGTATAATGTATGATGTTATAGTGTTGGCTGGGTTTCATGAGAAAGTCATTTACTTCTGTCCCATAAAACTAATTTTTGTTACACAAATGTGCATGTTTTCATTTAATTCTCCAGCCTGAAACACACACCCGATAGTTACATTTATAACAGCCAATCAAGGACAGGGCGGTAAGTATTTGACTGGAAACTCCCAGGTGACAGGCTGTGATAACTCTACTCTGGAGATTCATTGTATCCAAATATATTGTAAATGACAAAACATTGTTCAAAGGTTTATATCCCTTTAGCCTTTTCATATTTTATCCCTATAAAACCACAAACTTTGATGTATTTTATTGAAATTTGATGTGATAGGCCAACTCAAAGCACATAATTTAAGAAGTGAAGAAACATAAAAAGACAATGAGAAATAGTTAGCATCATATCTTAATAAAAACTTTGAAAACGTGTGGCATGGATTTCTAGTCAGTCCTTTGAATCAATACCTTGTAGAACTGTCCTTTACTGTGATTACAGCTGCAACTGCCAAGGTGTGTGTTTCCTCCAGCTTTGTACAACTAGAAACTGAAATGTTACCCTATTTCTCTGAATAAAATAGTTGAAACTCAGACTGAAAGTCAGATTGGATGGGGAGTTTTCTGTGAGCAAGCCTTCCCACACACTCCCAATTACATTTAGGTCTGGACTTTGACTGGGCCATTCTAACATGTGAATATAACCTGATCTAAATCATTTTATTGTAAATCTGGTTTCATGGTTAGGGTTGTTGTCCTTCTAGAAAGTGAACCTCCTCTAATCGTCTATAATAGTTTAGCCGCCTCTAATAGTTTATTTTTCCTGGATTGTCCTGTATTTAGCTCCAGCCATATCCTGAATAGCTTCCCTGTCCCTGCTGAAGAAAAGCAGTCCATAGCATGATTGCTACCACCAAGATGTTTCAACATCAGGATGGTGTACATAGACTGATGTGCGCTGTTTCACCAAGCATAACATTTTGCATGTAAGCAAAAAGGTTCTGCAACTAGAACTTCAAATGGCTCTCTTTCACCAATAGCTTTCTTCTTGCACAACTACTAGTTATCCTGTAGTTTCTCCCACCTGAGTTGTGAATCTTTCCAGCTCCTCCAGAAGTTACAAGAAGCCTCTGGACGCTTTCTGGTCAATCAGGTTATGTCAACGGTCTTGTCTTGCTAGGTTTGTGGTTTTAGCCATACTCTTTAACTCCTCCATCAGATATCTGACGTTCAGGACACCGCTTGTTAATCTAACCCTCCTTTAAACTTCTTCACAATTTTCCACCTGACCTGTATGCTGTGTTCCTTGGTCTTCATGATGGTGTTTGTTCGCTCATGTTCTCTAACAAACTTCAGAAACCTTTGCAGAACAGCTCCATTTATACTGAGGTAACATTACATACAGCTGAAATCTATTCAGTAATTACGTAGCCTGTAAAAGGGACATCCCACTTTTCAAATTTAGCATAATAAAAAAAACATTTTAACCGTGTATCAGTTTCCTTCCACTTCACAACTATGCACTACAGGATTATAATACATAAAGCTAACGGCCAACTAATGTCCAGCCATTCATTGACTGTACCCGTTTATCTCTGCAGGGTCTTGCCGGGTGCTAGTGTCTATCTCCAGCAATCGTAGGGCGAGAGGCCGGGTACTTCCCTGACTTAATATAGCATAAAATAGTTTAAAGGCTCTTAATATTTTTGCAAAGCACTGTTGTGGCCAAATACTGAACTGCATATTTTCACAGCAATGGTTGCCCTTTATTTGAATATAATAACAGTAAAAACAATTTTTGTAAAAATAAAATAAATAAATAGGTGTTTTGCACAACATCATTTTTACATATTGATGATGGTCACTGGATTTCTGCTGCCATGTCCAGATCAGGTGAATCCTCAATGTGGACATTGTAGTCTCCCTTTTGCTCCTCAAATGCAATGACCTAATTTATTTAAAGAGCAAAATGAGACACGTAAACATAAGTTCTGATTTATATCTGATGATTTTATGTCCAAAAGAAACAAAATCACCCAGAATGCATATAATAATTATACTGAGTATTGAACTTTAGTGGATTAGACAGTTTGAGCAATTTGAACACTACTTAGGTGCACAGTGTAACACTTTGGTTGTACAGTTTCCACTTACACAAGAATGAACAGCTCCTTTTGTCATGATTTGAGGGTGTTTTTGGGTTTTGTTTAGGTTTTTAGTTATTCTTATTTTCAGTTTACATTTTGGATCTTGTTTCTGTTTATTATTTTCCTGGCTGTGCTTTAGTTTCTTATTATTGTTTTCTAGTTCATGATCTTTATGTTATGTTTTCGTGATTAGTTAGTTGGATTTCTGTTTTACCCTAGTCATGTTTTGTTTTCCCTGCATCTGTCAACCTACAATCAGCTTCATTCGGTCCACCTGCATCATGCAATCAGTCTCCCGGTTTCACCTGCACCATGCTCTTTTCATTCGCTGCCTTATTGTCTACTCATCGCGGAAATATTGTCAAGTCCTTTGTTCATACCATGCCTGTTCTGCCACTGATCATGCCAAGCAATCATCTGCAGCCACCTAACTGCCTGCAAGTTTGTTTCTTTTATAATTAAAACCTTTTACTCGTCACACTACGCTGCTTCCTGCTCGTCTGCATTGTGGGGTCCACTTCCAAGATCTAAACCTGACAGCTTTATCTATATCACACATTTCAACAAGAACAACAACAACAACAAAAAGAATATCATACAAACTTTCATACAAACTTTTTTTAGAGCAGCAGTATGTGCTAAAATAAATGAGATCGAGGTTTGAATTGCTGTTAAAACCATTTGTTCCAAGTAACAATAAAAGTGTTAAATATGGTTTATGCTCTAATTATCTACAAATCTTCCAAGTTACACTGACAAGAAGATGAGCTACTTAACATTCATGGCCTCTGGGTTGTGCTTGGGCATTCTGTTCAAGTATAAAAATGACTATAATTTGAGTACAGTGAGGAAACAGCAATGCAATTGCTGATGTCTGTAGAAGTTGTGTTAAAAGAACTGTAACTGCAACCATTTTTTTAATATTTTACATTTTTCAATTGATCAGAGTTTCTGGGAACTTCCAATTTGTAATTCATTAATTTTGTGTTTCCATGGGACATAAATATTATGTGACGCAGAAGTAACTTTTTTTAACCGCTGACCAAGAACCGATATTTATTAGTCCACCTTATCTCTCTAACAGATTAGGTAAAATGTAGTTCATGTTTAGAAAGCTCATGTTTAGAGAACTGTGGCATAGAGTAGCATCATGGGGTTCACCAAATCTCCATAACAACCTTTAGATTATATCTACCTGCCAACATGTTCGCTCTTCTACAGGATGTTTGTTGGAATTGTGTGCTTTAGTCAGCTGACACAAACATTAATCTCTTCAGCAGCAAAAACTACAAATGAATTTTACATGAAATATAGGTATGATTACAGGGAAAAACATCTCATATCCACTGTGCATACGGTGGAGAATGTGTGATACTGTGGACCTGTTTTATTTCCAAAGGCTCTGAGAACCGTTTTAGACTACATGGCATCATAAACCTTTTGAAATATTGTGAGATTTTAAATGATTCAGGATCTCTCTGTTTGCTCCAACCATAGCCAATGTTATGAGTGAAGAAAACATGCTGTCCTGTTGGCAACAGGGGATGTACAAATTATCTGTAGCAGGGGTGTCATTAGTTGTGGCAAACATATCCTTATTTCTTAACCTGCGATACTTTTCCCACTAAATAAATGTACTTCAGTAAAAGGTTACATGGTTTTATTTTTCACTTGTATGATTATGTCACTGCAGTAAAAGTGACACGTCTTGCTGGCGCATCTGTGACCAAGACAGCAATTCTTTGTGATGTATCAAGAGCCACGACATCCAGGGTAATGTCAGCATACCACCAAGAAGGACGAACCACATCCAACAGGATTAACTGTGGACGCAAGAGGAAGCTGTCTGAAAGGGATGTTCGGGTGCTAACACGGATTGTATCCAAAAAACATAAAACCACGGCTGCCCAAATCACGGCAGAATTAAATGTGCACCTCATCTCTCCTGTTTCCACCAGAACTGTCCGTCGGGAGCTCCACAGGGTCAATATACACGGCCGGGCTGCTATAGCCAAACCTTTGGTCCCTCATGCCAATGCCAAACGTCGGTTTCAATGGTGCAAGGAGCGCAAATCTTGGGCTGTGGACAATGTGAAACATGTATTGTTCTCTGATGAGTCCACCTTTACTGTTTTCCCCACATCCAGGAGAGTTACGGTGTGGAGAAGCCCCAAAGAAGCGTACCACCCAGACTGTTGCATGCCCAGAGTGAAGCATGGGGGTAGATCAGTGATGGTTTGGGCTGCCATATCATGGCATTCCCTTGGCCCAATACTTGTGCTAGATGTCACTGCCAAGGACTACCGAACCATTCTTGAGGACCATGTGCATCCAATGGTTCAAACATTGTATCCTGAAGGCGGTGCCGTGTATCAGAATGACAATGCACCAATACACACAGCAAGACTGGTGAAAGATTGGTTTGATGAACATGAAAGTGAAGTTGAACATCTCCCATGGCCTGCACAGTCACCAGATCTAAATATTATTGAGCCACTTTGGGGTGTTTTGGAGGAGCGAGTCAGGAAACGTTTTGCTCCACCAGTATCACGTAGTGACCTGGCCACTATCCTGCAAGAAGAATGGCTTAAAATCCCTCTGACCACTGTGCAGGACTTGTATATGTCATTCCCAAGACGAATTGACGCTGTATTGGCCGCAAAAGGAGGCCCTACACCATACTAATAAATTATTGTGGTCTAAAACCAGGTGTTTCAGTTTCATTGTCCAAGCCCTGTATCTTCTGTCTACAAACACCGGCAGGAAAAATATGATTTTTTAAATTAAATTCTAAAACACAGACATATTATAGTTCCCTTAAAAGAAAAGTGGTTCCCCTTCATTACTGCATCACATTTTTGGTGATATTCATGCAATATAGATAACTTGAAAAGTTAAATCACAACCAAAACCATGAAGAAACTACTGAGAGAATTAATCCAGAGCAAAGTAATATATGATATTTTGGAAATGAAATAAATAAAATCAATGATCTATTTTGCAAACAACAGCCAGAGGCAGGGCAAATTAGCTGATCTTGTAAAAGTAACTTCCAGACATCAGTGCCTGCTGTGTGTCACTTCTTCATTTGTGAGCTTAGAGAACAACCTTCCCACTCCAGTTTCGGGAGAGTTTCCATGCCACTGGTTCTGAAGTGCTAATGTTATGATCAACTTCTATTTCCTGGTGATATACTACTTCTTTGTGCAGGAAATATATAGATCAACATCAATTTTTGGCTCACTTACTGGAAAATGTTCCTCTTGGAGGATGTTCTTTTTATTGCTGTGTTGTCAGAGTTGTTAGGAACCTGTTCTTTGTCCAAAAGTCTTCATCTCCCCATGGATGCATATGTACAGACATCTACATGCTCCCAATGTTGAGCAAGCTCTGAGATGGCAGCAAAGTAATCTGTGCAACGTTTTCTTTACAAGTAACCATTACCTGCCATTGTGTTACAACAATCTGTTGTGTTGTAGTCAAACCCTACAATCCCAAAAATGAGTTAAGATCCGAGCATACCAAGACAAAGACTTTGAGGGGGGAGAGACCAAATCAAAGACCGGTCCAATGTCAGACGATTTTCAAAACCACTGATGTAATCATAATAATGTAGTTGTTGCTGCAAACATAAAGAAATCCTAATCAAAGGAGCTCATTAGCAAACTAAGCTTTAACAAGACTCCTGACTATGTGGTTGGCACAACATTTAGGTAAAGCCAAGTAGCCCCAATTAGATTGTTTTTCACTTAGCAGTTTTTTGACTGTAAGGACCATCATTCAACTAAAAAGTAAAAAGTAACACAACAACCAAGGAGTTTCCAGTGTCAGACCAGTCTGAGGTTGGCATGTCTGGGAGGCTGTCTCCTCTTGCTGAAAAACGCAAAAAAAAAACGGTCAAACAACAATGTCCGTCAGTAATAGCACCTTGCATATGTTATTATGTCTCTTGACCTCTCAGACATTTTGTCCCTTCTATGTGTGATTGAATGTCAGTATAAAGCCAGCTGTTCTGTGAAGGCCACAGAGGTTTGCCAGAGAAACCTAGAGACCAAACAGCATCAAGAAGACCAAGAAACATAACAGACAGGTCAGGGAGAAGGTTGTGGACAATTTTAAAGTATGGTGAAGTTATAAAACAATATCCCAAATTTTGAACATCTCACAAAACTATAAGGAGTTCTGTAAGCAGGTTGGCACAATCCATTCACATGTGGAAGGAGGTGGTCTGGTCAGACACTTGGCATAGATGCAAAATGCTATGTATTGCATAAAACCTCACAACAAAACATGGTGCTGGCAGCATCATGCTGTGGGAATGCTTTTCCTTAGTAGGGACAGGGAAGCTGGTCAGAGTTGGTAAGAGATGATGGGAAAATTGATGTAGCTATAAGTATATAAATGAGGATGAGGGAAGGGGGGTCCTTGAAAAACCGTTCAGCCAGAGGTACATTAGAAGGGTTTAGATCAAAGCATGTTTATGAGTTACAATGGCCCAGTAGAACTGTAAACCTGAGTCTAATTAAAAATATTTGACAGAACTTGAAAACAGGTGGTTTCTGTCCAATCTGATGGTACCTGAGGTATTTAGTAAAATAAATTGCTCAAACATGTCTGTCTCCCGATATTCAAAACTGTTGGAGATATCCCCAAAAGATTTGCAACTGTAGTTGTAGTGAAAGGTGTCATGCTATGCTGGAGTTTGGTAGGACCAAAGTGTAGATCAGAGTGCAGAAGCTGCATGGTGAGTAGTTGAGCTTCTTTAATAATAATAATAAACAAAAACTTACAAAAACAGCAGGACATGGAAAACAGGCATGAGTGGGTGGAAAACAGTATAGTTTACAAGAGGAAACAGTGAAGAACAATAACAATCCAAGAGTATAACTATTGAGGTAGGTAGGAGAATGGACCAATGAACCAGGGGACCTAATCAGGAGGAATATGGGGCAGCTGGTGACAAGGAACGCAGAGCAACTCATGGAGGGAGGCTGATTAACACAGATGAGCAGAAAATAAAACATAACTCAATATACAGGAATATAATTAGTAAACAAGGAGCTAAAGAACATAAACAGGGAGGAACCAGATCAAGCGGGAAATACAAAATAAAACATCTAAACACCAGAATGAAACTAAATAGACCTGAAATAACATAAATAAAGCAAGTGAAAACATGAAGATGTAGAGAAAGTAAACAGAACACAAACTCAAAACCCCAAACACAGGCAGATGATGATAAAAGGTGGTTTAGATTTATCATTTTTACACATTTGTTATTTTTCCTTACATTGCACAATTTTGCTGTACTTTATTCTGGTCTGTTACATAGAATCCCAATAAAATAAACTGAAGATTGTGGTTGTACTGTGACAAAATGGGAAACAGATCAAAGTATGTGAATACTTTTACACAGCACTGTACCTGTACTGTATGCTCATGGTTAACTTACTGTTGTATTGAGAAACTAAATCTCTTATAAAACGGTACTGTGTGTTACAGGCCCAACAGTCCACCCTGTTACAAGATTAAACTTGTTCTGTAAAGAACAGAGGAAAAGATGAGATCGGCAACAATGGTTCTTCCTGCTTTCTCTCAAGCCAGTCTGAACGAAGCCAGTTCTATTTCGTATAGGCGCAGCCCTTTAAGGCTGTCACTAGTGGGTTTATCCCTTCGCGCGCAGCACAGCACTGAAAACTTTAGTCCACGCCCACCTGCTGTGTGGGCCCCACTGCTGTGCTTTCTTCACACACATCCTCCACTCCTAATGAGACGGCCGCTTTTAAACGGCCGTTTAAGAGGCCCCACGATCTCACAGTTTCAAACCATGACTCCACGAGAGCTTCCTATGCTGCTCCGGTAGAGCTCCGCTCGCTGCCTTCCCCCTCCTGTCCTCCCCAGCTGTCAGTGGGTGAGATCACAGAGGATGCACAACAGCAGCTCCCCACGAAGCGGCCCACCAGTGATGCCCCCGCTCAACACCAAGCTGCGAGCCTGGGTGAATATTCCCCTGGTGAGGCTGGTTTACAGCCCTTTCGATCCGAGCCCCCCATGGGTTACCTCAGATCAGAATCCGAGTCGGGTAACAGCGGTAGGGGCTCTAGCCTGGCTCGTATCCATGGCACCACAGATGAATGCGCGCCCGCTCTCAGAGCACTACTCAGAGTGGCAGCGCGTATGTTCCCTGGACAGGTGGATGGACAGACTGATCAGCAGAGGTTACACGCTGCAGTTCCTGTCTCCGCCCCCACCGTTCAGAGGGATTTTGGAGACAGTCCTGTCCTCCCCGGAGCAGAGCTCCATTCTCATGTCAGAACTGCAGGAACTCCTGATAAAAAACGTCATTTCCAGGGTTCCTCGCGGAGAGGAAAACACGGGGTTTTATTCTCGATATTTTCTGGTTCCCAAGAAAACAGGAGGAATGAGACCGATTCTCGATCTGTCTCTGTTCAACAAAGCGATCATGGAGAGACGTTTCCACATGCTGACAGTCAGACAGATGATGGAAAACGTTCACCAGAACGACTGGTTCACCTCCATAGATCTGAAGGATGCTTATTTTCACATCCCCATCATCCCGAAACACTGCAAATATCTGCGTTTCTCTTATCAGGGGATCTCATATCAATACAACCGCCTGCCGTTCGGTTACTCTCTCGCCCCACGCACGTTCTCCAGATGTGTGGAGACGGCGTTGCAGCCGCTGCGCTCGGCAGGGATGAGAATCCTCTTTTATCTGGACGACCTGCTTTTGCTGGCTCGGTCCAGAGAGGAAGCAGCAGTACAGACAAAGAAGCTGGCCGCACATCTGACAGTTCTGGGGTTTTCAATAAACTGGCAAAAAAGTTCTGTTTTCCCATCCCGGATGATCGTTTATCTGGGGGTGGAGCTAAACTCAGCCACAATGAGAGCCCGGCTCTCACAGCCAAGAACAGAGGCGCTGTCAGCGCTTCTCCTCCGTGTCAAACCTCACAGCGTAGTGACAGCTCTGTCACTTATGCGATTACTGGGAATGATGTCAGCAGCTCACGTGGTTGTTCCGCTGGGTCTGATTCATATGAGACGTCTTCAGAGATGGTTCATCCGCCTGCGCATAGATCCTGTGCGTCAGAAGAGGCGGATGATCTCAGTCCCTCCTTCAGTGGGACCCGACCTGGCCCACTGGGGCAATCCCCGCATCCTGTCAGAGGGAGTTCCCCTCAGCAGACCGGCGTCACACGTCTCAGTGTTCACAGACGCATCCCTGTCAGGATGGGGAGGAACGTGTCAGTCTCAGGCGGTGGGAGCACAGTGGCCAGACCACATGTCTCTCCACATAAACATGCTGGAGCTTCTCACAGTGTGGAAGGTGACACAGCATTTTGCTCCTCTGCTGCGGGATCAGCATGTTCTGATACACACAGACAACAGAGTGGCAGCAGCGTACATAAATCGCCAGGGGGCTCAGCTGCTAAACATTTCCAGGCGGCTGCTGCGCTGGGCGCGCATGAACCTGCTCTCCATCAGAGCAGTGTACATCCCCGGCGTCCTGAACAGAGGAGCGGACATCATGTCCAGAGGTGGTCCTCGTCCCGGGGACTGGAGTCTCCACCCCGAGCTGATTGTTCAGATCTGGAGCAGGTTTGGGAAAGCAGCAGTGGATCTTTTCGCCACATGGGAGAACGCACAATGCCAGTTGTGGTTCTCACTGAGCCCACGGGAGGATCCACCGTTAGGAGTGGATGTCTTTGCTCACAGCCTGTGGCCGAAAACGCTCCTTTATGCTTTTCCTCCAGTTCCGCTGATCCCGCGGCTCCTGGACCGAATCCGAGAGGAACAGCTCTCAGTGATTCTCGTAGCCCCCGAGCGCTAAAGCGCGCCATGGTTTCCGAGCCTGCAGCAGCTGGTGTCAAGTCGCCCGTGGCAGCTGCCGTGGAGAGAGGATGCACTCCTCCAGGCGGGAGGGGCGATCAGGAGCGTCCCAGAGTTAGGTCAACGTCTCTGGGTCTGACCGCTGAACGGGAGCCCTTAGAAAGGCTGTGTTTCCCGCACGATGTGGTGCGCACGATTCAGGGTGCACGAGCCCCCTCTACCACAGCGTCATACGCATCAAAGTGGGCAGCTTTTCAGCGCTGGTGCGCAGAGAAAGACGTGGAGCCTTTTTCATGTCCATTAGGCTGCGTGCTGTCATTCCTCCAGCAGCTGATGAACATATATTTATCTTTCAGCACCATTAAAACTTATGCGTATTGTATTTTTCCTCTCTTTTATTGTAAATCCCTTTCAGCCTTTTTGTGATTGTTTTTTGCACTTTGTTTCTTATAGCTTTTAGTTTGGGTACGTTTTCTACTTTTTTAGATAAATATGAACCTGTGTACTTTCATTGCCTTATGGTTTGGTGCTGACACACTCAAATGTTCCTATTGTGGAACAATAAAGGTTTTCTATTCTAATTAATTGAGAGAGGTAACCATGACTTCTGAGATCACGCATAACCAAGTTACTGTTTGAAAATGTAATCTACATTATACTTTCAAAGAAGAATAAACACTTCTGATTTGGAAAATTAACTTTATGTTATAAATCACCACAGGCAACATATGGCATACTTAACCATCTAAGAACTTGTAACAAAGAACATTAAAATAGAACCTATTTCTGGTCAGGAATATCAAACCATGGCAAAATGTATTTGCCTTTTGATCTGGGCTTCTCAGAAATTTCCCCCCAAAATGTGTTGATTCACAGCATTCAGTCTGCTGTGTATAACACTGCATGTGGTTGTATTGTCTTCTTTTCAGACACAGTCTTCACTATATTTGCCAGGTCATCATAAAGCTCCCACACACATGGAGCTCTTCGGCAGTATGCAATGTAATGTCCCAGACCATCTTTAGTCAAGCTTCCCTTGAAAGCGATGACTCCTCTCAAAGAGAATGTCTTTCCTTGGAGAGCAACAGTGGGGGGAAATTCACTCAAAGGAAACTGAGTTGTGTTTGCAAGGTCAGTGTCAATCCATGCTAGTTCTCCAATGCTGTAGCTGTGAGTAACAGTTCCAGCACAGAACATTTTTCCTGAGGTGCTGGCTCCTGTTTTGAATTCAAGTGGACATTCTGATTCCTTCGGTAGTGGGCGAAGGCAGGGAGACTCCGGAAGGAAGAGTCCATTTTCCACTGAAATGTCAAGCTGAGCCATGCCACAGTCCATCAGCACAGAAATGTCAGGAGAAACAAATGGTACTTCCCTTGTTGTTCCTTTGTTTAGCTGGCAGAACTGTGAAGAGCAGTGTTTTGAGATGTAAACGCTGGATATATTTCTCATTGTTTTTCCAATGACCGTGGAGATATTGCACTGGGCATCGATTTGATGGGCACCAGACCTCAACTGGATTTTTTCAAACATTGCACTAAGCAGCTCTGCCCTCTGTGAATAGATCTTTGGGGTCACACCATCTGTTGCAATGGCTTTTACCAGCAGCAAGATGGGGTTGTCACTGTTGTTCCTGACAACATTTTGAAATGCTGAGCTGTCACAGAAAGCACAGCATAAGCACTGACAAAACGCATCAAATGCACATGTGTTCAGAACAGAGATTGTTGATTTCCCTTCTATAAAGGAAAGATGACGAGAAATAAAGCGATCAACTCGAATGGGTAAGTTCTCGTGTTTAAAAAGGCCATGCTTTACATTTTTGAATTCTGCTTCAACAGTGGCTGAGCTTGCTGTGAGGTTGGTGCTTTTGAAGAGGGGGACCATTACTCCTGTCCAAAGTGGTAAGTAACTTGCTAGTCTTATTATGTGTGGAACAATATCAGGGAGGAAATGGATGTTGTCCCTATCCCCATTGGCTGCAGCGAGTGACCTGCTCTCCTCGCATATGTTTGATACCCAGCCGCGTAGGTCAGTCTGGATCTCGTCAAAAGAATCCACTTGATGCATTTCATTTGGATCTTCAGCTGGAATGATGATGGAGTCTTCTGTGATCTGGGTTTTTAGATATTTTTTGCACATCTCTGATTCGAGAGGGACTCCAGAACTATCATCACCCTCTGCCTCACTGAGGGCCACAACAGTGATGGCATGTATTAGCTGTTTTGCATGGTCCAAGCACTGTGATTGAAGAAGCTTTGCTATTGCCCTGACAAAGAAATCTTTGACACGGTGTGACTTGTTTTTCAGGCAGTCCCACTGACAGATCATCTTTATGCAGTGTGCCACATCAACCCTGATAAAACAAGGAGGAAGTTTTGCAGACTGGTTCCCAAGTAGCAAACGGAAGCATTCGTTAATGTATGTCTTCAGATCGGGGTAAGGAGCGAAGGCCTTCACCAGAGCACCAAGAATAGCCAGAGAAAAGTCACTCACGGCTTCCTTTGGTATAGCAGCACCTGTACGAAGCCATTCTGTCAGCCATGTTGCAATTGCATTAATGTCGTGTCTCTCTGACAGCATTTGCACAACTGGGACTGAGCAGTTGTCCCCTGTCAGAACACCTTGATATAAGAAGATGTGGCCAGATGTACCATTTGGTCTCACCAGTCTTCTCACAACTGAGCCAGTTGCGTCAAAGCAAACTACTGAGGGGCATTTTTTGGACAATGCCTTATACACATGTAGCTGTGTTTGACTCCAATAGTGGCAGAAGAACTTGTCTAGACCAATGTCTCTTATACTACCACTGTGAGGTGTGCTATATTTTAATAACTGCAAAGACAAAATGGGATCTTTGTCACCTAATTCCAAATCTCTTCTCTCCTGCTTAGCTTTTCGTAGGGTGGCCAAATTTGGAAGGTGACTTGGCTCAGCATCTCCAATATCCATCAAATCTGATGCCTTCGCTGACCTCCATACAGCCGGCTCCATCCTGCCCTCACACAGCTCTTTTGAAATCTGTGCACGAAGGTTTCCAGACATGAACCTCTTGGATTGCCCAGTGTGCAGGGAGATATCAATGTCTTCGATGGAGCACTGAAGCAGCATTTGGCTGTTTACCGTTGGCTCTCTAGCACAAGTCATTTTAATATGGCCTTGACACTCTTTACAGAAGCCTTTGATATCTATATATTTGTTTGTGACAGTTGGATAAACTTTTGCTCTCTGGAACACAAATGTACATGTGCTTTTGATCTTTTTCCAAATCAGATGGTTAATTACATGACTCCAAGTGCCAGGCTTCAAAATCATGTATTCCCTTTTGCCAGATGATGAAAACTTGTCATTATATTCCACTTTCTCTGGTACAAATTTGATCCATTCCTCAAAAGGAACTTCAAGCTGAAAACCTGAGCAGTCGTCTTGTCCAGGAGAAATGGAGCCAGAGTCAAACTCTGTGTCCACACTGCTCTCACGATCACTTTCCTGCTCACTGATCTCCAAACATGACCAGATGTTGTGTCTGTTAGATTTTACAAAAGTGTACAGGGCTTTTGGAGACATCTTGTTTTCCAGCTGCTGACTTAATACTGTCCAAATAGTGGCAGCTGGAGTGGCTATTTTGCCATTAAGAAGGATATCCTCTTTTGAACTGCAGAGAACTGCAATAAGGGAATCCCTGTCTATTGATGGCTGTCGAGGCATCTAGTTAAAGAACGAAAAGGCTTTGATTAGCATTAATCAAAATATTATTCTGGCCTATATAATCTCCCAAAGCCACAAAACATTGATATTTCAGCATTCTATCACAACTCAAAAACTCAGTTTAAATTGTTCTCTCAAATCTGTATGCCATTTATGCTGTGTTGTAATTATAGTATGTTTTTATTTTATTTTAAATGTTGAATTTTTTACTACTACTTGTCTTGTGAATTTTCAATTGAAGTATCTGTTCAACTTTAAAAATGTGTCTTAGTTCTGTGGAGTCTACTGATGTGCCTAAACATCGATGACTAAAAATGAATGGAATAGCTGCAAAATGAAACCTTGCCGAATCTTTGTTTCAACATTTTTTAAAAGTCTGGACTTTTAAAAAACAGTGTTTTATCTAAAACCTAAACATTATTAGCTTACTTACCTTGTACAAGTAGTAAAACGTTTAAATTACCGGCCAAAACAAGGTCAGTGGTGGGGGTCAGTACGTGGGTGGAGCCAATCCCTATGACATTGCGTGAGAACTTAGTATATCAAAGTTGCCAAGCGCTTTTAAAAATTCTTACATTTAATGTCAGAAATTAGAAATTAATGCTTGATGCATTTTAAAATTTTATTTGAACAAAAAGTAAATTACTTGGTTATGAACTTTGAGCCAATGACCTACTCGCACTTCCGCTTTTGTCCAGCGTACACGAGCTGAATTAGATTATTAAAACCACAACAGTAACACAGAACAGTTATTGAAATTATAAACATTACATCATAGTGGTCGCAGACCATGTCAGGTTTTGGGCAAGGAATGTGTAGCTGCAGCTGGTGGATTTTTCCCCATTTGTGAGAGGATAATATTGAATTACTGTGTAGAAAGATAAATGTATTGGTGACTTAGTAGACATATTTAAAGCAAATTTCTTTGAGACCAAAAAAGTTTCATAATCTTTATTAAAGAATAAAGTGCAAAACACTATAACAAGGCATACATTTTACAACATCGGATAAAAACACAATTTAACTTGCATGATGAAAGAAAAACACGAAATTAATAACTGCTTGCTTGGTGGTGATGATGTTCAGCGCAGGCCATAGACGTCATCGATTTAAGTCGTCAGTGATCACCTGAAAGAAAATTATATAGCTTGTACATAAAAGCAGCACAAACAGCATTAAAAAGGTAGACCACTCCGGTTCAATTTGGAGCAAAATGGGGGGATGGTGACCTCTGGATGACCTAAAAAAATATATTCTTTAATATCTCATAAACCAAAACAGCACAAACAAAAATTTTAACGGCACAAACCTGCACAAACGAAGCACTAAAAAATGAGCCCACTCCGGTTGAATTCGGAGTAAAATGGGGGGATGGTGACGTCATCGGCAGAAATTAAAACTTATAATATCTCAGATATTAAAACAGCACAAACGAAAATTTTAACGGCACAAACCTGCACAAACGAAGCACTAAAAAATGAGCCCACTCCGGTTGAATTCGGAGTAAAATGGGGGGATGGTGACGTCATCGGCCGAAATTAAACCTTATAATATCTCAGAAAATAAAACAGCACAAATGAAAATTTTAACGGCACAAACCTGTACAAACGAAGCACTAAAAAATGAGCCCACTCTGGTTGAATTCGGAGTAAAATGGGGGGATGGTGACCTCTGGATGACCTAAAAAATAATCTTTAATATCTCAGAAACCAAAACAGCACAAACAAACATTTTAACGGCACAAACCTGCACAAACGAAGCACTAACCATTCTGTCTATTTGCTGGAATTTTTCAAGTGGGTGGGGTGTCAGCTTCACGCAGCTACCTCTCATCTCCTCTGTCCCATGCGCGGGCTTTCATGTTACGTGGCGCGCACGGCTGCACTGCGCCGCTCCCAGCGTCTGTTCGTGCATTACAGAGAAAACTCTGCAGGACGTCCTCTATCTGTCCAGCGCCTCTCACATTGGCTGTGTGAGGCTATCTCACAGGTTTATATTTCCTCTGGATTGGATCCTCCAGAGAATCTCAGTGCTCATTCAATCAGGGGGATTTCCTCCTCCACAGCTCTGCATGGAGGAATGACAGTGGAGGACATCTGCACAGCAGCCTCATTGTCATTTCCATGCTCATTTATTCGTTTCTACCTGCGAGATGTGTCAGGTTTCTCCATGACTCATTCTGTTCTCAGGGTTCTGACAGAATGACTGTTATTTCGTCACCCTTCCTGCAGGCAGACGCAGGGTGCCGTAATATTATTATCAGCCACTGTTCGTAACTTCTGCTGTTATTGTCACTGCGGCTATATTTCATTAAGCCTCCGTGTGAACAGAGGTTTTTCTCCTCTGTTGTGTTGTCTGTGGCACACGAGGTTGTTCTGCCGCATCATTACGCATGATCCAGCTGCTGATCTGTCTCCACGTTCCCTCATGGAGATTTTTGACCTGCTCTGCTCATCGTTACACTGTTACAGTTCGTAACCTTCATTTTCCTATTACAGCAGCAGATCTGTTATCTCAGCCTTTCCCTGACCAGATATTCTTCTCTGTTCATTGTGATGCGCAAGACGCTTGGAGTGCGTAATTACGCATTCAGAAGGCTGATTTTTTGTGTCATTAGGCAAGCAGATTGTGGTCTGGATGGACCCAGTGAGGCATAGACTACATCCTGCTTCGCCTTTAACCCACTAGCGATAGCCTTAAAGGGCGACGCCTATACGAAACAGAACGTTGGTTCTGTACTGTAACCCCAGATTCTATGAGTATAGGCGCAGCCCTTTAAGCTCTGGGCCTCACTGGTCCCTGAATGGCTGAAGAAAAAAGCTATTTGGGAGCCGTTGTCCGGTCTCACCGTAATTTATACGGACCGGGGTGGGGCCCACACAGCAGGTGGGCGTGGACTAAAGTTTTCAGTGCTGCGCTGCGCGCGAAGGGATAAAACCACTACGATAGCCTTAAAGGGCTGCGCCTATACTCATAGAATCTGGGGTTACAATACGTAACCAACGCTCTCAAACACACCAAAGAGCACAGGCTTGATGCTCCCTCACAGTGGCATTAATTGGTACTGCACCACTGGTATACCCATGCTGATTTGTGAAATATCCAAATAGCTCAGCTATATCTCTTATCAAAAAAAAGGAAAAGAAAAAGAAAATACCAACAATGTGACGACACAATAAGGTGTGTCACATTTGCAGTGTATTCAACAGCTTCAGATGATGGAGCATCATAATATGAAACGCATCAGAGGATACGTTAACTGTCCTCTACCGCCACCTGCTGGCTCTTATACCCTCAACACTGTATCCTCCAGATTTTAGACTCAGTGTTTATCCATTCAAGTAAAATCAGAGCAGATTTGCATGAAAGGGTTAGGCTGTTTTGTTTATGCCAGAGCTTACCCACCATAGCTGGAGACCAAAGCTCTATGGGAAGGATCAGAGACTGCTCCGGTCATGAAACCAAAACTGGATCCTCCGTGGAACATGTAAATTTTTTTTTTTTTTTACCCTGTCCTGTGCGACAAGAAAAAGCCCAACAGATTTACTTTCACAAGTGGAGCATTACAGCTAACGCTTTAAAGCTCTGCTTGATACTTAGAAGAAGAAACTTTATTAGAAACTGCTTTGGGATTATTTCAATTGTTACAGACACGGAGACAGAAATGAAACGGAAAAAAGAAGCACGAAAGAGCCAAATGGGGGCAAAAAGGAAAAGGGGAAAGAAGGAGAATAGAATGAAGGAAATAAAGAAGAATGAAGAGAATACACGATAACACCCTGCTTGCTTCTACACCTCCAGAAACATTCATATTACCAGCTTTTTTACCGAAAAGTGCACGATACCTATCAATGCAAGATGTATTTAGTGGTAAATGCGGCTCAATATAGAACATTTGTGTATCTGTTTACACCTGAATCTGAACACCTGTGGGTCTGAGTGTGAGCACGCTTGTGTATACAAGGTTTCTCCATAAAAATATGCAATAACTGAATCTGACTACACTGTTCAATGATTAGGATTAATTGGAATGTACAGGTCCTTCTAAAAAAATTTGCATATTGTGATAAAGTTCATTATTTTCCATAATGTCATGATGAAAATTTAACATTCATATATTTTAGATTCATTGCACACTAACTGAAATATTTCAGGTCTTTTATTGTCTTAATACGGATGATTTTGGCATACAGCTCACGAAAACCCAAAATTCCTATCTCACAAAATTAGCATATCATTAAAAGGGTCTCTAAATGAGCTATGAACCTAATCATCTGAATCAACAAGTTAACTCTAAACACCTGCAAAAGATTCCTGAGGCCTTTAAAACTCCCAGCCTGGTTCATCACTCAAAACCCCAATCATGGGTAAGACTGCCGACCTGACTGCTGTCCAGAAGGCCACTATTGACACCCTCAAGCAAGAGGGTAAGACACAGAAAGAAATTTCTGAACGAATAGGCTGTTCCCAGAGTGCTGTATCAAGGCACCTCAGTGGGAAGTCTGTGGGAAGGAAAAAGTGTGGCAGAAAACGCTGCACAACGAGAAGAGGTGACCGGACCCTGAGGAAGATTGTGGAGAAGGGCCGATTCCAGACCTTGGGGGACCTGCGGAAGCAGTGGACTGAGTCTGGAGTAGAAACATCCAGAGCCACCGTGCACAGGCGTGTGCAGGAAATGGGCTACAGGTGCCGCATTCCCCAGACCTGGGCTACAGAGAAGCAGCACTGGACTGTTGCTCAGTGGTCCTAAGTACTTTTTTCGGATGAAAGCAAATTCTGCATGTCATTCGGAAATCAAGGTGCCAGAGTCTGGAGGAAGACTGGGGAGAAGGAAATGCCAAAATGCCAGAAGTCCAGTGTCAAGTACCTACAGTCAGTGATGGTCTGGGGTGCCGTGTCAGCTGCTGGTGTTGGTCCACTGTGTTTTATCAAGGGCAGGGTCAATGCAGCTAGCTATCAGGAGATTTTGGAGCACTTCATGCTTCCATCTGCTGAAAAGCTTTATGGAGATGAAGATTTCATTTTTCAGCACCTGCTCACAGTGCCAAAACCACTGGTAAATGGTTTACTGACCATGGTATCACTGTGCTCAATTGGCCTGCCAACTCTCCTGACCTGAACCCCATAGAGAATCTGTGGGATATTGTGAAGAGAACGTTGAGAGACTCAAGACCCAACACTCTGGATGAGCTAAAGGCCGCTATCGAAGCATCCTGGGCCTCCATAAGACCTCAGCAGTGCCACAGGCTGATTGCCTCCATGCCACGCTGCATTGAAGCAGTCATTTCTGCAAAAGGATTCCCAACCAAGTATTGAGTGCATAACTGTACATGATTATTTGAAGGTTGACGTTTTTTGTATTAAAAACACTTTTCTTTTATTGGTCGGATGAAATATGCTAATTTTGTGAGATAGTAATTTTGGGTTTTCATGAGCTGTATGCCAAAATCATCCGTATTAAGACAATAAAAGACCTGAAATATTTCAGTTAATGTGCAATGAATCTAAAATATATGAATATTAAATTTTCATCATTACATTATAGAAAATAATGAACTTTATCACAATATGCTAATTTTTTGAGAAGGACCTGTATGTACCTGACTTTTGTGAAGTGCCTTGAGACATGTGTTGTGAATTGGCGCTATATAAATAATTTGAATTCAGTTCAATTCAATTCAATTGTGAGTGTGAGGA
Source organism: Girardinichthys multiradiatus (assembly GCF_021462225.1). Taxonomy (NCBI): domain Eukaryota; kingdom Metazoa; phylum Chordata; class Actinopteri; order Cyprinodontiformes; family Goodeidae; genus Girardinichthys; species Girardinichthys multiradiatus. Next base: position 39,732,479 of record NC_061804.1, on the reverse strand, counting down.
GCAACAGACCTGCCTCCCTGGACCCGAGACAGATATGGAGGAGATCCACGCCACAGACATCCAAAGGCCCCCCAGAGCACAGGAACCCCAGGAGAACCACCACCGGGAGTACCGCGATACCCCCAAAGAGCAGGGGAGAGTCCCAGGGGAACCGCCCAGTAACCACCGTGCAGAAGCCCTAGGGAGCTGCAGCAACGAGCCTAAAGGCCCCGCTGGCAACTGTCTAAGCCTGAGCAGATCCAGCTATGGACCCAGAGACCCGAGACCCCGGGACATATCACTCCCCAGCACACATCAAAGCACCCAGCCCCGGATACCGAGAACCACAAGTACACCGGCGGGCAGAGACACCAACTACCGTCAGGTAGTGTGGCGGGGAGGGAATAGGCCCCACATTTGATAGGGGGCCTAAACTGATCCAGGAGAAGGAGCCGCCCAAGACCCAACCTGACACAAAAAAACAGGCCCACACAGTCACAATCACACATTCCCACCCTCGTGTACACATAAAAACACTCACACCCACGCACCCAACGTAAAGACAAACAACAATGGACATCGTACACTGCCCATACATACTCTATACTCCCAGGTCCAGGTGCCAATACCCCATAGGGACAACCAGCCCCCAGACCCAGGAGGTGGTCCCCTTCCCCCCAGGGGTGGAGACAGGGAGACTGCCCCAGCACCTGAACCTGGTCCGAGCTAGCCTGGGCTCGTGCCTGAACCTGAGCGACCCCGACCCGTACCCCGACGACCCCCATCCTCATCCAGAGAGGGGGCCACGTACAGGTTGACAGACATGCTTCTTCTCGGAATTTCCCTCATGGGTCATTTTACAAAAATTAGTCAACATAGACAATCACAACAAAACATGTCCCAACACTGTAAGCCCACAAAATAGACAAACAAAATACTGTACTAGCAGTACAGATTAAAAGTACTGTAAAGTGAAAGAAGAAAACAAAAAGAAATCTGAATAAAATAAATTGAATACTACACATCTCTTCACCTAGCTGGATCTGGCCAGAGACTGTCATCAACAACGCATGCAGGACAACGTGGGAAGAACCGTCTTAAATGATGTATCCATCCTTGCAAGGCTGCAGCGTCGATTTGGTCAGGTGACTTCACCTGCTGCCATTTTTGTAGTGCTCAAACCTGATTGGTGTGTCTACAATAAAGCAATCATGTGTTTGCACACCTGTGTGTTTAATCAACTGGCTCATGGGTGTGGTGATTTGTCGGTCAGTGCTTTGGAATTGCAAGGAAGAGACATGATATACTTCTGTGTCTAACTTATACAAGTGTGTTTAGTGTTTCACAAATCACTGTGTGTATTGTTCTGCAAAAAGTGTGAGGCTGACTTTGTGTTTATAGTGGTGAGAATCTGGTCCAACATTTTGCTCCTTGAGTGTAAGGTGTTGATAATTATGTGATTCTTTTTTTTGTGTGTGTTTATGCTATCATAAAGAACGGTAAAACCTTTTGAAAGTTTGAAATAATGAATAATAATTTTCAGACCTTAAAGTAGTATGACCGTTGTTTTAACATTTGGCTTTCTCATGCTGAAAAATTAAGTTCAGCCCCAAATTATTTCATATCCCTGGCAGATTTTGATTTAAAACAGTTTTGATTCAACCAAGGAGTTTGTTTCTGGGACACTCTTTCAAAATATAATAAAACATAAAAGAAGGATCACTATTAAAAATAATAGATCTGTTTTGGTTTACATTTTATTAAAAATAGAGTGTTTTAAATGTATATTGGAAATGTTCATTATCACAGCAATCAATAATTTTGGATGTTTCCACTTAAGCAGACTGGATACTGATGCCCAGGATGGGAGGTGACCTGGAAAGGAGGACACAAAAAGGTAAGTACTTTGAATAATCACAAAGAGATTTGTTTTGGCCAGCTAGAGTTACCACTGCAGGTTAACACTCAGGAACGGGAGTGTTGGCAGCTTGAGGTTCTTATGCTCCTCTCCTGATGAGGCTGATGGAGAACACCTGTTGGCTCAGCTCCTACCGTGTGTCTGGTGTCATCTAGTGGTGTGAAATGGTTAGTAGCAAGCAAACAGGTGAGCAACAACTCCCAGAACTCTGACAATATACACAGGAGTTGGACAATGAAACTGAAACACCTGGTTTTAGACCACAATAATTTATTAGTATGGTGTAGGGCCTCCTTTTGCGGCCAATACAGCGTCAATTCGTCTTGGGAATGACATATACAAGTCCTGCACAGTGGTCAGAGGGATTTTAAGCCATTCTTCTTGCAGGATAGTGGCCAGGTCACTACGTGATACTGGTGGAGGAAAACGTTTCCTGACTCGTTCCTCCAAAACACCCCAAAGTGGCTCAATAATATTTAGATCTGGTGACTGTGCAGGCCATGGGAGATGTTCAACTTCACTTTCATGTTCATCAAACCAATCTTGCTGTCTTGGTCACAGATGCCCCAGCAAGACGTGCACCAACAATTTGTCCTCTTTTGAACTCTGGTATGTCACCCATAATGTTGTGTGCATTTCAATATTTTGAGCAAAACTGTGCTCTTACCCTGCTAATTGAACCTTCACACTCTGCTCTTACTGGTGCAATGTGCAATCAATGAAGACTGGCTACCAGGCTGGTCCAATTTAGCCATGAAACCTCCCACACTAAAATGACAGGTGTTTCAGTTTCATTGTCCAACCCTTGTACCTAAATCTGCCAGGGGTATGAATAATGTTCAAAAAGTTACTACAAAAAATGTAATGGATAACATGTTTTTAGGCAAAACTAGAGCAGTCTGAGATAAAAAGTTAACGATGAGAAAGGTAAAGACACACAATCTGGAACATATTCTTTGTAAGCTACTGTGTGATGTGAATTTGATATCAAGGTAAACAACAAATATTTTATGAAACTGGAAAATTTTGCTTCTAAACCAACAATTTTGCTTTTAAACCTCAAATTTTGCTTCTAAACCTAACCATATACAGCCATATGAAACAAATCATCACTGGCATAATTATTCTGCTTTCAGCAAGTTGTACAATGCCCTTTTTCTGCTTTTCTGCTTTTACATTCAAACAAGACAGAAGTTGTTGTCTTTGGACCGGAGTCTTTGAAAAAGAAACTGCTTAGTCAATCAATTAATGTGGACATTAAATTGACCTCTGGAAATAAAGTAAAAAATCTTGGTGTTATTTTTGAGCAGGATATGTCATTTAAATCCCATATTAAACAAGTTTCTAGGATTTCCTTCTTTCGCCTCTGGAACGTTACCAAAATTAGAAATATCTGTTACTTCAAGGCTGAACTATTGTAATTCTTTACTATCAGGATACCCACAAAATGCAGTTAAAAGCTGATCCAAAATGCTGCAGCAAGAGCTCTGATGCTAATTAAAAAAAGAGATCATATTTCTCCTCTTTTAGCTTCCCTTCATTGGCTCCTTGTTAAATCCAAAATAGCATTTAAAATTGTCCTTCTCACATAAACAGAGCATTTCGTACTCAGACTGCAGGTTTACTGGTGGTTCCCAGAGTCTCTAGAAGTAGAATGGGAGATAGATCGTTTAGTTATCAGGCTCCTCTCCTGTGGTACCAGCTCCCAGTTTTAGTCCATGAGGCAGACACCCTGTCTACTTTTAAGTTTAGCTTAAAACTTTCCTTTATGATAAAGCTTATAGTTAGAGTGGCTTACGTTATCCTGGGCTATCTCTGTAGTTTTGCTGCTATAGGCTTAGACTGCTGGATGACATAAAGATCACTTTCAATCTCTGCTACATTCTCATACTACTCTCCAATTTTGCATTATTTGCTGTTATTTCAGCTTTCAACTCAATGTTCTCTCTCTGTTTTTTCTCTTTCTAGAAGCTACATCTGACCTGGCTCTGTGTTTAGCTGTGGCACCTTCCTGGAGGGGAACATCGCCTGAGCTGCTGCTGCCAACAACTTAATTCTCACATTATACCGATTATACACTTGGCCCTGTCTTTCAGTGTTTAACCCTGTCTCTCCTAGACATAGCTACTGGCTGAGCTTCTACTGTGATTAACTGTATTTGCTCTCTTTCATACTCTAGACTTGAAAACTGGCTCAGAGTTCATCTACTTTGCTGTCTTTATCTCCTAGTTGAAGCCTCTAAAGGAGTTATAACCATTAATGTTTCACTTTTTTTCCTATAGAAAGTACTACTGGATCATTGCTTCTGTGTTCTTTTTCTGTCTCTGCTCTGTTCTCTCAAACTCCCAGTCGGTCGTGGCAGATGGCCGCTCACACTGAGCCTGGTTCTGCTGGAGGTTTCTACCTGTTAAAAGGGAGTTTTTCCTCTCCGCTGTCGCTACATGCATGCTCAGTATGAGGGATTGCTGCAAAGTCAATGTAAGTGACTGTCCACTGTCTCTACATGCTCATCCAGGAGGAGTGAATGCTGCAAGTCACTGACTCGAAGCAATTTGCTGTTTCCTTAGATAGAAAACATTTTAACCAATTTGAATAATAAACTGAATCTGACTGTACTGTTTGATAGTTAGGATTAATTGGAATGTATGAACCTGACTTGAAATCTGTATGATTCGATTAAATTGACTTTGTAAAGTGCCTTGAGGTGACATGTGTTGTGAATTGGCACTATAAAAATAAAACTGAACTGAATAGAATTGAATATGTTCACCTGGTATTTATAAGAGTTGATGGTCCACAAACTCTAACAATGTTTCCATAATCTTTGGAGACAAATCAGACCAACAGCATCATGGATCCTCCACCATACTTAACAGTGGGCAGGACCCTGGGGAATCCCTTCTTGATTGTTTGTCATAAAGGTGAATTAGTCTCATCTGATCAAAGGACACGGTTCAAGTTAAAATCCCAGTAAAGTTTGGCAAATCTCACATGTTTTTGTTGGTAATGGTAGGAAATAAATTTTTTTCAACCATGCTTTCCAGTGTAGATAGTGAAATATAGATAGTTTCTGATGGTTGTTATGGAGACTTGGTGACCTCAAGGTGCCTATTTGCTGCAGTTCTCTTACAGTGAGCTTTTGGGGGTTTTTTCTACCTACCTTGCCAGGGTCATTGTATGCCTAGTAAGTGGTTAAAATAGATAGGCCTTTAGTGTGTCCCAGAGAAGCTGCGCAAAGCTATTAAATGGGATAATGACTTGCTGAAGAGTGCCAGTGTCCGGCTGGAAGTTGCACCAGAAGGTCTACTTCATGTCTTGAGCAGAAGGTAGCGTGATCCTTCAGACTGTGAGCACAGTTTTAACGCAATGCACACTTTTTAAAACTATATAGTGGTAAAGGCACTGAGCTTCTCTAGTCTTGCCAGACACTCAGATGGCTTTACACAGGAGCCACATTCACACAAATCCACAATATTCTGATTGCAAGTCGACCACTCTTCACACTGAACCTCAGCCGCTCCAAAAACACAGATGCAGCCACCCCTCCAACTTCGCTCCAGATTCTGACCTTCCAGGAAGCAGCCTTTAGTTCAGTAAGCTGAAAGGCTACTGCAAATATAAAATCTACTGACTAACTATTTAAGCACTTTTCTAACTATTATAAGCACTTTTCATGGATTGTATCTCATTAAACCTGTGGTGCACACTGTACAGTGTCTGATTGTGAGCATGTGCTGTACTGTTTAAACAAATATATTGCACAGAAATGCATTGTTCTAATTTTGCATTGCTAATAGTAATAAGGACCAAAACAAATGGTTTTCTGGTTTTCTGATTGGCATCTAAAAATCACAATACACGGGTGTGACATCATTCTTACAGTTCAAATTTTCAAGTCAAATGGAACACATCACAAACAGAGCTCCTCATTTGAAATGATTCTGCCCACGGACCCAGCTAACTACAGCTAGCAATACAAGTTGATAGGTATTTCTCAGTGTTTTATGCATCCAAATACACATGCATTTAAAAACAGATGTTTAGACCATTATGTATCTTTTATTTAATGAGGTAAAAGTTTTCAGAAGCCCAAAAACATACATTTACTCCTGTAAATATTATTGCTCTTTATAAATACATTGATGAAGATAATAAATAGGATGGGTTGTACGACTGAGACCTATCCTGTTTGTTATCTTTATAAGTCATTTGTGTGAAGTGCAGCTACACAATATCTGCTGGATTGTCCTCATCAACATGTAGCATTGGTTTGGGACATATGCCTAAACTGATCAAGCAGGATCTTACATGGGAAAAGCTGTGTTGGGAAATCTTAATGAGGCGGCACCTTGTCAGGTAATCCCCTATCATGAATGAATAATTTTTTACCTCTATGGCTTTAATCATATATTTATTTAAGAGGATATTACATTAAGACTAAAAGAAAATACAGTACATTTTCTTGCCCTATACAGTGTTATTCATTCTTATTTTAGCATATTTTTGAAATATTTAACTATAACAATGTATCATTGTATTAGTATTATATTTATATGATATATTAAAGCAACAATCCAACCTGATTTCAACATTTTTGCCTTAAAGCAAAACTATATGAAGATTATTAATAAGGTCATACAGAGAATGTAGTACTTAGACCCATTTTTAACATGCTGTAAAGCACGTATAAAAATGCACATATGGCAATCCTGTTACTAAGGTGAGCTCCTTGGCTGGAGAGACACTCCCACTAGGCGGTACATATTTCAGGCAAGCACCATGAGTTCATCTGCACTCAGATGCTGCTCTCAGCTCAGTCCTACTGCTTCCTATTTTAGAGTAAGGGATCTAACAGCCCACCCATGGCTGTTCTAAGGATAAGAAATGTGCACAAACGGAAATACGCACTCATTTGCTTGTGCATTGTTTGTCTCATCATCTATAAGTGTCTAGGGTAAGTGTTGTCTATTCTTTATTTGTCAGGTTGTGCTGCTATTAAACTATTTTTGGCTCTCTAGTATTTGTTGCAGATTTATGTAAATTTCCATCTTACATTTTACTGTAACATCACTCTTCCACTCATATGTTTAACTTTAATACAAGGACAAAAAGAAAATAACATATTTAACAAAACCAGTATTGATGATTTAGAAAAATAAAAAAAATACTTCCATCTGCAAATTCCTACAGAGCATGTCATGTGCTCAGTTCAAGAACAACTGCCCATGTGTCGCATAACCTGATTGTGACAGAAACTATGTGCAGCTTATTTTCCAGCACGCCACTAATGGGCTGGAAGAGGAGCAGAAAGGTGGGCCTGAGCGCCAACTTGTCGCAGTTCACCCTGGAGGGGGAACCCTTCCGTATCCTCGGGGGATCTGTTCACTATTTCCGTGTCCCCAGGGCGTACTGGAGAGATCGGCTGATGAAGATGAAGGCCTGTGGCATCAACACCCTCACTACGTAGGGATATTACTTGCATTATGATTGTTTTGTGTCATAAAACCCTTACCATTAGCTGAATGTTAATTTAAAGCATCCTCACAGATGTGTTCCATGGAGTCTGCACCAGCCAGAGAAGGGCGCGTTCAACTTCCACACACAGCTTGATTTAGAGTAAGGAGAATGTTGGTTTGCTTGTATTGACTATAGAACATATAGGAGTAATTTTACACCATGCATGTTGCTGGGTAGATCTAATAATTTAATCATTGCAAGGGTCCAAAACAAGATTTCTGCATATTATCTGTTTTGAAGGCCTTTTAGGAATACTCTCCTTCTCCTTCCCATCATCTAACCCCTAGAACCCAAGGGAGAAATGGGAGTGGGAGCCCCACCTGACAACAGCCTAATCTCCACAACAGCAGCAACTTATTAAAGCATTTACCCACACAGTGAAGAGGGATGTGACAACACTGTCTGCTACTGTTGTTGCCACTCACTCGTTACAGCCCTTTTTATAATACTTTTAGATCTTACTATGAGTCCTAACTTTGTGTTCTTTCTCTGATTCGTAGAGCGTACATATCTCTGGCAGGCGAGCTGGGGTTGTGGGTAATTTTATGTCCTGGGCCCTACATTTCTGCTGACATAGACCTGGGAGGACTGCCAAGGTAACACTGATGTTGTTTACATGCAACGTCTTAAGAGCACGAAGGAAAACATGGTTTTTGAAGATTTGTTTTAGTATGTCCGAGTCATTCAATTTTTTTCTTCTTTTTGAAGCTTTGGTAAAATCATATGGTGCAGTCACATTGTTTCATGTTTTGTCACGTACGTTGGTGTGCTTTGTATAGGTCTAAATCTGAGGAAATTAAGTGTCTTTTGTGGTGCATCAAGACCTGCCAAGTCCATGAAATGTGTGTGTCACTTTTGACTGTCCACTGTTTTGTATAGTGTGTGTGTATTGAGATGAAAGGTTTAGAAGCCTCACCATTCTACTGCATCAGGATTGGGTATGTTACTTTTGTAATGTCACCAAATCATTTTACTTTCTTTCCAAACTTAATGATCATCCGATCAACAGGGGATGAAAGCTCAATGTTCAAAGAGTGCACAAAATTATTAGCTAAAGTAATCAGAGAGTAGATAGGGCTGCCACTAGTTGGAGCCACTCAGAAGGTGAGATAATCTTCATCAGCAAAGACAGAGTGTCTGCATGGTGTAGGGTGAATCTGAATCTGTCTCGCAATCTGAAAATTGTAGGTTCGATTCCAGCTTCCTCCTGTCACATGTCGATGTGCCCCTGACCAAGTCACTTAGTAACTCCAGGTTGCCTGCTAATCTGTGTATTGATTCATGAATGTATGAGTGTGACTGAGTGAATGTGGTTCAAGTGTACAACTCTGAGTAGTCAAAATAACTAATTTTAATATTTGGGAGTATAATTTAATTCAAACTGCGTGTCTTCATTAAACATTGAAACACAAGGCAGATATTCAGTAGCATAAATCAGATGTTGGCAGATTGTTTTTTGTGCAGCTGGCTCCTCAGAGATGGCAGTATGAGAGTCAGGACAACTCACCCTGGCTTCACTCAGGCTGTCAACACTTACTTTGACAAACTTATACCAAAAATGGTTCCACTACAGGTAATTCTTCATCAGTAAACTGGAAATAAGTTTATCTAGCTTTAATTGGTTTCTCCAGCCTTAAATAAAATATTGTGTATTCTAGTTCAAGAAAGGAGGTCCCATCATTGCAGTCCAGGTTGAAAACGAATATGAATCCTTTGCAAAGGACCAAGGCTACATGTTATTGATTAAAGAGGTAAAATTATTGGCTTATATTAAAACTGTTTCTCCAAAATCTTACATATAGGAAAATATTTTGCCAGCAACAGATCATTCTGATGTGTATTACTTCTTATTATGTTTTTTATGTTGAAAGGCTTTACAGTCCAGAGGAATCAATGAGCTCTTGTTCACATCACATGACACCAACACATTGAAGTCGGGGAGTGTTGATGGAGGTACATGTCAGTGTATACACCTAAACATACAGAAACACTTTAAATGTTCATTTGTTTTCTTTGTCTTACAGTTATCCAGTCAGTAAAGCTACAGAAGCTAAATCAGAGAAACATCCAGGAGCTGAACGCCGTCCAGGTCTCTAATCTTTCTTTTTCATTCCAGTTCTCTGTTTGTTATTGAAATTCAGGACGTAAGCTGTGTTAGCTCAGATGTTTCTTGTAATGGTTTTCAGCCCAACAGCCTGTCCATGGTGATGGAATATTGGACTGGTTGGTATGATGCATGGGGGGACCTTCACCATGTTCTGCCTCCAGAAGGTAATTTATGTCCACTATGTTAGTGGGAGTTTCTTGAATAAATTGTAACCTCTCTGGATTTGTTTTGTACATCCATTGTCCACTTTCGTTACAATGTAGTCATTCTCTAGAGTCTCCTCCTTAAAACCCCAATGCCCTATTCTGCACTATTAAAACATCTGCATCCACCCAAACCCTTATTTTGGCCGCAGTCATTGCATCTCCTGGGACTAGGAGAGGCAGGGGCTCTCAAACCACCTGTAGGTGTCAAAACATGACACAATTCATGTTATGTCATGAAAACATACCCCCCCAAAAAAAAATTACAAATCTTTTTTGTGATTATACTTTTTTGTTTGATTAATTAATGATTTTGGTTAATAGAGGCTTGTTGGATGGGAATTTATGGACTGGAAGGCAAATTAATTTCTCATTTAGAATAATAAAGTTGTCTAAGTCAAAATCAAAGTAAGATCAACTAAAACGTCATTCCATAGGTGGTTAATTATACCAACATGTTGCTTCTGACTGGATGTAAAAACACTTTAAAGCTAGAGTAGTAAAATGACCCATTGGAGGGTCGATCTTATACTACTATATTTGTTTACTTAAGAAGACACTTTGTGAAAATGTTGATTTTTTTTTGTAGATATGGTTTCCACTGTGAGGAAAATTCTGAGAAGAGGCATGTCTGTCAACCTGTACATGTTCCACGGTGGATCCAATTTTGGGTTCATGACCGGAGCAGTCTCTGATCCTTCCTACAGAGCTTTGGTCTCCAGCTATGGTGGGTAAGCTCTGGCATAAACAAAACAGGCTAACCCTTTCATGCAAATCTGCACTGATTTTGCTTGAATGGTTAAACACTGATGTCTAAAATCTGGAGGATACAGTGTTGAGGATGTAAGAGCCAGCAGGTGGCGGTAGTGGACAGTTAACGTATCCTCTGATGCGTTTCAGATTATGATGCTCCATTATCTGAAGCTGGTGAATACACTGCAAAGTACCATCTTCTAAGGGATTTATTTTCTCGATACAACAGTAAGTTAACCATGAGCATACAGTACAGGTACAGTGCTGTGCAAAAATATTCACATTCCTTGATCTTTTTCTCATTTTGTTACAGTACAACCACAATCTTGAGTTTATTTTATAAGTATTCTATGTAACAAACCAGAATAAAGTACAGCAAAATTGTGAAATGTTAAGAAAAATAATACATGTGTGAAAATGTTAAATCTAAACCACCTTTCACAACTACAGTTGCAAATCTTTTGGGTTTATCTCTAACAGCTTTAAACATCGAGCAAATAGCTCAGCTTCCATCAGACTGGACAGGAAGCTTCTGTTAACATCAGTTTTCGGATTTTGTCAAATATTCTCAATTGGACTCAGGTAAACCTAAAATCACAATAAAATACATTGAGGTTTGAAGTTTTAATGGGACAAAATGAGTGAAAGTTCAAGGGGTATGATGACTTTTGCAAGGTCCTATTACCGACGGACATTGTTGCCTAATTGGTTTTTTTTTTGTCTTTGTTCAGCAAGAGGAGACAGCCTCCCAGACATGCCAACCTTGCGTTACAGGGAGGCCTATGAACCTGCCATTATGTACCAGCACCTGTCATTATGGGATGCTTTAAGCTTTGCTGAGGGAGTGAGTTTCACATAAAATGATAGGTAAATTATTATTATGAAAGGACTTTGCTTCCCAGTCAGATCACTGTTTTACGTTTCTTCTGCAGCCTTTCAAGTCATCCAAGCCAATAAACATGGAGAATCTACCTGCAAACAATGCCAACGGCCAGTCATATGGCTACACATTATATGAAACCACCATCAATAGTGGGGGGTTATTACAGTCAGGTGACAATGTTCGAGATCGTGCCCTGGTGAGTCATTAGAGTCATTGTTAGTGCAAATGAAGGTATGATCTCAGATTGGAAACTGGTCGTTTTGTTGCTTTTTTACTTTTTAGCTGAGAGAAAAACAATCCAATTGGGGATATTTGGCTGACCCAGTCCAGGGTCAAATATGGACCAATCCAGGCTTGGGTTTATTTAACACAACAGAAAAGGCTTATGGGTTTGACTCAGCATAGTGAGATTCAATGCAAAAATGATTTAAATTGACTAATGACTACAGTTTAGGCTATTGAAGAGTAAGTTAAAAAGAGTCAGTCAGTCAGTCAGTCATTTTCTACCGCTTATTCCATAGTGGGTCGCGGGGGAAGTTATAAAGAGAATAAGCCATATTCTAGATTAGTAAACAAGTAATATCTGAAATGAATTATTTATCCTTCTATTGTTATGTTCAGTGAAGTCAGGTTGCTGGTTTGCAAAAAATTGTGGCCTTTGAAGAATGATAAATCTTTGTAAACGTCCATTCTTCTTAGTTTATCACCTAAATATTTTGAGCTAAGTTGACAGCTCCACTTGGAACTAGTTCCCATCATTTATTATACTTTGTGTGAAATAAGGTTAAAAATATATAGAAGTCATGAAATCATTCACAAATTTGCATATGGATTATGTCATTGCTTGTTCTTTTCTGTTGTCTTTGCTCACATAAACATAATGGCTGAATTCCCAAAACAGCTGCTCTCATTCACATATTTTAATGCTTTTAACAGCAATAAAAACAACATTTAAATTTGGACTCTCTGAAAGTCTTTGCACAATTTCCCATCCATGACACAAAATAAGGGTCTGGCAGATAGTTATAAGGGTTAGAGCTTTAGCTTTTAGTTAATATCCTTGCATATAAAATTAAGTTGAACGCAGCAAAATCAGGTTTAGAGTGAGGGGAGACGTATAGATTTTATTTTCCTCCAAAGAAAAGGCTGCACAAATCATTGCCACCACGGCAGCATGTAGGTGTTAGTGCATCTGCATGCATATTAAGCTGGCTTAGCATCCATGCAGAGACTTTTGGAGAATGTTGGTGTGACAAGAACCTGAGGCCTATGCCATGCTAACAGTAAAACATCCTTATGAGTTTACTAACAACTCTGAAAACACTGCAATAAATAGAACATCCTCCAAGAGGAACTTTCTTCAGTAAGCCAGTTACAAATTGATGTTGATCTGTGTATTTTCTGCACAAAGGAGTGGTATATCATTGGGAAAAGAAGGAGATCCTAACATTAGCTCTTTAGAACCAGTGGTGTGAAAACTCTTCAGATACTGGAGTGGGAAGGTTGTTCTCTAAGCTTACAAATGAAGAAGTGACACATAGCAGGCACTGCTGTCTGGAAGTTACTTTTACAAGATCAGCTAATTTGCCCTCCATCTGGCTGTTGTTTGCAAAATAGATCACTGATTTTATTTATTTATTTTCCAAAATATCGTATAGTATTTTTCTCTCAGTAGTTTCTTCATGGTTTTGGCTTTGGTTTATTCTGAAGTTATCTATATTGCATGAATATCACCAAAAATGTGATGCAGTAATGGAGGGGAACCACTTTTCTTTTAAGGGAACTAGAATATTTCTGTGTTTTAGAATTTAATTTTAAAAAATCATATTTTTCCTGCAGGTGTTTGTAGACAGAAGATACATTGGCCTTTTCAAGCATCAGAACCTCGAGCTGGCTGTTCCTGATGGTAAGGTATGAACAAAGAAAGCACTGGGTTTGTTGGCTGCATTGGACCCTGCAGTTGTTTCTGTTTGAGTGTAAACATTAAAGCTTTTGATCCCTACAGGAAAAGCGTACTTTGAGCGTCCTGGTGGAAAATTGTGGACGAGTTCACCATGGAAGGGACCTTGACAAACAACACAAAGGTGATCAGCAGAAATGCCTACAGTTCATTGATTTGCCTGGTATGAAACTATTCCCACTCTCAGAGGGTAGTTGATGAGTGCTTTGATTTGTGCTCTTGCAGGTCTAGTAGGAGACATTTTATTAAACCAAATTCCCTTGCGAGATTTTACAATATACAGTCTAGATATGAAACCCAGCTTTATTGACAGGTTTGTGTCCTTTAATAAACCCAACAACCTGCATACATCTTTCAGCTGTGTTTAAAACTATTTAAAGGAAACTATTTCAGTCTTTTTCAGGCGCCTTGGAAAAGTCTCCCAGAAAATCCAAGTTTTCCTGGATTTTTCCTGGGGAGGCTGTTTGCATACAGCTATCCAAGTGACACATTTGTCAAGCTGCCAGTAAGTTAAAAGAGACATTTATTCATATGACACAGAAAGGTTGAATGAAAGAAGGCTCATTAGCAGACTTTTATTTGTGTTTGATTTGTGTGAATGATGCTGCAAAGCCAACTACTGCTCAGTGATCTGTGTGTCTTTTCATATGTGTTATTCTGAGTGCTAAAGCAAATGCATGCAAATGTTTTAGGGCTGGGATAAAGGTGTTGTGTTCATAAATGGTCTGAATCTCGGTCGCTACTGGTCAATTGGTCCACAGCAGGCCCTCTACCTTCCTGGACCCTTTCTCAACAGTGGAATAAACCAGGTAAAGCTGAAATACAGTCTTTTACTGCAGTAACAAAATCTTAGTTAAAAATAAAACCACCAAACCTTTAATTGAAGTACATTTATTAAGTGGGGAAAATATCCCAGGTTAAGAAATAATTACTTGGCACAACTATTGACACCCCTGCTACAAATACTTTGTACATCCCCTGTTGCCAACAGGTCAGGATGTTTTCTTCACTCATAACATTTGCTATGGTTGGAGTGAACAGAAAGATCCTGAATCATTTAAAATATCCTAATATTTCAAAGATCTTATGATGCTATGCAGTTTAAAAAGGTTCTCAGAGCCTTTAGAAATAAAACAGGCCCATAGCATCACACACCCTCCACCATACTCAACAGTGGAAATTTGGTGTTTTTCCCCTTAATCATCTGCAGTGTTTCCTGCTGAAGAGTTCAGTCTCATTCTCATCTCACCAAAGTGTACGATTCCAACAAGTCCCAGTAGAATAAAGAACCCGTTGGCATGTAGATAATGGTTGATATGGAGATTTGGTGACCCCCAAGATGCAACTCTTTGCCAGAGTACGCAGCGTGAGCTGTGGAGATTATTTTACTTCTCTAACCTTCCTGCTCACTGTAGACTGATAAATATGGGTTCTTGGCCAGCATAGTGTCCAGTGGTTAAAAGAAATGCACCTTTTTTTCACATCATATTTATTCCCCAGGGAAACACAAAACTCTGATCAATGTAAAAATGTAAAATATAATTAAAATTGGTTACAGTTCTTTTAACACAACTTCTATTGGCATCAACAGTTGTGTCACTGTTTCCCCACTGTACTCAAATTAAAGGATCTCAGTGAGAGATTGTGCTATAGCAATAAAATGAACCTTATTGTAAGGGTTTTTACACTTATTTAGCATGTCTTATAGAGAATGCATCCAGAGTGGGTTACTGCAAATGTCCACAAATAATTATTGTCATTTTTATACTTGAATAGAATGCCCAAGCACTTCCCAGATATCATGAATGTTAAGTACCTCATCTTCTTGTGAGTCTAACTTGGAAGATTTGAAGACAATTAGAAAAACTGGGAACTGAAACCGTATTTAATACTTTAATATCACATGTGAACAAATAGTTTTTACCAGCAATGCGAACAGCAATTTCATTTATTTAACACATGCTGCTTCTCTAAAAAAGTTGGTATGAAAGTACTCGTACTTGTACTTGTTGTCTTCCGCTCTATCCGTAACCGGGTAGCGGGGGCAGCAGACTCAGTAGAGACACCCGGACGCCCCCCCTACCCCAGCTCCTCCTGGGGAAGCCTAAAGAATTCCCAGGGCAGCCAAGAGACATAGTCCCTTAGCGTGTCCTGGGCCGTCCCCTGGACCTCCTCCTGGTGGGACGTGCCTGAAACACCTCCAAAGAGAGGCAGGAGGCATCCGGTATAGAAGTCCGAGCCACCTCAACTGGCTCCTCTCGATGTGGAGGAGCAGCAGCTCTACTCAGAGCTCCTCCCGGATGGCTGAGCTTCTCACTCTTTCTCTAAGGGAGTGCCCGGCCACCCTACGGAGGAAGCTCATTTCAGCCGCTTGTATCCGGTATGAAAGTATCAAATATAAATCAGTGCTGATTTTTATGTGTCTCATTTTTCTCTTTACATAAATTAGGTCATTGTATTTGAGGAGCAAGAGGGAGACTACAAGGTCCACTTTGAGGACTCACCTGATCTGGGCATGGCAGCAGAAATCCAGTGACCATCTTCAATATGTAAAAAGGATGTCGTGCAAAAAAAAACCTTTTACTGTTATCATATTCAAATAAAGGGTGAACAATGCTGTTAACAATCTGTCATTAAATACTTGGCCACAACAACTGTACACAGTGCCTTGCAAAAATATACAGACCATTTAAACTTTTCGACGTTTATTAGGATGTACCCTGCCTCTCTGACTGCTGGAGATAGGCACCAGTGAGCTGCAGGACCCTGGAGGGATAAGAGGGTACAGACAATGGATCGCTGGACGTTTGATATGTTGCAACCCAAAAGCTTCATGTATTTTATCCATGTAGTGCATAGTGATGAAGGAGAAGGAAAATGATACATGTTTTTTTTATTTTTTTACTAATGCTACATTTGAAAAGTGGGATGTCCATTTATATTAAACCCTGAAGACCACAAGTAAAGGGTCCATTTGCTTTCACATGCCACCTACAGGGGTTGGACAATGAAACTGAAACACCTGTCATTTTAGTGTGGGAGGTTTCATGGCTAAATTGGACCAGCCTGGTAGCCAGTCTTCATTGATTGCACATTGCACCAGTAAGAGCAGAGTGTGAAGGTTCAATTAGCAGGGTAAGAGCACAGTTTTGCTCAAAATATTGAAATGCACACAACATTATGGGTGACATACCAGAGTTCAAAAGAGGACAAATTGTTGGTGCACGTCTGTGACCAAGACAGCAAGTCTTTGTGATGTATCAAGAGCCACGGTATCCAGGGTAATGTCAGCATACCACCAAGAAGGACGAACCACATCCAACAGGATTAACTGTGGATGCAAGAGGAAGCTGTCTGAAAGGGATGTTTGGGTGCTAACCCGGATTGTATCCAAAAAACATAAAACCACAGCTGCCCGAATCATGGCAGAATTAAATGTGCACCTCAACTCTCCTGTTTCCACCAGAACTGTCCGTCGGGAGCTCCAAAGGGTCAATATACACGTCCGGGCTGCTATAGCCAAACCTTTGGTCACTCGTGCCAATGCCAAACGTCGGTTTCAATGGTGCAAAAAGCGCAAATCTTGGGCTGTGGACAATGTGAAACATGTATTGTTCTCTGATGAGTCCACCTTTACTGTTTTCCCCACATCCGGGAAAGTTAGTGTGGAGAAGTCCACACTAAGCCCCAATATCATGGCAATCCCTTGGCCCAATACTTGTGCTAGATGGGCGCGTCACTGCCAAGGACTACCGAACCATTCTTGAGGACCATGTGCATCCAATGGTTCAAACATTGTATCTTGAAGGCGGTGCCGTGTATCAGGATGACAATGCACCAATACACACAGCAAGACTGGTGAAAGATTGGTTTGATGAACATGAAAGTGAAGTTGAACATCTCCCATGGCCTGCACAGTCACCAGATCTAAATATTATTGAGCCACTTTGGGGTGTTTTGGAGGAGCGAGTCAGGAAACGTTTTCCTCCACCAGTATCACGTAGTGACCTGGCCACTATCCTGCAAGAAGAATGGCTTAAAATCCCTCTGACCACTGTGCAGGACTTGTATATATCATTCCCAAGACGAATTGATGCTGTATTGGCCGCAAAAGGAGGCCCTACACCATACTAATAAATTATTGTGGTCTAGAACCAGGTGTTTCGGTTTCATTGTCCAACCCCTGTAATTGTTGAATAGACTTCATATGTGTATAATGTTAGTTCAGTATAAATGCAGCTTTTCTGTTTTTTAGAGAACATGAGTGAACAAATAGCACCATTAAGACCAAGGAGCACAGCAAACAAGTCAGACTGAAAGTTTGATCATTTTAAAGCAGGTTTGTGTTGGAATGATATCCCAAACTTCAGATATCTGATGGAAGAGTCTCTAATCCATAGAAATGAAACAGTATGGCTAAAACAACAAACCTAACAATACAAGACCACCTACCTAACCTGATAGGCCAGAGATTAATCAAAGAGTGATATAAACAAAGTCCACAGGCCTTTTGTAACTTCTGGAGGAGCTGGAGAGATTCACATATTCACAGCAGTACTAAACAACTAGTATCCCTGCAAGAAGAAAGTTATTGCTGACAGAAAGCCATTCCAAGTCATGGTTGCAGAACCTCTTGGTCTACATGCAAAGTGTTGTGTTTGGTGAAAAAAATAATCGGTGAACATTAGTCTAAACACACCATCCTGATGTTGAAACATGGTGGTGGTAGCATCATGCTATGGAGTGCTTTTCTTCAGCAGGGACAGGGAAGCTAGTCAGATTAGATGGGACTATGGCTGGAACTAAATACAGGACAAGCCAGGGAAAATAAGCAGTTAGAAGCTCCAATGGACTTGAGACTGGTTTGGAGGTTCCCCTTCTAACTGTCATGTTTTGAGTTCCTAGAGGACCATGGTGGCAATAGGACATCAGCAGGCACATAGTGGTTGAATATATTTTGATGTAAACTCACAGGGCATGGAAGGAAGCACAAGAATCCAGGGATTCCAACAGCAATGACAACATCAGTGACATCAGACTTCCAGACCATGAAGGAACAGAAAACAGGAACTTAAATACACAGAGGTGAACAGAACTGCATGAAAAAACAGGTGAGTGCAATCAACAGAATCAAAAACAGGTGCGAATCATGAGACTCAACACAAGTGCAGTATTTTTCTTAGTTCCCAGTTGTAGCTCCTGAAACAAACAGGACTCAAGGAGTTGTGCTTCACTTCACCCTTTGCCATTTTTTACTTTCTCAGTTTTTGTCGTTTTGCATCTGACTTTTTCGGATATGAAACAGTACCATGGGACCTTTTGTATCGGAAATGCCTCAGTTCATACCTGCCAGGTGGATATTTCAGTCCCTCTAACAAACGATGATTGAAAGTAATATTCTACTGTATGGAAATGTGGCTTTGTGAGTCCAGAGTTTTTTATGTTTTTTTCAGGGCTCCCCATCTATCTTATTTTATAGTCAGCTGGACCAAATCGGAATTAAAACCAAAATGAATTAAAAATATATGGTGCAATACAAGTTTTAAAAAATATTTTGTTCGTTTTTAAAAAGTTATATGAAACTATTATTTCTCTCTATAATCAATGAAAAATATTTGACAACCAAGAAAAATGACCACATTAACCATGGTTTAAGTACATACGAAGTGGTTCATTTTCAGGTCCGCAATGTAAACAGGAAAGGAAAGCTACAAACTGGGGTTAAGCATTGGGAAAGACGCGAATCGACCAGTAGCCAACGCACGTCCCAGTTTGAGGAATGGGTACTACATTTCCCAGGTTTCCTAGAGGTTGGAGCTTGCGCAATATGTTTTGCACGGCCCTGGTTTTTGTCAGTGTGTGCTTGGTGTTTGTTATTGTCACATTAGGAAAGTAAAATACATATTTAACGGGACCGTAACTGTGAACGTATCGTATGAGGTAAGGGAGATAATGGCGCTCCTTGTGTGTTCTGTCTTTGTCTTCGCTCGCCCCTTGAAGTGTTGTCTTGAATAATAAAAAGCACAGTTTAAGCTGTTCAGCGTTAACACTGAGCTAACACAGGGACAAGCTAGCAGCAGCACTGAAACAACCCACCAAAAGTCAAAGATTATGTGTGAGGGACTTCCTGTTAAACAGTTTACCCAAGGACACTGTTAACTGATCGAGTTTAAAGGGGTTTTGGGAGGTCAGAGGGATCCACTTTTGCCCGAGCGCCCCCAATAAATCAAGCTAACTACCAGTAGTCAGCTTGCTAATGTTAACTCACAAACAATAACCCTAACTATATGTGTCTTAAATAATCAGCTGTACCTTCTTACCGAGCTCGTTTAAGAAAAAGCAAAGAGGCAATGTGGTTTTTTGAAGTTCCCATGGAATAAATGCGAGGATCTGTTGCTAATAAACAAAATCGGCATGAACTGTTAAGTCAAAAGCTTCGTTTTTCTGAGTTCAAAGACAGAAGTTCACCCAGCTGAGAACAAAGGATCCATCCAGACTGTTTTCCTTCTGTGTTAGGTTGTTAACTTGTTTGTACTTTTACAACTTTAGACTTATGGCATTACTTAAATCCAATTTACTTTAAAGAACAAGTCAGCATTTATGTGACTCCATGATTTTTTGGAAACTAGTGACAAATGTCGGTTAAATGTTTAATTTAATGACAGGATGTTGAACGGATTGATTTTTCCAAACACGATGTTACATCGTTAGTGATTCAGCACAAGATAGCTACTAGACATCCCACATAAAGTCTCTCAAACGTTTAAACTGTTTGATTTTTATGAAACTGAACAATCACAATTCTGAAGAGCATACAGGATTTGTTGTGTGTGTAAAGGTAACATTTTGTTTCAGATAAGCATATTAAACTAAGTACAGAATGTTGGTTGAAAATATAAAATGAATCCCTTGGTATTATCTTAGTCAGTGATTTGTTTATTTGCTTGCATTTATGGGACAACATGAAGGCTTACTTTTGTTTGTTGATTTGTGGCAGGTTACTACATGAGCCCCCCCCTGCCATGAGAGCAGACTGCCAGGTCAACAGCCCCCCCTCCTTCTGCAGTTGATGGATCTGCAGCTGGTCCAGAGATGACGGACAGCATCAGGGCCTTCCTCCACAATGTTGCGACGGTAAGTCGACATGCGAGTCACGACAGAGTGCAAACGGACAGTCATCGGAATAGGCTCCTTTAGCTCAGTTTTTTTAAAACAGCAGGGTTTCAAATATTCCTGTGTTCACCTGAGCGGATGGCCTTCATCCACATTAGCCTTGTTGGTTTAAACAAAACTCCTAATGACATGTGGAGAGTTGGGCATTCAGTGCCTTGTGAAAATCACAGCTTACTGGCTCTACTTGAAACATGCCATGTGCACTATATGTAACTTTTTCCTAGTCAGATTTGTCAGCAGGGGCTTTGGTCTTGGACCAAGAGCCAACCAAAGGTATAAGTGAACAAACCCCAGGCCAATAGAGGGCCCACAGGACCACATCTCCTTCGTTTATCAAGAATGAGCCTTCTTTTATTTTCACATCAGAGGTTTGTGAATTGCAAATTTAAAAGCATTGAAATTTAAATGTATTTCGGATTTAAAACAACTGACAGATATACTAGTTAAATTTATACAGAGAACAACTATTACAATATAGTTCTTAGATAGTTACCTTAACAGTGACACGAGGTTGCTGCTAGTTTAATCACTTCTATTTGGAACTAATCAATAAATAATTGACAGTTGGGCCCCCTTAAACACTATACTCGTGACATGACCCAGGTGGGTCAGAGAAACAACCTTGTTGCCACAATTTCCTGACTGCCATTTATTTAAAAATGTGAAAAAGAATTGTGGTTAAAAATTCAAATTCTGCTTAGGGGCCGATACAATTTAGGACTGCCTTGATATGGATCTACAATAAACTCGAAATGGGTAGATAGTAACTAGGGATGCACCAGTATAAAAATTAGAGCCGATATCAATATCTGATATTAATATTGGTGCTATGGTCGCCAACCGATATTTACCGATATATGTATAAAATGTATTTCCCTGCCTTTTCGACACCATCAAAAAATGACCACGCAGGTGACGTTGCTTCTCTGCCTCGGTTAAACACCCCAGAATCCTGCGCTGCATCACTAGCTTGGTCACATGCCCAAACAAATACCAGATGGTCAATATCGGCCCGGTTTTACTTATGGGACCGATACCAATATGTTAAAAATGACTAACATCAGCCGATATCGATGTTAATGCAGATGTATCGTGCACCACTAATAATTACATATTTGTTTATTTTACATGAAGCACAATGTGTGGAATAACAATTTTGTAGCTTGGTTGTACTAATGTGCGATGAGGAAGATTCAGTTCTTTATGTTGCTCTGTGAGAGCTAATGAAGGTTTAAATATCACGATAAAAAAACATTAGTTACTCAGAATAGGTCCCAAAATGTAGCTAGTGAAGTTTTTACAGAAGTGACCTGAACCCAATGAATAAAATCCACAACAAAGTCATTTTCTTTAGGCTATGTCCCTAATAAAGTATTAATTCCATCAACAATCATGAAAAGGTTTTAATTAGATAATAACACGGCTGCTGTTGTAGGAACATCCAACCAACCCAACCAGGATGTTTTGTCCCGACGATGCACCATCTCATACCCAACTTGGGGACACATCGTACCTCTGTTGAAAACTGATGATGGAACATCATTTTCCATGATCTAGTCATAATCAAGTGTAAGGAAATGTGGTTATGTGACTCAGTTAAATTGTGTTTTCCAGCAGGAAGTAACTCGGGTAAGCTGGCCTAAACACAGATATAATTTTTAGAAAGCTATATATATTTAAATAAAATTATACATTTGGGTTTTTTATATGCTGTTATATTCCCTCACAGTCATGTTTCTATTGTAGTTTAGCAGTTGACTGACCCTCATCCCTGTTTGTTTGGGTATGCTAGGGGATCAAGGACTCCATATTGGGGATTGGAACCATCTCCAAGCTGGATGCTCGCATCCAGCAGAAAAGGGAGGAGCAGCGGAGAAGAAGGGCCAGTGGAGCCCTGGCACAAAGACGGGCACAGAGTGAGGAATGTAAACCGGACAAGTAGGTTGGAGTTCTGCTAATTTTCTGAATGAGGCCAGATCTGAGGCCAGTTTTCACAGATCTGCTTGTGTTTTTACTACAACATCTCAATATTGAAGCCCACAAGTTACATCTGTTTATTGTAGAATATTACCAGATGTGACCAGTTGGATCTCTCCACTTCAAAGGTCTTCTCATTCACAAAGGACCTGCAGGAGATCATTTCTCTAAAAGCTAAAGACAGAAAACATGTTTGATACGTGCTAAAAATGCCCAAACACGTTGTGAAATATAAAGCACCATAGACAGATGAGCTGTGGAAGCCTTGCAAACACAAAAGCTGTCAAACAAATGCATTAAACCCATGATGCCAGTTGGACCTGAAGTTTCCCCTTTAAACACAAAACATTTAGCTGTTCTTATAGTTTCTGAGGGAAAGTTTGATGAGGTTGGTTAAAAAAACTGAATGTACAAGCAAGGTTAGCCCCTAAAGCATAAACTCCGTGACAATGGGTTCTTTTCATTATTAGCATTTCTATTTTCTCTCTTCACTCATTTCCCCTGCAGCATTGGAAAGTCCAAACTATTTTGGCTGTTTGTAACAATCTGAGTCCTTCAGCATCAGCTATCTGCCAGAACCATATCTGTGTCCTATAGTAGTATTTCATATATTTTTATGTCAAGTTATTAAAATGCTCATTCATACAATACCTGCCATCTCAGCAGTCAGCAAAAACAACTGATCATACGACTCTTTAGTCTTTTTCTTCCAGATATTTACAAAGTTAAACATCCCATTTACCTTCAGTTGTATTTCTACATTATGCAGCATGGCCTTTCTGCACAATGTAAAAATACATAGAAATAGAATTTTAAATTAATACAATGTTACAAAATGTTTAAAACTGGATTCCTACAAAGTCTGGAAAAATGTGAAATTGATTTAAGTAGTTCCTAGGTCTGGATAAGTGTTAGAGCTGCACAATATATTGAACTGCAGTTGTCATCACAATGTCCACGTGTGCCATATCTCAATCACAAAAGACTCCTTTAATGCACTGTTTGTTAATGCAAATTTTGCATGTCTGCAATATTCTTGGCCTGTTGAATGGACTTTCCCTGGCCTGATGACCACGCTGGTTGTATATATGTAGTGGCTCTGATGCTGAAGCTCACAAATTTGGACACGGTAAAGGAAAAGAAAAAGAGTGATTAAAATTGTGGGTCAATATCATCGTTGCAAGTTATAGTATTGCAGTTGCATATATTCTTGACATCATGTCAAGTTTTAATAAGTATGGAAAAGGACGAGTCTTTGTTTTCTTTCTTTCATAAAGGGAAATTAGAGGCTGGTAAATATGGAATTTTGTGTGTGAACCCTGTTTACCCTTAATCTTACACTGTGGAATTAAAAATTGGATGTTTTGAAAAAGTGAATGTGGAAAAAGAGCTTGAATAATCCATAAAACATCAGTAATTAAACAGGAATGATTTAGGACATTGCAGTTTGTCCCATAATGACTGTGAATGCAGCACTGGGTCATAATATTGCATCACTAGAGAGCTACTGCGTCACCAACAAATGCACTTAGTTTTACAGAAAGTATCTCATATAAAGACAATAGAAAAAATGTCTATAGTTTTAGGGAGAAACTGAACTGTAGCCACAGTGATGCCAAATGTTATTGAAGTATTATTTTAAACTTCACAATATTGTTGTTTCTTACGCCTTACTGTTCCAACTATTATATTTACTTTGGAGCAGCACCTTAATTTTATTTTACCCATTTATTTATTCTTGGAAACAAAGGAGAAACCACTTCAGTGATCAAGTTAAAATGCATTACATTTTACGGTCAGCACAATAATAAACACTGAAACCATATAATTAGGATTAAATACTTAACATGTATCAAACTACAGCATGAAACAAATGAGCCATGCTAATGATATATTGCAAAGGTTAAAATGTAACGGGGTTCTCACAAGGAATTATTATGAGCGTTGCAGGCGGCGGGGAGATACAATGAGCGTATCGGCCTAATTTTAAATGCGGTGGCGAGAACCCTGTGTAACTGAATTATGAATGATAATTACAGGTCAGAGAATGGTAAATCTGTAAAAAGTAGAAAATAAGTTTAACTTCTGCACCAAACTAATTTACTAAAGGCAAGATTTAGCTTAGTGGAAAACAGACAGAGTGTTTCTGTATCAAATGGGCGTCAGAAAAATAAGTGTGTGTTAAACCATCCTTAACTCCCTAGAGTGGCTACAGCAGCTGGTGTGGTCGACAAACATCAAGGAGTCTTCTCCAAGTGGTTTCCCAATTAATCCTCTGTTGAATCCAGAAGGGTGGTTCTCGGACCTTCGGCCCATGGTGGCCGGAGGAGTTCACTTCAAGGGTCGGGTTGGCTTTCTGGTGCCCAAATGATACTGATCTCTGCTTAGCTTAGAAAATACTAGAATTCTACTTTTGCCTACTATAGATTTCTGCTTTCTAGGTTCTCCTGCACCCCTCTGTGTTCAAATCATCTCTGCATGCCTACCTTCTTCTCCTGGTGCTTATGCTAGCAGTAACACAGGGAGGCTGGGTTGGATTTCGGCCAATCAGGACCTCCTCATATCCTGCCTGTGTCAAAGTCTAATTAAAGTTTTTTTGAAGGTCTTATATAATAATAAATATAATATAATAAAACCTTAATTTACCATCTTCACTTCTGAAATGTCATATTCCATCAACACAAAACACTGGAGAAAGCATACATGACATTCATTGTGGTGGTTTCAAGTTTTAGTATGTTTAATGTGTGACAGGTTTTAAATCTAGCAATTACAACTTGTGAAACTGATGCTACACAAAATCAAATGAACAAGTAATCAATAAAACATAATAACTAGCATTGGGATCTCTAAACATATAACTTGATAACTTTTAAAATTCCCTAAAACAGGTGAACACTGAATCAAATCCTGATATCCCAGCGAATTAATTGGATGACAGTGAAGCTGTCTCATATTAACATCATTCCTATTTGGGAAAATGTGGGGTGGGGGGGTTATGCAGCCAGGCCTTCTTCTATGGTGGATTTTATTCTACTTATTGTGAAAATGAAATACTATGATAATGAACCTCACCTCAGTCCCTACACTCAGTAGGCTCACATTTTAATTTAAGCACAGGGCTCCTACACAGTCTTAAAAAAATCTAGAAATGCATGGAATTTGCAATTATTATTTTCATGTCTGGCTAGGTATGGAAGTACATATGGTCCTTTTATCATACTACAAAATTAGGAGTCGACTTGGAGCTTTTTCATAATTGTAGGCATATTCAAATAACATAGATCTGATTACTGTGCATATAGTCTCAATATAAAGAAAGCCAGATACAAATCTTGTATGGAATTATGAAATGGGAAAGCTGTAAACATGAGGGTCGAGCTGGAGAAAGGCATTTAAGATCCAACTGGACAGAAAATCTGCAAAATATTGAATTCAGTTATATATTGAAACTATCTGTAATGATGGATTTATTAGCCTCTTTCTGAAAACATTTCAATAACAAACCTGTGAAGAAGAGCCGCTTCTGAGCTCACCTCTGGCCATTCATAAATCATGAGTGGATGTGTTAATGTCCTGGACAGCTGAGAGTTTATAACAAATATAGCTGGTAGTGGGGGAAGGCAGACGGTGTCCTGTAGCATCGGCATCAGCACTACACATAAAAGCTGCATTGTAAGTCTCTCCATACCTTTTCTTCATGACCGATGAACTCAATGTTGCGATCCTGTTGACCAAGCAAATGCTTCAAATATATATTCATTTTCTCACCTTCTTACTCCTCCCGTCGGAAGGGATTCATGGGTCTGGTTTATGCTTGTCTGGTCTCACAAACTCTATGACATCACTGGATCAGTCCCTTGACCCGCAAAGCCAGCTTGGCCCTGTACCAATCAGGGATGCGAGGCTGTGACTACCTCACTTGGCGAGTCAGGGGCGAAACAGAGGTGGTTTGACTTCTGCTGCCCTCTTCTCATGGGTCCTTTAAGAAAACACACGGAGACGGCAAAAGGAAGGGAAGTGTTTGTGAAAGGGTCTATGTTCTAAATGACCGTCTGTGTAGTCAGGTGGAATAAATCATTGTCATTAAACACAACTATCGGATATGTATCCGATCTAGTACCACATATGAAATGGCACAATTTAGATTTTTTTTTTTTTTTGGGGAAGTGAAAAAAATCGCATTTGGCTCATTCTGACTAACATCAAAAAGTCAGATTGGGGCCTGCAGTGTGAATGCAGCCTAATCTATACCTCATTGTGTGGGTTAATAGTTGGCTGTTTGGATGCAGCCTTTAATAGATGAAATTCTTTCTCTCAACCATAGTGCTCTGAATATCTCTGCTCTGCACAGACACATCTTTGTCCTATTGTCAAACTCAGAGGGTAGAAAATGTACTTTAGAGATGAACTAAAGTCTTTTTTACTGTTAAAAACCTCTAACGGTTGTTATTTGTTTTGTCTTTCAGTGAGCCTAAAGTAGCCAGCAGGATATTTCAGTGCTGTGCTTGGAATGGAGGAGTGTTCTGGGTAAGATGTTCTCAGCTCAGTTCTCTCCTTCAAGCTCCTCTGTTTACAACTCTGGTTTTGTTCAGGAGAAATATTTTTCTCAGCCAAACAGAACCTTTACAGAACTATAATTTTTTCTCTTCAGCTCAGTCTGTTTCTCTTCTACCGGGTCTTCATCCCCCTTCTGCAGACCCTCACAGCAAAAATCATCGGTATGCATGGCTGCTAGTAGTTCTGTAGCTGATTGTCTGGCTTGTTGTGTGAAAACCAGACGGTGATCAAAGCTGTTTCTGCTCCAGGTGACCCCTCCCTCCATGGCAGTGTGTGGTCCTGGTTAGAGTTCATCCTAACCTCTGTCTTCAGTGCTCTATGGGTTCTCCCCCTGTTCGTCCTTAGCAAGATAGTGAACGCCATCTGGTTCCAGGTAAGACCCTGCCAATGTTGAAACCATGGCACAGTCTGCAGTGTTGATTTAAAAAAAAAATGTTTTTATAAATATAGATACAATTATTGGTTTAACTGGAGCTTGGTCAGGTCATTGCGGTAAAGTTGTTCCTGTAGGTGCAGAAGTCAGCCTGTGTTCTTTGTTTGCAGGATATAGCTGACCTAGCTTTTGAAGTGTCTGGCTGCAAAGCTCAGCCGTTCCCCAGCGTCAGTAAGATCATCGCAGACATGCTGTTTAACCTTCTCCTCCAGGCTCTCTTCCTCATTCAGGTAAACACTTTCTCTCTGATGCCTTCTTCGTTTTCTAAAAAACTACATTCCTGTTTATGTGAAGCTACCAAAACGTGTGTGTGTGTGTTTTTATAACAATATTTTGTAAAGTAGCAAAATTGTGGGTTCATTTTTTAAGAATCAGCTTTGAAATAACTAATTATGAAGCATATCAGCCTGTAATTTATAAGAAATCAATCTCACATTAATGGCAAAATGATGCATTTAAAATCTGTGTTCCATCAGGGGATGATTGTTAGCTTGTTCCCCATTGATGCAATCGGACAGATGGTTAGTCTCCTCCACATGTCTTTGCTCTACTCTCTATATTGCTTTGAGTATCGCTGGTTCAACCACGGTGAGATTATCCTTCATTTCCACTCTTATAATTAATTATGTGGTTTTAAGAGTCGACTCAAAGAAAAAGATCCGTCTTTTTCACTTTGTTAAAGGCATAGAGATGCATCAACGACTGTCCAATATTGAGAGGAATTGGCCATATTACTTTGGCTTTGGTTTACCCATGGCTCTGCTGACTGCCATGCCCTCTTCATACATCATCAGGTCAGTTGCATCGATTTTCCTAAATATAATGAAATTACAGAAAAGGGATATTTTATATTACATTTTGAAGCATGACTCTTACAAAAAGAGCTTTAATGTCCAGTATGTACCACTAGGTTGTCTGCAAAACAAGAAGGTATTTTATTCTGAAAGATTTACCTTAATTAGTTCATATTTGATCTGTTTTTTCCCTTTCTAGTGGCTGCTTGTTCTCCATCCTTTTTCCTCTGTTCATCATCAGTGCTAATGAGGCAAAAACACCAACAAAACTATAGTGAGTGTGTCAGCTACTGGCTACTTCTTAAATAGATGCAGTAGTGGTGGAAAGTCTTGAGCCAACTCTCATTGATCTGTTTTGCTGCCAAAAAGCCAGACCTCTCTATGCAGTGCCTTGCAGATATATTCATATCCTTTGAAAATGGTCAAATTTTGTCTCCTTACAAAAACAAACTTCAAATTACTTTATTGGGCCTTCAGGAGATCAACAGGAAGGAGTGCATAACTGTGACATGTAAGCAAAATGATGCATCCCTAAATAAAATCCAGTGCAACCCGTTGCCCTCAGAAGTCACTTAGTTAGTTAATATAGTCTACCTGTGTGTTGTTCAATCTGAGTATACAGGTCCTTCTCAAAATATTAGCATATTGTGATAAAGTTCATTATTTTCCATAATGTCATGATGAAAATTTAACATTCGTATATTTTAGATTCATTGCACACTAACTGAAATATTTCAGGTCTTTTATTGTCTTAATACGGATGATTGTGGCATACAGCTCATGAAAACCCAAAATTCCTATCTCACAAAATTAGCATATTTCATCCGACCAATAAAAGAAAAGTGTTTTTAATACAAAAAACATCAACCTTCAAATAATCATGTACAGTTATGCACTCAATACTTGGTCGGGAATCCTTTGGCAGAAATGACTGCTTCAATGCGGCGTGGCATGGAGGCAATCAGCCTGTGGCACTGCTGAGGTCTTATGGAGGCCCAGGATGCTTCGATAGCGGCCTTTAGCTCATCCAGAGTGTTGGGTCTTGAGTCTCTCAATGTTCTCTTCACAATATCCCACAGATTCTCTATGGGGTTCAGGTCAGGAGAGTTGGCAGGCCAATTGAGCACAGTGATACCATGGTCAGTAAACCATTTACCAGTGGTTTTGGCACTGTGAGCAGATGCCAGGTCGTGCTGAAAAATGAAATCTTCATCTCCATAAAGCTTTTCAGCAGATGGAAGCATGAAGTGCTCCAAAATCTCCTGATAGCTAGCTGCATTGACCCTGCCCTTGATAAAACACAGTGGACCAACACCAGCAGCTGACACGGCACCCCAGACCATCACTGACTGTGGGTACTTGGCACTAGACTTCTGGCATTTTGGCATTTCCTTCTCCCCAGTCTTCCTCCAGACTCTGGCACCTTGATTTCTGAATGACATGCAGAATTTGCTTTCATCCGAAAAAAGTCCCCCGCAGGTCCCCCAAGGTCTGGAATCGGCCCTTCTCCACAATCTTCCTCAGGGTCCGGTCACCTCTTCTCGTTGTGCAGCGTTTTCTGCCACACTTTTTCCTTCCCACAGACTTCCCACTGAGGTGCCTTGATACAGCACTCTGGGAACAGCCTATTCGTTCAGAAATGTCTTTCTGTGTCTTACCCTCTTGCTTGAAGGTGTCAATAGTGGCCTTCTGGACAGCAGTCAGGTCGGCAGTCTTACCCATGATTGGGGTTTTGAGTGATGAACCAGGCTGGGAGTTTTAAAGGCCTCAGGAATCTTTTGCAGGTGTTTAGATTTAACTTGTTGATTCAGATGATTAGGTTCATAGCTCGTTTAGAGACCCTTTTAATGATATGCTAATTTTGTGAGATAGGAATTTTGGGTTTTCATGAGCTGTATGCCAAAATCATCCGTATTAAGACAATAAAAGACCTGAAATATTTCAGTTAGTGTGCAATGAATCTAAAATATATGAATGTTACATTTTCATCATTACATTATGGAAAATAATGAACTTTATCACAATATGCTAATATTTTGAGAAGGACCTGTAAATGCATCTGGTCTGCTTCTGGTCTCATAGGTTTGTTAGAGAACATAGGGGAACAAACGTTTAACAAAAGTAGGGTTAGGTTAGAAAACCATGTCCCATGGTTTAAGCATGTTACAGATAAATACTCAATCCATTGTCCAAAAATGGAGCGATTATGGCACAACTGCAAAGCTACCAATCCTTGGCCATCCATCCATCTGACAGACCAGGCTAGGTGAGGATTAGAGCAAAGGTGTCCAACTCCAGTATTCAAGGCCCAGTGTCCTGCATGTTTTAGACTTGTCACTGCTCCAATACATCTGATTGAAATGACTGATCTGCCTTCACAGTATGTCATCAAGGTCTGCAGACGCCTACTAATTGAGCACTCGTTAAGTTCATTTCAGTTGAACCAGGACAACATCTAAAACATGCAGGACACCGGCCCTTGAAGACTGACTTAAGAGACCACTGCATTAAAGGCCTTTGCATACACAATTTTGGCCATGTACGTTAGCATTTGGATCTGGCCATCATGTTTGAATTCATATTTTTTGTGTTTTTGACCCAGTTGAACCACAATATTCCACTTAGAGATGTACAGTTTTCATTACAGCTTCATAGAGGGTAATAATTCAGTGTTTTGTTAACTATGTACTCAGAAGAAAGGAAGAAAAGAACTGAATTTCAGGATAAAACAGGATATTAATGTAGTTTTTGTGTCCTTGTGTTCCCTGAGAGAAACATTTTTCAACTATGGAAAAAAGCAGATCCCTTCTCACTGTATATCTTTAAAACACATGTTATTCTTCCTCTTCATCTGGTCTGACTCACGTGGGTCTTATCTACTGTGTGTTCGGTACCACGTTGCCATTGTGTACACTACCAGTCAAAGGTTTTAGAACGCCTTTCTCATTTACTAGTTTTCTTTATCTTTATGACTATTGACGTTGTACATAGATTCTCACTGAAGTCATTAAAACTGTGAATGAACACATGTGGAATTATGTAGCAAAAGAAAAAACAATTGTAAAACAACTTTAAATATGTTTTATATTCTATATTCCTAAAAATAGCCGTCCTTTGCTGTAATAAGTGAAATATTAACCTTTGGCCGTCTCTCAGTGAACCTCTGGGAAGTTCTTTCAAGACATTTTAGGTGACCACCTCATGAAACACATGGAGAAAATGCCCAGAGATCAAAGCAGGATCAGAGCAAAGAGTGGCTATTTTGAAGAATCTAAAATCTAAAAATTCATACTTTTTGTTTACTACATAATCCCCTGTGTGTTCATTCATAGCTTTGTTGCCTTTGGTGAGAATCTACTATTTAAATAGTCATGAAAATAAAGAGACCCATTAAGTGAAAAGGTGTATCTAAACCTTTTGACCTGTAGTGTACATTAATGTCACTGTCTACGTACACAGTCTGTGTGGACAGAGAAATCTGGGCTGGAGGTAGGGAGTCCTACCGGTCCTTAGTGGGCAGGTACAGATGAGGAAATTTAAATCACAAACAGCCCCGGGGCCCACTGTAACTCTGGAGGAGCTACACAGTTTCACAGCTCTGGTGGGAAAATTGTCAGCAGGACAGTTATTAGTTGAGTATTCTACAAATTTGACCTTTTTGGAAGAGTGGCGATAACAGAATAATTGTCAAAAGAAAGACATGAAAAGTCCTCTTTAAAGTTTCCCACGACCCTTTTAGAGTTACAGCAAACATGTGGAAGGAGATGCTCTGGTCAGATGAGACAAAACCTTAACTTTTTAGCTTACATGCTAAATGCTGTTGGTAGTGGAATACTAACGTATAACATTACCCTGAACACACCATCCCATCATCTAACATAGTGGTGACAGCAACATGATGTTCTTCAGCAGAGATGAGGAAGCTGGTCAGATGGATGGAGATAAATACATGGCGATCTTAGAAGAAAACCTGTTATAGGATTACAAAAGACTTGAGATGGTGGGATCCTTAATGCAAAGGACCACCACACTTCTTCTTATTTTTAAAATAATAAAAATGATTATAAAACTGATATATTCAGGTAGGTACACAACTGCTCACAGCAGTGTTACAGACACTCAGCCCCTCCCTTTTCAGTAGCAGCTCACCTGATTGGTCATGGCTGATAATCAACACAGTAAATTTCTGCAGCAAAGTGGCAAGTACTTCCAGAGAAAAGCCTCTGTGACACTTTCTAACTGACAAGGCAAACACTAAAGCATCGTTCAGAGGTAACTGGCCTATGAGGCAGATGGACAAGAAAAAACGAAGAATACCAACCCCTAATGCTAGCTGTACGAGCACTACAACAATTTGTAAAGCTTCTGTATCTGCATCAGTGAAGTAGTAGACTGGCCTGACAGTATACGCTTATGTTATCTGTTTAAATATTAGCTACTGACAGACAACCTCTTTAGTGTTTAGTTGGTCTGAGATACCTCATCCAGATGTTTCCACAGTACAGAGTTGGTGTGGAGTCCATACCACGCAAAGGCTCCTTTTTACTGTGGGTAGAAATTAATGCAGGTATCTGTGCA
Organism: Girardinichthys multiradiatus; assembly: GCF_021462225.1. Classification (NCBI taxonomy): domain Eukaryota; kingdom Metazoa; phylum Chordata; class Actinopteri; order Cyprinodontiformes; family Goodeidae; genus Girardinichthys; species Girardinichthys multiradiatus. The sequence continues at coordinate 39,699,644 of NC_061804.1, read as the reverse complement.
GAAGCAGACAACTCTGTTGGCAGCTAAATGTTTGTCCCTCAGTGGAAAAATTTCAATACAAAAGCAACTAATTGAGGAATAGAAGCACACAAAAAATAAACAATAACTAAAATAGTTACATAACAGCATATTTTGGGGCTAAGGGGTTTCACGGTGGTGCAGTTGGTAGCACTGTTGCCTTGCAGCAAGAAGGTCCTGGGTTCGACTCCTGGCCGGGCGTCTTTCTACATGGAGTTTTGCACGTTCTCCCCATGCATGCATCCGGGTACTCTGGCTTCCTCCCACAGTCCAAAAACATGACTGTTAGGTTAATTGGTCTCTCTAAATTGCCCTTAGGTGTAAAATGAGTGTGTGCGTGGTTGTTTGTGTGTTGCCCTACGATGGACTGGCGACCTGTCCAGGGTGTACCCCGCCTCCCACCCATAGACTGCTGGAGATAGGCATCAACTCCCCCACAACTCACTAAGGAAGAAGCGGTATAGAAATGACTGACTGACATAACTAAATCTAAGGTGCATACTTAACAATTCTTCTGCCAACTTATCTAATGATTTTTTCTATACAGATACTTCACAATTTAAAATTTTTGATTTATTTCCCAATGGCTGCTGTATTACCTTTGATGCTGTGTAGAAATTACCCCATGCCTTTAGAAAGGCTGCTTTGTATAGAGAATTGTATTGGAAGTTTTTTTAGCATCAGTATAGACTTTTATTGTTAACAATATGAAACCCTTGTATAATTTTCCTTTAATTTCACAATTATAGTCTCTATTGCTAGCATGTGGCAACCTAATGAAATACAGTGAAGTTTGTGGCTGTAAAATGACAAAATGTAAAACATTTATAAAAACTGTAGCCAAGGCACTGCACAATGTAAAAGTTGTCCTGATCAGTATTTCTTCAGTTTTTCAGTGAACATTAGCTGCTATCGCAGTCATTGTTGGCCCTTTTGTCGTACCTACTTTACAACATTTCTAAAACCTCTGGCTCTTTTCAGTTAAAATGTACAGAAATTAGGTGTAGCTCAAAACTCTCCTGTAATGCTGTTGATAAATCTGTTTGTCACTGATAACATGTGTGCCTCCCAGTCACTTCCAGCTGCGGCTCTTCTCTTTGGTCGTGCTAATCAGCAACAAGCTTTTCCACAAGACTGTCCACCTGCAGTCCTCTCTGACACCGTCTGCCTCATCGGAGAAGCTGTCCTCGCCCCACGCCTCCCCGAACCGCCACAGACTGCTGCTGCACAACCAGTGATGGATCCACATGAAGCATCCATGGTATCGTCCAACATTTGGTTTCAGCCAGTGTGGGAAAAGTGATTCTTCCAGAAGGATTGTCCTTACAGAAGATGATATGCATTGTAAGATGAAGAGTTTATGCAGCTTATCTAATCTTTGGTCATTGGGTTCATTTAAAGTCCACACCAGGCACATTTTGACTTGACCCCACTTTAAATAGATACATTAGAGAAGTAAATACAACTGTAACTGTATTTTTGTTTGATCTTCTCTTTCAGCATACGTTTTTTTTGTATAGTGTGCCATTTGAGTGACTCTGCATAACAAATGACCATATAGTTTTAACCTTGAGCAAATGTACTTTGAGTAGACTTTTTCTCTTTCTCTTTGAAGGATCTCAGTTGCATTTAGAATGAACAGCACAGTTTAAGTGTTACTTGTAGCTTATTGTTTAGTGTCCGGCGCTTTCTTGCACATGGACTCCGGTGTCCAAGGAATTTCAGAAACAAACTTGCGAAGCTCTGAAAGGTGTTGTTTTCTTTTCGTCCTACTGGCTTCAGTTCAGTCAGTACTGTTTTGCTGTTGGTTACCTTTTATAACAAATAGCAAAGTCACTCCTGTGTTGCTTGACATCTCATCTGTCCTGTAGTACACATGGTGACACCGGCAGAGGAAAGGTTACCCTATCCTTTCCTGATTGCGTGTCATTGGCTAGTCATAGTGAGACAACACTGCCAAACCACTGCAGCTCTATTTTCTTTTTTACTTCAGCCACAACTATGTGAATCTCTCTAATATAGAGAGGAGTCGAATACTTAAGGCCTCTTCTAAAACAATAGGTGATCAGTCTCACTTAGCTAAACCTGTGTCCTACCCAAAGATCGTTTTTTTATGCTGTACATAATTTCAGTACCTTCTAAACGTTTCTTTAGACACCCTAGCCCACTCAATGATCTTTTCTCTTTCACTTATCATAGCTCATGGCTGTGGATAGGTGCAATGATTTTGAAGACTTGTGCAATTCTAAAAGGAGCATAGTGTTGGTGGTTTTATTGTTTTTCTTTTTGTAAAAGTAATTCATCTGATTTCAATAAAATTTGGTCAGTATTCAATGTTTGGAATGTGTCTGGAGATTATTTCAGCCTTTATTTGATTTGAACAGCAAAGTAAAATGTGCTCCAGTTGCTGTGATCTCAGTTATGTTTGTGCATTAATGTTGAACCTACTGCCACCTTTCTGTATAACCAGTTAAACTCACGTCAGATTAAATGTATTCCCTGTAGAACATGTCACGGTCGCTTTTTTATATTTTTCTCGTTTGCTATAATTCATTATTTAATTAAGATTTAATTAGTGAATTTTATCTGCCAGCTCGGTGGGTGGGGTTTAAACTGCTGAATTGAAATTAATGTGAAAGTCCTGGGACATCAGACAGATTTATTTTAAAAGAATTATGGATATGGTAAGGTATACACAGATTTCCTATGTTTAGGGGCTTTCTTTTTATATTGCACATTACTTATTGACATCTATAGAAACTGAATTGTTAATCAGAATAGAAATCCTGGAATGGCAGTTTACTTTAAAATGATTATGATGAATAATATTGGTCATATGTCATTAGAAATGTTTAAGGATAAAAATTCAACCTTAAGGTTCTTATGTTTCCCCTGGTTAGATTGAGAATACAGTTGGTCACTGAAGCCTTCTAGTTTTATTTTGAAAATGGGTCCGTAAACGTGAATGCCTCTTAGTACTTCAGCAAACTGAAGTATTAGAGTCAATAGGATACAGTAAACTATCCCGATTGCGATATCTTCCACCAGATCCACAACACCCCAGATTTATTTGGCAACATCAAGGCAGCTCCTTTTCAGAACCAGGCATCTACTTTCCAGAGGCTCCACCTCAGCCAATAGGAGAACCTAATTAGGCGGTGACGCTGTACCAAAGACCGCCCCCTCTGTCTCTTTCTCGCCCGGTTCGTTTTTAGATTTCCTGCTGCATGTTTAAGAAAAAAAGAAAAGTGACCAAGGAATTTAGAAAAGAAAGACAGAAATAAATGGGCACAGGGAAATTTGTTAGGTAGGAATATTCGACAAGGATGTATTAGAGTAGAAAATATAGTGGCTAAGAAATAAATGGATAGTAAAAAAATTGGAAAAATAAAACATTTTTGAGGAAAAAACTTGTTTTAAATAAATTTGGGTGGTAATAAATACAAAAGAAATAAAAGTGTTAGAAAAAAATACAGTTGCAAAAAATTCACCTGCATTAAATAAACAAATGAAAAAATATAGTCAAAAAAGTAAATTAGTGGTTTAAATAAAAAATTTGAATAATAGCAAAGACATAATTTACATTAGCTAAATCAACTATTGAATAAATGTCTTCTTTTTATTATTTTGTTGCATTTAACAGAAATCTGTTTATTGTCTAGCCACTTTTTGGCCCGGTATTTTTTTATTGTGTCATTTATTTATTTCTGTATATATTCTTAATTATGACAGGATTGGTCCTCCACAGGGGAGTCATGATGTGGCCTTAATGGGAAAGTTAACCACTCAAATTGTAGATTCAAATTGACAAGCGAAAGCGGCAGTGTCAATTCATTTATGGTCCCCTGCAGCAAAGGAACCATGACGTGGTTCATGGATGATTTAATTTATTTCCAGTTGTATTTTAATTATAATATGTCTAAATATTTGTGTCATGATTTACCTGTTACATTTTATCACCGTATACTTTGGCTTTTAGAAGAAAAAGAATTGGCCCTTGAGAAACCAGTAGGGGAAGACACATTTCTTCATCTACTCTAAGGACACGTCACTACACCGCAGCGCCAAGGTACAGAGCAAACATTGAATGACGACCGAAGAACCAATCACATTTCTTGAAGGCTCCTGTTGACTGATGTTTAACCAATAAACAAGCACGCGAATGTTAATGGAGGCGGGATTACGCTGGGTTGAAGGTAGTGTGTGAAAAGTGTTTAAGTAGCAGGAGAGGCGGAGCGGGTAAGTGACTGTATTTAATCATTTCATATTAAAAGATTGTTTTATTCAAGAATAGATATTTTCTGTCTAAGGGGTTTGTGAAGTTTTTAAAAGAAGTATAGAAAAGAGGCCCGTAACCTGTTTCACTAAATAGGAGCTAGCAGGTTAGCTTTTCTAGATTCTTTTCTATATTAACATGGATGGAAACTGCATCAAAGCTAACCGAGAGGATGATGAATAGCTAACACGTGCTTTTTATTTCTATTCATCCCTGCATGCATACTGTCTAAATGATACGGGCATTTTGGTTTCTTTGTTAGCTTTTAATACAGCTGCCGTGGAGCCTGGTTAATGTGTCATTTTAAGGCTAGCTGTGATTGGTTGGTCTGCTGCTTGGATAGATGGCAGTCTTTCAAACAGAGCGTCTTTGGGCTCTGTGATCCAGCTTTCAGTTTGGACTAGATCTTTTATTACAAGAAAGCTGGGCACAGACGTCTGCACGGGGTTAACCGAGTGGTTGCTTCCTGGTTTCTGACGCCATATGTACTGCGTGGCATTAGCTGGTTGGGCTGGACATGGAAGTTCCCACCAGCAGTTCAGATCCTGAGTGTTGACTCTGGCTGATGTTTAAGCGGTCTCGTTTGGCAGGATCTAATCATTGTGTGCCACTGCTTGTCCTGCCCTGAACAGGTAGTACGGTGAGCTGTCCCTAATCTCGCCAAAATGACCAAGCTGGGCTTCCTGCGTTTGTCCTATGAGAAACAAGACACGCTGCTGAAGCTGCTCATTCTGTCAATGGCTGCTGTCCTCTGTGAGTCTCTGCATCCTTTATCCCAGCAGCATTGCTAAAGAACCCCAGAGCAGGTTACATCTTAACGCTTTATGTTTTCCTCCTCAGCATTCTCCACCAGGCTTTTTTCCGTGTTGAGGTTTGAAAGCGTCATCCATGAGTTTGATCCGTAAGTGCTGTTTTTGCCATTGTTGGTTCTCAGTGAACTGATGTCCTCATATTCTTGATTCACCTTAACGTTCTTCTTGTACTCAGGTACTTTAACTACCGTACCACCCGCTTCCTGGCAGAAGAGGGATTTTACAAGTTTCACAACTGGTTTGATGACAGAGCATGGTATCCCCTGGGAAGGATCATCGGTGGCACCATTTATCCAGGTACAGATTTCAGCTTGCAATCATTCTTTTCTTTAGCTTTTATTTCTGTCTATAGCTTGCAAATTACAGCAATGAATTCTAGTATCACATACAGTGTTGGGTACTTTTTTGTCACCCCTGGTAAAGATGATCAGAATGCTTTAAAATGTATTCATGTTTTGTTTCAGTAGCAGGATCTCAAACTGAAAGCCTTTAACTCCATGTTAAACATTCTACGTTAAATTAGTTTTTAACAAAATCACCACTTCCACAAATGTTTGTTTCTCTGCTGTCAATACTCTGTACAACCCAAGTTTACCAGTTAGACAGCACCTAGTCTTCTCATATCTGTTCCCAACCTTGAGCAGAGAGAGGACTCTTTGACCATTCCCCATTGCCGAATCTCTGTAGATCGTTCAGACTCCTGGGTCCTCTCTTCTGTTCATATCATGGGTTTTTCTATAGGGTTTAGGTCTGAGGACTGAGGAGAGCATGGAAGAAGTTAGATTTTTCTTTGTTGAACTGTCTCTTCATTGATTTGTCCATGTATTTTGGATCATTACTCAGCTAAATGACTCTGTAATAACCCATGTTCAGTTCACTAGAATTTGTAGAACAGTTATGTAGAGAATTAAATGGTTGCCATGGGAACTTGGTGACACAATGATGCTACACTTTGCTGCAGTTCTCTGATGTAAATTTGGAGAATTTTATATATATATTTTTTCCCTTCCTCACAATGTGGCAAGTTAAAACCCTGATCCTGGTCCAAACTAGTGGCCAGGGTCTAAAAGAAATAGACCTCTGTGTCACATCATATTTTTACCCCTGTGAAGCAGAAAGTCATGGATTACTAATTAAAAGTTCCTAGAAACGGATCACCTTAAACAAAAGAGTAAACAAAAAGGACTGCTTTAGTTTAATTTATTTTAAAGGGAACGTTAGGGGTGACAATAATTGTACCGCTGATAATATTGTTCAAAACAATTATTTCTTAAATTATTTTTTTCATTTTGAAGTATTCTTGCAAAACGGTACCAGGTGTGCAAGATAAATGATACCAGCACTGCAAGATTGTTGAGTTGGTGAACAATTGTCTCCCTCTCATTTCCTTCTCCAGGGCTTATGGTCACGTCTGCTGTCCTGTACCATGTCCTCCACTTCTTTCACATCACAATAGACATCCGGAACGTCTGCGTCTTTCTCGCTCCCCTTTTCTCCTCCTTCACTGCCATAGTCACCTACCACCTCACCAAGGAGCTAAAGGTAAAAATCCACCGCATGAACACATTCTGAGTGAAGAATCCAGAAATCAACCATGTTTATAGGTGAAAGGCCTTTTCATTGGAAAGGTCCTCTCTTAACTCTTTTTACTTTGAACAGACAGCTTGTCCATTTGAATGCCCTCTTATTTTCCCTGGGTTTTATGCATCAGGAAAGCTACAAATGGTTCATGCACAGGTCCATCTAAAAAAAAAAAAAATACTCATATTACATGGACTAAATAGAATGAAATATTTCAAGCCTGTTATTTCTTGTAAGTTTTTTTTTTGTGCCCATAGGTGCATTTATTTTTCAGTGTAGGCAGATGGGCAGTAGGCAGACAGGAAACAGGGGTGGAGAGAGAGGAGAGGGGAAGACATGCGGCAAACGTCGCTGAGGTCGGGACGCAAACCCGGGACCAAAGCCTCAGTACATAGGCCACGCGCTTAAACACCAACAGCGCTTCGCTCTAGAAGACAGTCACTGACACCTTCCACAAGGAGGTTAAGCCATAAAAATGCTCATTGCTAAGGAAGCTGATTGTTCAGAGTGCTGTATCTAAGCATATTCCCAGAAAGTTGAGTGGTAGGAAAAGGTGCACCAGCATTAGGGTTTAACCCCAACCTAAAATGGATTGCCAAGCCAAATTCATTCAAGAATTTGGGAAAGTTTAACAAAGAGTGGACTGAGGCTGGAGTAAGAACACAAAGAGCCGCTAGACTCAGATGAATTCTACACATGGGATACAGGTGTCGCAATCCTCATTTCAAGCCCCTCCTGAACCAGGGACAACGTCAGAAGCATCTTCAGATAATTCGCGAATCTGCATTGGGCAAGGTGACGATGCTAGAACTTTTGTTTGGTGCCATTCCAATGAGATTTATAAAGATGACTACCTGAAGAAAACATGCACATTTCCACAGTCTTTAGTGATATGGGGCTGCATGTCAGGCACTTTTTTTGGCACTTTTCTGTGTTTATGTGGTCATAAATGTTAAATCATTAAATAATCTCAAAAAGTTTCAATTTAACATATATTTCTCAATACATAAACTTTAATGAATATATCAAACATCTCAGTTGTTTCAAACATTTCAACAGTAAAACCCTTAACTGACTACGCAGTGTAATATACAAATTAAAACCCAGCCATGTTGCTGGCTGCAGACGATGTGTCGCCAACGGATGCAGGCGTGTTAACGGTGCTGAATGCAGGAGTTGTAGCTGTAGATCTGAGGCTGATGAAAATTGTCTCTTCAGCCTTGAGAAAAATCTTGTGCTTAACCAGGGCCTTCCTCAGATTAGAAATATTCCTGCCGCTGGCCTTGTACTTCGCGTCACAAATATTGCAGTGAGCGTAATCTGCACCACATTTTGAAAAGTGGAGCCATACTTTCGAGCGCTTTCTATCAGCCGTGCTTGCTTTGTTGACGGTACCAGCGGCTACTGACGTCACTACGTTCTTGTGCGTGCAATGCTGTGTTCATGTCCGGCATGGAAAATCAGCCACTCTTCCACTCTCTGTGTCACAATGATGCGTTTAGGTACGGAAACATGGTACCGTTGGATTTTACGTGATTCGGTATTCTGTAGTACCAATGGAATTCGGCCGGTACCTATAAAAGTACCGTATTCGGTACCCATCCCTACTGTTCACTGATTGGCTGTGGGACCAGGAGAAATGAGAAGGTTTTTGCAGAGGCAGTGCAGGGAAAAGTTAATTCAATTCAGTTTTATTTATATAACACCAATTCACAACACATGTCGTCTCAAAGCACTTCACAACAGTCAGGTTCATACATTTCAATTAATCCTAACCATTGAACAGTGCCGTCAGATTCAGTTATTTATTCAAATTGGATAAAAAGTTTTTCTATCTAAGGAAACCCAGCAGATAGCATCCAGTCAGTGACTTGCAGCATTCACTCCTCCTGGATGAGCATGTAGAAGTCAAAAGTGATATTTTTTTTATTGTTTCACACAGATTAGTTTAATGTGACAATGTCATACAGTAACGTTAATACCGGGACAGCGCAGTACACTGACGGCTGGAGGCGGGGCTTCATACCGAAGCTTCATCCGTCAGTGGAAACAAAGGTTTCGTGCCGAGCAGAGTGAGACCGAGTGGAGCTGGAAGCTTCGGAAAAGAGGGATAATTGTCCAGTGACTCGGTGGCAGTAAAACTGCCTTTAACAATAACTTTATGAGCTTCTAATATTGCTTCTTTACAGTTTGGCTTTTAGATCTTTAGAGTTTGTAGACATGTGACTCTGCACAGCATTATTTAGACACTTTTTGGGTCTGGAGGTAGATGAAGTCATTGCAACAGTTTAGTTTATTTTCAGCCATTCTGGTTTAGATTTGCTGCTGTATTTAATTGTTGGCTCTGCGTCAGAGGGTGTCTTTGCTCCATTTTGCACCCAGGTGTTGCCATTTCATTCCTTCCTACTTTGATTTTATATTTGTAAACAAACCATGAACTCAAATCATTCCTTATCAGTTTCTTCTGCATATTTTTAGGCATCTTTTGCATTCTTTATTTTAGGTAAACAGTCAAATGCTTGTATCTTTATTACTGTCTATTTGACACATAAAAGTAGACTCTGGAATTTAAAATAAGATGTAGTTACTTATGGGTTGAACAGTAAAGGTGCATGTGTTTTTCTGCAACTAAACAGCATTTATTTGTGTGTAGGATGCAGGTGCTGGGCTCCTGGCGGCGGCCATGATTGCAGTGGTTCCTGGTTACATCTCCCGTTCAGTAGCTGGCTCCTATGATAATGAAGGTACTGGACCTGGCATGACTTTAGTCCACAGAAACATTCCAGATAATCCTGATTTATGAACTTGGATTAAAAGTCAAATCTTTGAGAGTTTTTATGCTATAAATTCTTTAGAAATATGTTGAGTTGTATAGCTGTCTGGTATTTAAGCAAATACATTAGTGTTATTTGTAAAGGAAATATTATACTCTTAGGGTCTTAGTAAAGTATATATGCTACTGTTTAGTTTTTTCACATTTTAATTTGTTATAATGAGTTATGACTACAAAGTTGTTGTTTTTTTTGCATTGAACCCTGCTGGTGTATAACTGAAGAGGAAGGAAACTGCACATAATTATTTTATAACTATTTTACAGATAGAAATCTCAGTTGGGTTTAGGTCTGGCCCAGTCTCAGGTTTTTTACCGTCTCTAACAAGTTTTATTCAAGGATTGTTGTGTATTTAACTCGATCCTTCTTTTCATTCACTGTGTCCAGCTTCACTGTTCCTCCTAAACCCCCTAGCATAATATTACCAGCACCATGTGTCGCCATGTGGTTGGTGTGCTCAGGGTTGTATGTAATGTTACTTTTCTGCCACATCTGGTATTTTGCATCCAATCCAGGAAGGTCAGTTTTAGTCTCATCTGACCAGAGAACCTTCTTCCACATGTTTGCTGTGACTCCTACATGGCTTGTGGCAGACATTTTTATGTTTGCATGTAAAATCCAATATAATACGTCGAGATTTGTGGTAGTTGGGAGGTATTAATACTTATGCAAGGCCCTGCATGTCTAATGATGCGGTTTAAGTAAACCGTCTTTATCCACTCTCTACTTAGGTATTGCCATCTTCTGCATGCTGCTGACCTACTACATGTGGATCAAAGCTGTGAAGACCGGCTCAGTTTATTGGTCATCTATGTGTGCACTGGCATACTTCTACATGGTGAGGCCACCGAGGTGCTTGCGTGGCATTTTGAAGAGTGAACAGTGGTAAATGTGAGGTGTCTGTGTGTTTAGGTCTCCTCATGGGGTGGCTACGTGTTCCTGATCAACCTCATCCCCCTCCATGTGTTGGTGCTGATGCTCACAGGCAGATTCTCTCACCGTATATATGTGGCTTACTGCACAGTGTACTGCTTGGGCACCATCCTCTCCATGCAGATCTCTTTTGTCGGCTTTCAGGTATGTTACATCACCAGCATCATTTTTATCATGATATTAAAAGTAGGATAGCTTATATCTGATGCTGTGCTCCCCTTCTCGTATGTCTTCTACACCAGCCAGTGCAGTCATCAGAGCACATGGCAGCCTTCGGAGTATTTGGCTTGTGCCAGATTCACGCCTTTGTAGATTATCTGCGCAGCAAACTCAATGCACAGCAATTTGAGATCTTGTTCAAGAGTGTCATTTCTCTGGTGGGTTTCATCCTGCTGTCTGTGGGAGCTGTTCTCATGCTCACAGGTAAGATTGTTGCTAACATTTTTGACTGGAAGCGACAATATTAACAAATGGAGATGCACTGAGAAATCTGTTGATGTCTGTAATCAACTCATTTTCAGCTTAATTATCTCTGACCGATGATCAGCTGGTCGGAACCTAAACAAAATCTGATCTTCTACCGAGCAGTAAATGCAACATACTAAGCACTACTGGGTTCACCATGTGTTCAGGCTGCATTATCACACCAAGGCTTGACAGAATCCTTTTTTCTTTCAAACCTTTTTTTTTATTTTATGTTTTCAGAGGAAGAGATTTTTGAAATAATTGTTGAGAACCAGCTGGAAGCACCCATCAAAGTCTGAATTTACTGAAATATTTCTTGCAGGGGAAAAGAGAAGATAAAAAGAGTTCACTGAGTTTGAACCTGGCAGGGAAAAGATCATTTGCTCTAAAAATCAGTATTTTGACATATCCTGGCATCATATGGAGGTAAATTTGTCTCAATATTATTCAATAAAAAAATAAATTATCTCAATCAAAAAATATTAAGTTGCGATCAATACTTTCAGAGTTGTAACGATTATTTTTTTTTAAATGGAATTGATTGAAATTAGTTTTTTGTTTGATTGAATAATATTGAGACAAATTAACCTCCATAGCATCAGAGGCTGTTCTAGACTTGTCGGTCATTTTGACTGCCAGGGTCAGAAAATCCTGCCATAATCTACTTTTTCCCCTTCACTTTGTTTAAAAATAACAACAAACATTTAACAGCATTTATTTTCATTTTAATTAATGTTCAGTACAAACGAGCTGAACAGAGAATCCACATCAACCAGATGAATACATGTAACTTTCTTCCGCACACTGAGTGTGGTCCCAGAAACTACATATAAACAATAAAATGACAAGATCCCCTTAAAATATGAACAGATCACCTGCTGTGGCCTGAAAACACACAGGCTCACAACTTCCTCCTGGTCTGCATGGACCTGAATGGCACAACCACTTTTGAAGAAACCTCAGACGCTCAGCAGCTGTGACATTTTTGTATTAATCTTTTTTTTATATATATAATTTTTTTGTTTTTTTGCAGCACTAGAGGCCTTTATTTTTCATTTTTCAACAGTAGGTAGACAAGAAAGAGGGCAAAGAGAGGGGGAGACATTCGGCAAAGGTCGCCGGGTCCCGTACTTGAACCTGGGACAGCCACATGAAGGACTATAGCCTCTGCACATGGCCGCACCCTTTACCCCTACACCATCAGCCCGTGCCCTTTGTAGTAACATTCTAACTCGTCATCCAGTGGTCATGGGTGTGAATTGCAATCTGTGAAAATGACAGAGGGCTTTCAGACTTTTCCATCATTGTTTAAAAAAAAAGAAAACTGTCAAAAATGGAAAATATTGGGTTCATGCGGCCCCTGACTGGAATGCAGCTGAATGAAACTGTTAATCATAAAAATTTCAGGGTAATATACTGGATTTGTGCCATCTTAGGACCACATTCTGTGGATTAAAAAAATTAGTTCAATCTATTGCATATTTTTGAGCTTTTATGTCATGGAGAATGCCAGATTTCACAGCAACTGCTCTCATTCTCCCTGTAAACCTCACCTCTGCTCCTAATATAAACGACTGATCACTGCAGGAAGGCTGGAAAGGAAATGTTAACATTTTGACAGGCAAATTTAAATAAACAAAAATTTGTATTTGCACGTTTCAAGATTTACAAAAAACTGGAGATTTAATATTGCTACCGATTTCTAATTAGTGCATCTCTATTAATAAATCCTTTTACTGTCTCCCTTATCTGAGGAAAAAGGATCATTGTTCTGATTGTTATTCTGTTCTGGTTGCCTGTCAGGGAAAATCTCTCCATGGACTGGTCGTTTCTACTCTCTGCTGGACCCCTCCTACGCTAAAAACAACATCCCAATCATCGCTTCGGTCTCGGAGCACCAGCCGACAACCTGGTCCTCATACTACTTCGACCTTCAGCTGCTTGTCTTCATGTTTCCAGGCAAGTCAGCAGAAGCAGTGAACGGAGTGATTAAAACATGATCTCTCTCTGTATATTTATCTTCAGGTTACTTTTCCTTTTCTTCCAGTTGGTCTGTATTACTGCTTTAACAACTTGTCCGACGCCAGGATCTTCATCATCATGTATGGAGTGACCAGCATGTATTTCTCAGCTGTCATGGTACGTCTGTTTTCAACATGCATGTCAGTCTGGTGTCCAGCAGACTGAGGATTACTGGTTTGATTCCTAGCTCCTCCAATCCGTATACTTTCAAAAAGGATTGGAGAAATTAAAACTATTTTCCCAACCTGTGAACTAAAGAGCAACTTTAGAGAATAAGGCTAATAAATGACTAATTTCTGTGGCCAAAATGGAGTTTAAATGTTGTCCTTCTGCTAGGTTCCAGACATGCTGTGCAATCACTTATACATAATAATTTGGACATACCTGCTCAAAGATTCAAAGTTAGAAGTCTGGAAAAAGTATTGAATTTCAACATACAAGTTCTGTAGGAACCTTGACAATCAATAACGTTCCTTTAGAATCTTCCTCTCCGCTCTACAGTCTGTTTTTTAAATATTTTCAAGAACCTCCTTGATGGCCAGCTGGTCAGGTGTAGGTCACAGAAGGAAGGAGAACTCAAGAAAGCATGAATTGACTCCTTAGGTCAAATAAATTCAACAGATTTTTTTTTTATTTTCTCCTTCTCAGGTGCGTCTGATGTTGGTGCTGGCTCCAGTCATGTGCATTTTGTCAGGTATTGGTGTGTCTCAGGTGTTAACAACTTACATGAAAAATCTGGATGTCAGCCGGCCGGATAAGAAGACCAAGAAACAGCAGGACTCCACCTACCCCATCAAAAATGAGGTAGTTAGAAATGACCTATTGAAAGTAGTTTTGTCTGTGGAGAACCACTTTGCTAGGTTGGGTTGAAATTTTTGTTCCTCTGCCTTTTTTAGCTCCACCTGTACTCTAACTCCAAGGGTTTCTTCATGGTTGGCCATTCTAAAACATGACTATGCTTTGGTCTAGGCTGTTCCCTTGTAGCTCAGGCTGTATGTTTGGGGATGTTGTCCTGCTGGACGATGAACTTCTGCCCCAGTCTGAAGACGTCTGCAGCCTCTAAGGTTTTCTTCCAGGATTGACCTGTATTTGGCTCTATCCATCTTCACATCAACTCTGATCAGCTTCCCTGTGTCTTTTGAAGAAAAGCATTCCCACATCATGTTGCTGCCACTACTATATGTTTTATGACATAGGGAATTATGTACTGTTAGTTTTCCACTACAGTTGCCATTTTGCATTTAGGCCAAAAGGTTTAGGTCTTGTCTCATCTGATCAGAGCACATTATGTTACATGTTTGCTGTGTCTCCTACATCTCTGCAGCTCCTCCAGAGTTACTATGGCCCTCTTGGCTGCTTCTCTGACTAATGCTCTCTTTTCCCGGCCTATCGGTTCAATTCAATTCAAAAATACTTTATTAATCTCAAAGGGAAATAAAATTTAAGTTTAGGTGGACGTCCATGTCTTCGTAGGTTTGCAGTTGGTCCATACTATTTCCATTTTCAGATGATGGATTGAAGAGTTCTCTGAGACGTTTAGAGCTTTAAATGTTTTGTAATCCAATTCTGCTTCAAACTTCTTCAAAATGTTCTCCATGACCTGTCTGCTGTGCTCCTTGGTCTTCATGATGCTGTTTGTTCACTGATGTTCTCCAAAAACACCTTCACGGAACAGCTGGGTTTATACTGAGCTGAAATTACACACAGCAGGAGTCCTCTACTAAAAATGTAACTTCTGAAATCAGTTGATTGCTCTGAACCTTATTAAGGGACATCAGAATAAAGGGGGCTGAATGGAAATGCTTTAAGTCACTGCATAAACTAATCTAGTTAAATGCTGCAACTATAAAATGATTCTTTTTATTTAAGGCTAACAGAGAAATTATCTCATTTAAATGACCCTTTCTTGGTGTCAGGTCTAAGCTTGGCAGATTTAGTTTACAACTTTCTTGACAAGCTCATGTGTTTCAATTGACCTTAGCAGATTTTAAAGCAGCATCTTACTGCAGCACTAATCATATTGTGTTGCGTATACTCTCCAGGTTGCCAGTGGGATGATTCTGGTTATGGCTTTCTTCCTCATTACATACACCTTCCATTCCACTTGGGTGACCAGTGAAGCCTACTCCTCTCCCTCCATTGTTCTGTCTGCCCGTGGAGGCGATGGCAGCCGCATCATCTTTGATGATTTCAGAGAGGCCTACTACTGGCTCCGCCACAACACCCCTGAGGTCAGCCGTCTCCACAGAAACGGAGAAAAGTACACATTGAAGCTGTGACGGTGATTGTTAAAGTTGTTTTCTTCTCTCTCAGGATGCCAAAGTCATGTCATGGTGGGATTACGGCTATCAGATCACTGCCATGGCTAATCGGACCATTCTAGTGGACAACAACACATGGAACAACACTCACATCTCCAGGGTTGGACAGGTGAGTTTAGTGATCTTTAAGTTGTT
Organism: Girardinichthys multiradiatus; assembly: GCF_021462225.1. Classification (NCBI taxonomy): domain Eukaryota; kingdom Metazoa; phylum Chordata; class Actinopteri; order Cyprinodontiformes; family Goodeidae; genus Girardinichthys; species Girardinichthys multiradiatus. The sequence goes on along the minus strand of NC_061804.1, from coordinate 39,684,250 downwards.
CGAGGTTATAAAGGATTTCAGCGCTGGCTGCAGATGTCTCCTGTGCTCTGCAGGCCATGGCATCCACTGAGGAGAAGGCCTATGAGATCATGAGAGAACTAGATGTTAGCTACGTTTTGGTCATCTTTGGAGGACTGACTGGCTATTCCTCAGATGGTGCGTATCTAAATGCCATGACTCAACATGTTGGTGCTTTTTAACACTATTTACTGTGTGTTCAGTCTTATACAAGCATTATAGAATATTCAACTGTATTTAAGTGAATTTAATCACTAGGTAAAAGTGCACAAAATAACACTATTTTTTTTATTGAAAGCGGTTTAAGAGTGTTTGTTTAAATGTGCATGATAGACATCAATAAGTTTCTGTGGATGGTCCGTATCGGTGGAAGCACAGAGACTGGCAGACACATCAAGGAGCATGACTACTACACTCCCACTGGAGAGTTCAGAGTGGACCGCGAGGGCTCCCCCGTCCTGCTCAACTGCCTCATGTACAAGATGTGCTACTATCGCTTCGGACAGGTCTACACAGAGGGCAGTAAGTCATCACAGCACACCGGACCGGTACCTGTTAGGATGAATCACTTCACCTCAGTCTCTGGCAGAACAAGAAAAATGTTGAGCATTAACAATCTCCTAGCTTACCATTTCTTTGTTATACCCATGCAAGCTCTGGTTTTACAGTATCTAAAGATGAGCCAAAAAAACTCCTTTAGGTTTATTTTTAGCGTTTTTTTTTACAGATTCTAATGTGTCAATAGCAGCCCTTTTTCAGATCATGCTTTTAATCTATGATCTACATGTGTTTTCTACACACGTGACCCACCAGTCATAGAGCTGCAGTGAGGATGTGATGGAAGAGAAGAGGTTTGCATAAAGGGTGTGAGCAGCAGTCTGCTGGTGCACACTGACTAACCCAATTTAGTCTTCTTCTGGTATTTATCATGGAGAACAGATTGGGGATGAAAAATGACACAATTGCTAGTATTTGAAGCATTAGATGCATTTAGACCGCCTGCATGAGAAAGAGACGGAGCTCAGAAAGATATTATTGGACAGAGGGGTAACTGCAACAGATCTTATTCACATCCTCATGTCAGAGCTGACGGGTTATAGGCCACACCCTATTGAATCTGCAATCCATCTGCGTGTTCTGAAAGGACAGATGATTGGTAATCTGACCCGATTGACAAAATGAGGCAGTTTGTCGTTCAATGTAAAGGTTTAAAATTGTCTTACATTAATTCAATGCATTTTGATCAAACAGCATGCTTTATGTATTATCTGCATTCTTCTTTTGCCACTGTTTTAACTATAAAGTGAGATCATTTCTTATTGACACTTGACTGTCTGCTCTTGTAGTGGAAATGGCAAATAGTACAACAAATACACATAGGAGTGTAGTTTTTAAGAAGACTTAATGGTGAAATCTGCTGCAAAGTGTGTCCACTCAGAATCTGATGCTCTCTACAGAGAGGCCACCTGGTTACGACAGAGTGAGAAATGCTGAAATTGGGAACAAGGACTTTGAGCTAGATGTGTTGGAGGAGGCCTACACAACAGAACACTGGCTGGTCAGGATATACAAGGTGAGCCTGTCTAGATGCTGGAGTGGTTTGAGCAAGCTTTCCCCACCCCCTACAGGGGAACTCAAGTCTGCAGTACAGCAAGGAAACATACATTTATTTAAAACTTCAAATTATTGGTGCAATAGTTTTAAAGACAAAGAACCAGCAGCTTAGAATTTACAGACACTGTAGCACAAACAGGACATGTTGCATTGTAGAGTTCAACCAGATAAAAGTCAGTATTAACAATGAAGTTACAGTTCTAAGACTGACTCATTGTTGTGGGGACTTTTTTAAACAACCACTAGAGGCTGTTTTAGACACACACAGAATTATATTGTTTAAAAAAAAACCTTCGACTAAAGTCTTTTTTCTGTTTTAGGTGAAAGATCTGGACAACCGGGGCCTTTCGAGGACATAGTCTTCAGACAGCAACGTTACTCTTCAGCCTACAGCACTGAACTTCTTCCCATGTGGTCAGCAGATGATTGAGAAAAGTACTTTTTATACTTTGGGGAAGAAAACTGCATCAAAGTGGTTTGGGTTTTTGAGTTCTTTTGGGGTCATCTTCAGTGGAAGCTGGTGTCAGAACATCCAGTCTGATATCAGGAAGTATAATTTTCCAATGGGTGTGTAACTGAAAGCAGTGTTTAATTGAGTGCTTTGGATTTTTTTACCATGTGATCAATTAAAGTGAGATTGATTGTGAATTGTGTTGAATGCCTTTTTTTCTTTATTACAATAACTGGTCCTGTCAGTGCTAGTTGAGCCTTAGCAGGCTCCACATCCTCTGATAGTTTCAATTCAAAAATACTTTATTAATCCCAAAGGGAAATTAAATAAGGCGGTCTTAAGTTTAGTGTGCAGTAAAGTCAACTTACAGTGGGGAGAACAAGTATTTTATATACTGCTGATTTTGCAGGTTTTCCCACTTGCAAAGCGTGTAGAAGTCTGAAATTTTTATCATAGGTTCTCTTCAACTATAAGTGATGGAATTTAAAACAAAAATCCAGATAATCATATTGTGTGGTTTCTAAATAACGAGCATTTTATTGCATGACATAAGTACTTGATCACCTAACAACCAGTAAAAACCCTGGCTCACTAGGGCCTTTTAGTTCTTTAAGAAGTCCTCCTGTTCTCCACTCATTACCTGTATTAACTGAACCTGTTTGAACTCATTATCTGTCCACACACTCAAACTCCAACCTCTCCACAATGGCTTTTTTGTTTTAGGTTCTGTCACTCACAGTTGAAGAGAACCTATGATAGAAATCAAAGACTTCTACATGCTTTGCAAGTGGGAAAACCTGCAAAACCAGCCGTTTATCAAATACTTGTTCTCCCTGCTGTAACTGGGTTTATCCTGAGCTTTTCTTTCTCTTAAATAACCGCTGATGAGAGTGTTTAACATTGGATGTCATTTTATGCTTTAAAACTGAAAGTCCCATAACGGTAGAAAATGGTTTCATACAGATGCTTTAGGTTAGTAAAACAAAATAGTCATAAATGTGCAAAAGCTTAAGTCCTTCACATCTTAGGTAGGAAACTAAATAGTTAAAATGCATTGTGGTCTGGCAGCTCCCGCAGCAGTGCAGGGTTCTTCCTGTAGATGTATGCGTTAGGATCATCATCCAGCTTCACCAGCTCAGCCAGGGACGACACGCACGGATCGTGATCAGTGAGCATTGAGGGCAGGTGGGAGGAGTTTTGATGGATGCGGCTGGAACGGCGCACTGGGGTCAGAAACTTGAGGTCTTTGATGTTGCTTTTTCTCCTCAACGTGCTCGTGCTGACCTCTTTTTCAATGGTTTTCTTGACACTACATGTTTTCAAGAGTGGGGAAAAATCAGTTGGATGAAGAAAGGAACTAAACAGTAATGCAAATAAAAGTACTAAGACTTACCTTTGCAAGTATGGAGTAGTCTTCAAACTGTATTTGATTATTGAAGCATCAGTTTGTGGTGTCTCCATTACATCATCATCACTTTCAACATCTTCAGCACTATCACTTTCCTCCACATCTTCTTGCTTTACTTTCTGATCAGTCACTTCCGATTCCTCTTTGATCGGCTCAGCCTGAACCTGCTCATCCTTCTGCTCTTCGTGTCTATATTCATCTGGTTGGTTGCATTGTGAATCAACATCTTCGTGAAGCATAAAAGGGAATTATTAACCTTGCTAACTTGTGAATGAATATTATAGAATTACATGTAAGCTTGACCGTAAGTCCACTGCAGTGACCTAAAAACAATAACTTACAATCACTGCTTCTGGATGGAGTCACCATGGCTTCCAGGGCATCACAAAGGTTCACAACAACCTGTTAACATAAAAACATGAGCTTAGATTACCTTCTGAAAGTAACATTTTTGATCCCTTTCAATAAGAAATCTGCTTACATCATCCACTCTGCCCTGAGGCTCAGTCAGATCTGTCTCAGAGTCGTCCAGCAGATCCAGTGTTGTGTTCATGATCCCTGGAGAATGGCCCTGTGGTCTAATTTCTTCTTTCTGGGCTTTCGCAGAGACAGCACGGATTTCATGGTCCAGGTCGTGTACCTTCAGGCTTGGGTCAGGTTCAACTTTACACTGAGGAGCAAGCTCTGCCTCAATATTGCCTGAAACCTTTGGATCCACTTTGACCTTTCCAGAATCCTTTGTTTTTGGAGGTACCATTGTTGTCATGGCAGGTCTTTTAAGGGTCTTGCCCTTGGAGGCCAGCCACTCAGCCAGTTTTGCTCTGCAAGAAAAGGAAATGCTTTTTAATAATCATAAGGTGGAGTAACACTAATAAGTTTCAATTTTTGTTTACATGAATAACTTACCGTTTTTCTTCTACTGTCTCCATGGTAACTCTGAACTGACTGAGTGTGCTTGAGACCACAGGTTTACTAGCTTTCTTGTCAGTCACTGGAATCTTTGGCTTTGGGTTCTGATTGCTCCCTGGCTTAATGGGAGCCATTGTAGTGATTCTGGATGTAGCAGTTTGTAGAGTCGCTGTGAGGGTTCTGACAGGAGGGCGCGAGGAGCAGGTTCCAGCAGGACGACAGCTACCGACAGAAGACCTGGTCATCTGATGGGCTTTATCAGAAACGGACTTGGACCTCATCGGCACTGGTCTTTTAGTGACTTGCCTGGACACCTCAGCAACAGATTTGGACCTGTTCTTTGTAGCCAAGTCTCTGACCTTTTCACTCTCTGGTTTGGGTGCTGGTGGTTTAGAAACAGCTGCACTCAGAGGATCACCTGACTTCCAAATAGACCCAATTTTTGACTGAACAATCCTGCCTTTATACATCCCTAGTGCAGATTTTGAGGATGGCACAGGAGCTGGTCGCTTTGGAGCTTCAGCCTCAGTGGATTTGTGTGTTTGTCCTTTGATTTGTGCAGAGACTCCTTTAGCATCTCTCTGCAACTTTCTTTGAGCCTCTCCAGACACTGGCTTCCTATCCATCTGTTTACCTTTTCCTTTAAAACGATCATTTTTGTTTAATGTATCCTCTTTTTCGTTGCCCCTGAGTTGAAAAGGCACAACTGATGTGTTGCCCGTTTTAATAAAGGACTTTGCTCCACTTGGAGACTGAGTGTTCTCCTTATTTCCCTAATAGAGATTAAAAAAACACAAGCTTAGAGACGGATATTACAGTTTTTTTATTATAGGGAACTGACTATACCTTCATTTAACAATAAAAAAAAAAAAAGGAATATATAATAATTTTATTCCGAACTCACTTTCTTATTGGGGTGGTTTCGTCGTGAAATTGTGACGGTCTCCATAATGTGGCCTAAAAATTACAGTTACTGGCCGTTAGAAGTAGAAATATACAAGCATGACTTTAACATGTGTAAAGGTAATTACAACATCACATTTCGAGTTATAAATGCTTAATCTGGAAGAAATAATGTGTTCGCGTATTTAACAATGGAAGTAAAATAATAGTAAACAACTGAAAGGTTATTTGCCTTCATGAGCTTTAAAAAGAACTAGGACAACTATAACTAATTCATACAGACTAGCATTAAAAAGCTAACTTACCTTGCAGCGGTTGTTCAACGTAGCTGTACACCACCAGGATCCTCCACAATAACTAGCAGACTGAAGAAAACACGCCGCGCCGCTTCCCTTCTTCAAGGTATATGATTTGATTCGATTTGGCGCCTACTGCTTCGCGATTGGTTGGGTAGTATCGCGAGAAGCTGAAAGTAACCAGTAAAATGTCACCAAACCAAAAACGACAGTTACGTCGTCCATGTAGCGTGTGGTGTTTTTTTTTTTTTGATTACACATTGGTTTGAATGTTTGAACCCAAATAGAATTCCTCAAGTACCGGTCGGAACACACCCACTGTGTTCCAGTTCTGGTCGAGACAGGGAAGAGTCACGTAGTGACAGTTAGACATGTGACATCCACCGTTTTTTACAGGGAATGCTTAATGCAGCACTTCTCTTACTGTGTGCCTAATGACGTTTACAATTCAGCCATTATCATTACTGTCTATAGTCCGCAATATAACAATAGTTGCTCTCTTTGGATAAAATATAGTGGGCTTATTTTTATCAAATATCTGCAATATAAAATGGAAGCAACAACATAAGCGGCAAACTGTTCGGAACATGCCGAGACTTGTTTCTGTGCCGTGGGAAGTTGGGAAAACAAATATCGCGCTAATTTTTACGTCAGCTCCGTTGTTGTCTAAACTAACCGGAAGGTGACTGGCCTCCAAAATAAAAAGGTAAACAACTAGATTCAATAAACAAAGGTTGGAACAAATAGAAAGGGAGTCCCCTGGAGTCGAAATTACGGGTGCATCCAAATAAATTGTAATATTGAAAAGTAAATTTATTTCAGTAAACCAATTTACTAAGTGAAACATTGATTTTGCACAGACAAACCCTTTATTCTGTTAATCATGGTGATTTTCCTCTTAAAGCTATCTGGGCTTAATGAAATGTATTTTTATTGTATGCCTAAAGGCTTTTATTTTCGAAATGTACTTTTATTCTGACAAACGAGTCTCATCAGGATGCATATTTGAATTACTGAAATGTACCAGTAGAAGAGGCAAAATCAAATGTTTCTTACAAATCCTCACCTCAGCTCAAAATCCAATATGGCTTCTGTTGACCAAAAATGTGGTGATAGCTGCCAATATGAACTATGTGGACTTGAAAATAAAATAAATAGCCTTCATTATTTGCATTAATGCGCTCCAATCAATCCTGGAAGATCTCGAAATATTTTCTGCTCTTTTCTGTTAGGAGCAAAGATTAATGTGCTTTAACAACTAAATGTTTTATCTATTCATTAGATTTGTTTTTACCTTAAAAAAAAAAGTGTACCAAATTATGTTCTGAGAACAACTATAGAGGCCCTTAGTACTATCAGTGATGAGTCTTATCAGTATCACCGTTTTAGAAACTTTGAATCAAGATATTTACTGAGCCAGAGTTGAACTGGGGCTTACAAGGGCAGTATCCTGGGGTCTTGATGTCCTGAAACAAAAATAATGTGCTCTGTCCAAACCTTTAACCCCAAGCAAATCAGATGTACCAACAGCTAGCTGTAGGCCTGTGCTGTGTCTCCATTGTTTTGTTTGTTTCATGATTGTGTTTTATCGCCACATATAGGCCTGGGAGGGTTCCTGTAACTTTCTCTGGATTAATGAAGACATTTCTAGAACTAATCCTGTTCATAGAGAACCATAGTAAGGACACAGAATGTTTCAATCTATAAATCTATTGTCAACAGAAACCTTCCAGGGGCCCAGATTCTCCTGGCTATATAGTTCCTCTAATTGGGCTTCAGTTGCTCTAAATTCATTTCATATAAGCTGAAATACAATATCTTATGATGAAATTATGTAAATGGTCTTGGTGAATTTCATTGTATTCAAAATGTTTTTAGAGGCTATTATTAATTTTATTTTGAAGGCAAGACTAGAGCCGGACGTCCTGTTCTACGTCTATATAGGTTGGCAACTAACGTTAGCGGCAGCTTCTTTCTTCGAAAAGACCACGAAAAAAAATACAAGTTTATTCCTAAAAAATCGTTATGCAGAATCACTGCGTCGTGCTGAACTGCCCCAGCGGCATATCGGACTTTCAGGCGCTCTTCCGGTTTCCACGAGATCCAAACAGGTAACTGGCGCCATCGGTTAGCAGATCAAATAAGTCAGTTGATCGAAAACTTTCGGTCTTTTATTGCACTGGGTCGATCACCTTCATTGTACTACATTACTACGCGAATTTGGAATACATGAGATTTGAGCTTCTCAGTGTAATGCTAGTGTTTAAAATCCAGCCTCATCAGCATGATCCGACAGCATTATGTACTGACTGCATGTCGCTGTCTGGTACTGTAAGCTCCAGTGAGATCTGATGGTTATCCCACATTTAAATTATGATTGCTGTAGAAATAACTGACATAAATCCTTAGTCAACTTTTGTTTAAATGGGCTAGAAACGGCCTGAGAATGCAGGACGTTTCAGTCTGCTACTGTAAATATATAGGAACTCTGTAACTTCATGGTAAAGATGATTTCTTTCTCAGATCACAGAAGTGGGTCGAACTGTGCCAGAGGAATGACCTCAAAGACAAACCAGCAGAGCAGCTGTACAGATACTACAGACTGTGTGGAAAACACTTTGAAGCATCTGCGTTTGATAGTGTAAGTTGTGAGCTCAGTTTGAATGACCTTGTTGCAGATTGGTGTGACCCCACACTATGCTGGGCTGAGCTTGTAAAAGAGCTGATCCTCGGTTTGGTATTATATGTATTGCTGTTTATGTTTTTGCATGTTTGCTATGTATGCTTTTAGTGATTTTATTTATTTCTCTCATTAAAAATCTACATATATTTCTAGCATTTGCCTGCTAGTCTAAGCAACTGTTTCCACAGTTCCTCATCCTCTAGAATTTTGTCTCATTTTCAGTTCTTCGTTGTTTTATTGTCAATATAATGATTTGTTTTCTCTGTTTACCTAATTGGATCATTTTAGTAAATGTTCCTAAATTTATAACTAGTGATAAATGTCTGTGCTTCTGTAAACCATCTTGTGTTACACCTGCTTGTATGAAAAGGCCTCTATAAATTATGTTCAATTGATTGATATCATTAACTAACTGCTGCTAATGTGATGCTTTGTTAAAATGCATGAAGTGTAGATCTGACAGAAAAAGTTCAAAGTAATATTTTTTGGGGGGGAACTTTGTGTGCTTTTGTCACAGGACGCTCCGGGTTCTATGTTGAAAGCTGATGCCATCCCATCTGTGTTTGATGTTCCAGTCCAGCCTCAGACCGGTCAGGTGAAGCTTGGTAAAGAGACGGTGGGTAAAAGAAGAGCGCATCAGTATGAAATATGATTGGCAGCTTTAATTAATGAAGGTATCTGGCATCAAGTGTGACAGATCCTTTTAACTCCTGAAGGTCAACAGATGCCATTTAACAGTTACTGTTATTTTAGGGGTCACATGCTGAAATGTTAATTATGATGATTTTCCACTTAAAGCTATGTGGGATTTTTAAGTAATTAATTTGCATTCCAGCTGTATCCTGACATCCAGGATATAGCTGGGTGTCAGTGTGTGGTGGCGCTTGAAACTCTGACTCCAGCTGCAGTCCACTTCTTGTGAATCTCCTTGTAAAACCAGACTCTTGTATAGGCTTTGCTTCACAATTGTCTCAAGGCACAAAATGCATTTTCAGCACTCTGTGAACAGCCATAAAAGGGACATTTACCACTAGCTGTAAGTTATGATTGCCATAAATAAATAAAAACAAATGCCTGAAATCTATCACTCCTTGTGTAATGAATCTATATGACTTTGAGTTTTTAAATTGAATAACTGAAAATAATAGTGATATCCTACCTTATTAAGATGATCCTATAAATGTATTTGTAAAGAGAATTTTGAAACTGGGTTTAAATAACTATAAATGTGTTTAAAAATCTGGTCCATTTCGTTATATCACATATTTATGGTAATTACAGTGGATCCCCAAATGTCTACATCATCTGTAATTGATTCAAAAGGTGCAAAGTATTAGTTTAATGTGAGCTCACTTATGAAACAAGCTCTTTGGAGCTTTTCTTTAAGTTTTTGTTTCCCAAACAGATTTGTTTCTGTTAAAGGTGGAGAATGTTTTAAAATGATTTCTAATGGGATTTTTTTACGTATACATTTTAAATCTACTGTGTTTGGTAAGTAAAAATTATTATTTTTAACTTTTGTTTTTAATCTCATCCCACTTTCAATTGTCTGATTATCTCTGCAGAAAAAAGACGAAGAAACAGAAAGAAGGGGGAGGAAAAGTAAGTAGAAATAATACTATTATTACTATTTTAAAAAACTTCTGCCAACTATCTCAATTTCTGCTTCAGAAATGAAAAAAGCTCCAGCGGAGCCCGTTACGGAAACTGTCCAGACTGTACCAGAAGAAGATGAAGAGAAAACGTACCTGAAGATTTTATTCGAGGTTCTCCTGCTGCTCGGAGAGCAAAGTATTCCGCCTTTTGTACCTTCTACTGGGAAAAATGAAGCCTTTAACTCGTGCAACTTCCAGGCATTGCTGGAATATCGCCTGAACTGTGGAGATAAAGTCCTAAAGAAGAGGTTTGATCAATCAAAGCAGAGCTGCTTTTTCAAAGAGCTCGACCCGTTGATTGCGGTCTGTGAGCAATATGTGCGCAGTAAGGTGGTCGAGGGAGTCAAACAAAATGGCTTTTTCTCACTGCTCACTGATGAGCCGGTGAAGATCTTAGGAGAATGGTGCCTCCCGGTGTTTCTTCGTTACGTGGACCAGTCTAAAAGCAGACAGGAGAGGTTTGCAGGGTTCTTGACCTTTGAAGAAAATGCAGATGACCTGCTAGAGAAACTGGTGTCTGAAATTACCGACAGATGGGGTTTAGATATGAGCCAGTGTAGAGGCCAAGCCCACTCCTGCTCTGGCACACACTATAGAAAAATTAAAACTTTTGCTTCCAAATTGGTTGAGAAGTACCCAAAGGCTGTACTTACATTTAGATCTACTAATCCTTTGAACTTGTCTCTGGCCAACAGTATGGGTTTGTCAGGTGTTCAGCTAGTCCTGTCCACCTTTAAGAAGATCGAATCGTTTTTCTCTCAATCACCTTTACTGCAGGTTGAATTTGAGCATGCAATTTCCATCTTCTACCCAGACAAAGAGGACAAAGCTGAGGAGCTTAAAAAGATCTGCCGAGCCAGCTGGACCAGACGGAATGATGGGTTTGAGGTGGCACTGGAGGTCATAGAAGCACTGCTGCTCTGTGTGGACAGCGTCCATGATAATGAGGACATGAGGTGGAATGACCAAATCACACACTATGCTTTAGAGATCTCCAAAGCATTAACTGATTTTGAGTTTATCATGGCGTTAATCGTGCTAAAGAACATTATGGCCCTCATCCAAGCATTTGGGAAAAACCTCCAAGGGAAAGCAGCAGATGTCCATTCTGCTGCAGCTAGTTTGCCCGCCGTGCTGCACTCCTTGAAGGAAATCTCGGACAACATTGACGTCTATCACGACTTTTTTTACGACGAAGCCATTAACCTAGCTGCAGCCATGGAGATCCCTGTCAAGGTGCCCCGGTTGTTCTTAAGGAAGCATCAAGGAGAACCAGGAACCATTCAGGCAGATGGTTACTACAAGGAGCACCTGACGGTTCCTGCAGTGAAACATGTCATCAGCGAAATGAATGACCTCTTCTCTCAGAACCACAGCAAGGCTTTGGGGTGTATGTCTCTGATCCCAGATATCATAGAGGGAAACAAGTCTGCCCAGCCAGACGAGGAGAACCTTCAGGTGTTCAATGATGACATCCCAAATGCAGGAAGCCTCTCTGCCGAGCTGCACTGCTGGTGGGTTAAATGGAGCAAAAAAAGCAAAGGCGAGACATTTCCCTCCAGCCTCCATGATACACTGCAGCTGGCCGATGTCAAGTTCTTCCCCAACGTGTTGGCGGTTCTGAGGCTCACCAGCATTCTCCCTACGTTGGCTCTGGAGGACAGCACCGATGTGGCGTTCAGGCGTTTCCGGATGTACACAAAGAATAGGCCTGACAATGTCAAATCAAAAAGCCTTGCTCTTTTGAACATTAACTACGATGTTGGGTTTGATCTGGATTCAATGGTGGAGATCTACCAGAAGACGTACCCTGAAAAGCAGGGTGTGTCGTGAGCTTCCAGACAAATTGAATTCCTCATTATCTGCCCCTGAAATGAAAAAGAGAGGTTTTGTACTGTTTTATTTTTAGGATAAAATGTAGGAATGAGAAAGCTAGAAATGCTTAGAATAAATTGAAGACCTTTTAAAATAAAGGTTCCCACATCATTGGGGAGATCTTTACAGTGCAGTTTCTTTTTCTTCCTCTGCAATTAGTCAGTTCTGTAGTGAAATGTTCATTTGTTCTGTTGTTCTGATGTTTTGACAGTTTCATTTGGATTTTGTCTTGAATTTGCAATTAAATGAAGTGATTTCGGTATTCTTTATTCTTGTTGTCATTCTACTTTACTTTTAGGGTTTTCTTAGCTTAGCTTTGAAAATATAATTTCTGGATGTAATTGTAAAAATTAATAGGTAATAGAAATTATGGAATTATTTTACAGGGAACAAAGATTACACACCATAAATACATTTGGTCTACCTGTTTCATTGCCTTGAAAAGGTATTCATAATACCTGACATGGTTTACATTTTATCAAATTACAAACTTTGTGTTTTATAAGAAATGTATGGTATAGGCAAAAATAATGCATAATCATGAAGTGAAATGAAAATCATACAAGTTTTTCACATTTAATATTAATACAAATCTGGAAAGTGGTGTGCATATGTATTAAACCTTGTCAGCTCAACCACCTTTTACTCCAGTTATAAAGTATTTTGGGAAAATCTCTACCAACTTTGCAAAATATCCAACCTCATTTGAATTGCATGGAGAGAATCTGTAGACCTCACTTTCAAGTCTTGCCAAAGATTCTCAGTTGGGTTTAAGTTTGGGCGTTTACTGAGCCATTCTAACACATACAGGTCCTTCTCAAAATATTAGCATATTGTGATAAAGTTCATTATTTTCCATAATGTCATGATGAAAATTTAACATTCATATATTTTAGATTCATTGCACACTAACTGAAATATTTCAGGTCTTTTATTGTCTTAATACAGATGATTGTGGCATACAGCTCATGAAAACCCAAAATTCCTATCACACAAAATTAGCATATTTCATCCGACCAATAAAAGAAAAGTGTTTTTAATACAAAAAACGTCAACCTTCAAATAATCATGTACAGTTATGCACTCAATACTTGGTCGGGAATCCTTTGGCAGAAATGACTGCTTCAATGCGGCGTGGCATGGAGGCAATCAGCCTGTGGCACTGCTGAGGTCTTATGGAGGCCCAGGATGCTTCGATAGCGGCCTTTAGCTCATCCAGAGTGTTGGGTCTTGAGTCTCTCAACGTTCTCTTCACAATATCCCACAGATTCTCTATGGGGTTCAGGTCAGGAGAGTTGGCAGGCCAATTGAGCACAGTGATACCATGGTCAGTAAACCATTTACCAGTGGTTTTGGCACTGTGAGCAGGTGCCAGGTCGTGCTGAAAAATGAAATCTTCATCTCCATAAACGTTTCAGCAGATGGAAGCATGAAGTGCTCCAAAATCTCCTGATAGCTAGCTGCATTGACCCTGCCCTTGATAAAACACAGTGGACCAACACCAGCAGCTGACACGGCACCCCAGACCATCACTGACTGTAGGGTACTTGACACTGGACTTCTGGCATTTTGGCATTTCCTTCTCCCCAGTCTTCCTCCAGACTCTGGCACCTTGATTTCCGAATGACATGCAGAATTTGCTTTCATCCGAAAAAAGTACTTTGGACCACTGAGCAACAGTCCAGTGCTGCTTCTCTGTAGCCCAGGTCAGGCGCTTCTGCTGCTGTTTCTGGTTCAAAAGTGGCTTGACCTGGAGAATGCGGCACCTGTAGCCCATTTCCTGCACACGCCTGTGCACGGTGGCTCTGGATGTTTCTACTCCAGACTCAGTCCACTGCTTCCGCAGGTCCCCCAAGGTCTGGAATCGGCCCTTCTCCACAATCTTCCTCAGGGTCCGGTCACCTCTTCTCGTTGTGCAGCGTTTTCTGCCACACTTTTTCCTTCCCACAGACTTCCCACTGAGGTGCCTTGATACAGCACTCTGGGAACAGCCTATTCGTTCAGAAATGTCTTTCTGTGTCTTACCCTCTTGCTTGAGGGTGTCAATAGTGGCCTTCTGGACAGCGGTCAGGTCGGCAGTCTTACCCATGATTGGGGTTTTGAGTGATGAACCAGGCTGGGAGTTTTAAAGGCCTCAAGAATCTTTTGCAGATGTTTAGAGTTAACTTGTTGATTCAGATGATTAGGTTCATAGCTCGTTTAGAGACCCTTTTAATGATATGCTAATTTTGTGAGATAGGAATTTTGGGTTTTCATGAGCTGTATGCCAAATTCATCCGTATTAAGACAATAAAAGACCTGAAATATTTCAGTTAGTGTGCAATGAATTTAAAATATATGAATGTTAAATTTTCATCATGACATTATGGAAAATAATGAACTTTATCACAATATGCTAATATTTTGAGAAGGACCTGTACATATGCTTTGACCTAAACTATTCTGTTGTAGCGCCGGCTGTATGCCAAGGGTGGGTTGTCCTGCTGGATTGTGAACCTGTTCCAGTCTTGCAACATTAAACAGGTTTTCCTCCAGCTCCATACATACTCTAATCCTCTCAGATCAGCCTCTGTGGTCCTGCTGAAGAAAGTTATCCTCAGCTTGATGATGCCACCACTATGTTTCATGGTGTGGGGGTGTGTGTTTAGGGTGATGTGCAGTGTTGGTTTTCCCCCACACAGTGACGTGGCCAGTTTATAGCTTATTTAACTGAGATAAATGTACACACAAATGTAAGAATTAGCCAAGTTCTGAAAGCAACTGGTTGCACTGGATGTTTTTAGAGATATAAGAACAACGTCACACTGGGTGTTATCAGATAAAAACCCTGCAAAATGAATTAATATATTATTGCAACAGGGCAAAATGTGACACTAGCGTCTCTGTATTTTACGTGAGGGATTGGTGGGAAAAATGAAGTATGACCACCGGTTTTTTAGCATCTGGAATGCAACAGTATTTTCCTTGCGATCCTCTTCCTCACAGCAGTATAAATCCTGGTGACTGACGAGAGATTGCTTTTATGCTATGTCTGTAACTGGAGCTTTAGTCGAAATTTCAAAATCATTACATAAAACTTCGAACAAGTGGATGTGCAGAAAATGTGAGTGGTTAAATACGAAATATTAATGTGTAAATTATCTAGATTTTGCCTATTAATGACACATTGACGGTTATCTTCCAGTTAATAAAAATTAGTGCCTTTTAATTTTACGTTTTTTCCAACAATAACAGATGTCGTATACACATTTGGTAATGGTGGTCATAAAGCCCTCACAACATTAGATCAGGAGCAGATTTTGAACTATGTTGACTGTTGATATAAAAACATTTTAACTGTATTGTGGAGGCCTTTTTATAATGAGAAATACCAAATTAGACGGGTCATTATAAATGTTAACGGAGATCTAAGGTAAGGCGCTTTCATATATTTACAAGGGAGGATTAATAATCACAAAGCCGTTACGGTTTTGCTGAACGAAAAAATGCAATGAAAAAACTGAAAACTATCTGTGCCACGCTGCCCTCTGCTGGTGCATTTGTGCACTTGCATTGACTAGTTCCTGGTTGATAGGACAACACGCTTTCGGCCACTGTTAGCTTAGATCGCAGCTTCAACTTCGGAAAGCATGGACTTAGTCGTTTCTTAGTTTGTCAAAGAGATATTAAACGAAAGTGCAATAGAAACTACTGAGTTGGTTGCAGTTTGTGTACAAGACATGACTCTGTAGACAGAGTTTGGTTTTAGTGGGCTTTACCAGCTTGCAACCGCCAGCTAAGCTAGCTAAGTTGCTAGCTACACTACAGTCCAAAATGACTGACTGCTGCGCTGCAGCCAACTGTGATTACCAGGAGCGGGAGTCCGAAAACACCACTCCACTCTTCAGCTTTCCTTTGGATCCGGAGAGGTAATATTTCGTATCATTTCCTGCAAACTTTGGGGAGAAATTAGCTTGCAAAAATGTGTTAGCCGTGGACTGTTAGCAATGGGTTAGCTGAACATCATGTTAGCTAATAGTGACACAACTCTGTGGAAAATGGCGCAGACTCATGTTATTCTTAACAGAAAAGTCCTGTGAAACAATCACCACTATTAGCCGTCATAGATCCCCACATGTGCCACTTATTTATTATTGCCCAAGTTTGATTAATTGATCAATCGCAAGGAAAATAATTGTAATGGAGACCTTTTCCTCCAAATATGCAAATGGCCATCGGATCAACAGACTGTTGACTGAGGGGTATCAGGGGCTGACGTGGGAGCAATTTGGGAATAATGCTTTTTTTGTCGTCGTATTTTGGTGTTGTGGTTTTAATAACCTACCCAGTTCTTTCCATTTTACAACCACTTTGCAAAGTTAATTGTACACCATCTACCTAGGTTTACGGGCAATGCTAGCTCTATAGTAACTGATAACTAGTTTAATGTGGAAAGAAAAACTACTTTCTGCAGCTTGTTCTAAATATAGTTTATGTCTGTCAGTAATTTTATTGCCCAGTCTAGTTTTGTATTCCGGCAGGAGACGCCACAGGAGTAAAGGGCTATTTTCACTGCATTAAAGTAGTCTGGATAACCTTTTAACAGTTCTACTTCAAAATCCCAAAATACTTTAAATCTGTGCTTGATCTGACTCAATATTTGTGGAACCTTTATTATATTTTTAAAAACGCAAAAAGTGGGATATCTTTTTGTTGTTGTTAATAACACACCAGTTTGGGTCCAAATTAAAAAGAGGAAGTGAATCATCTGTTGGCTATATAGCAGTTTCTATGCAATATACTCAATCATAAGTGGTCCACATGTCTCAAATATTGAACTAAAGTCTTTTAGAGTTTTCAGGTTGAGTAAAGGTTTTTCAGATCACAAACTAAAAAAAATCTGTAATCAGTGATTAGCTGTTCAGTCTGGCTTTCACATGTATGGGGTCCTGTGTGTGCCAGAAACACAGAAATTGTCTTGTTGTGTTTTCCCAAATAATGTAAAGAATTCACAAAACATAAATTGTTCCTTAAACAATCTCTGCTCATCGTAGAGCAGTCCAGCTCAGGTTTGACCAGTTTAAGTATTTTAGAGTTTAAACTAGGTCTGATCCATGGTTGTCCGAACTCCTTAAAGCAGTTAACTCCTGATTAGAAAGCCGAATCAGAAGCTGCAAAATGCATGTAAACTTTATGTGTTTCAGTCAGATGATGTTTTGGGGATTTGTCTCAGTGGTGTCAGGAAAGATGGGTTAAAGTGAAGGAGTTTCTGTGACCTGGTTACAAACTCTTGTTTTTGTTGTTTAGCTTGGACTTTTTAGCGTCTCATTCTTAGGCATGGTTGCCTGGTGTAAATGGTATGTGTAAGAAACCATTTTGATACAAATGTTCCCCTCCTGGCATCTGTGTTGATACACTTCGGGTCATAAAATAACAAGTTTGTTTTTAATGAGACTGTTTAGCTATTCTCTGTTGGTTGCATGTCCACAAGCTGTTCGAGCATTTCATTTTTAGTAATTTTGCTAATCTGCTAAACTGTTTTAGATGGCCTGTGACTGATGTTGAAACAATCTTTAGGCATTTTATGTCTCATCAAACTGGGTGGGTTAGGGTAGTCTATCAAAGGAGCCAGTCAGATCAATTAGTATTTATACAACACCAGCATGTTTAAATGGTTGCAGCACAAAAGACTTGGTGTAGCTACAGTACATGCATCAAGTTCCTATTTTGTTTTGTTTTTTACAGCAGAATCAGACATAGTGAGATTCTTATCTTAGAGGAAAATGGAGAAGAGTTTTTGTTTTGCTTCTCATTAAACATCTGTACAGATTGTTAGATACTGTGGTTTCCAGCCTATCTGATGTAATTATTTACCTCGTTTATTTTTCAGGTGCCAACAATGGTTAAACAACTGCCATCGCCAGGATTTGGCATCTCAGCCTCCAGAGCAGTTGCACAAGGTGTACAAAGTTTGTGCAAAACACTTTGAGCCCTCTATGATTGCCCAGCAGGTAAGAACCAAACCTGAGCTGATTGTTCCCGTGCAGCAAACAGAAGAGGATACGGCTTGTGTCAAATTTCACATAGCGATGATATTTACAGCATGCTCCTAAACTCTGTCCTTTATGACTACAAATCTAACAGGAATGGGCTCAGAGTGATTATTGTCCTTCATCGTTTCTTATACTAGGACTGAAAATAAAGCGATTGCAGACTCACCTGACAACATAGCCGTTAGCCAGCCAGTTAAGAACAAATAACTGCCTTTTTCTTGCTGATGCGGCTCCCTGTCAGTTGCCCCTCTGTTCATTCCCACTTAATGTTCGTTTCGAGGATAAAATGAAGAATTATTTACATCCGTTAGGTAGGTAAACATGCAACAACTCCCCTAACATGCACTTTTGGATCATCTTTGAGCTAAAACCAGGCTGAACACTGAAGGCAGAGGGGTTTTGCTTCAGCACTAGGAGATGTGACAGTTACTAGTTCGTGTTTATTCACACTATTCTGCAAATACTCAGTCTTTTATGGATGGTAATAACAAAAGTCACCAGCCCTCCATATGGCCCACTGTGCAACGTGGTTTTTGTTGTCACATTTTCCATATACAGTAATGGAGGGGAGTTTTCACCATCCAGCTCAAATGGGGTTGAAAAATAATTTTTTTTAAATACTTTGTCCGAACTTGTCAAAACCTTAGAAATGTGTTCATTCGGTTTGTTCCTGTTGATATAAATCAGTAATTAAATGACTTAACCAAATCCCACTCTTTAGCACTGCAAATAGCCCTGCAGTCATTTGAAAGCCATTTAACACATTTTCCTGTTGTGTGGGACTCCTCTCCAGCAGCACAGCGGTTAAATGTGATCCACAGCTGTTAGGCCTCCTAATGTGCAACAGAGTTAGTGTAAGCACACATTGTCCTGCAACTTGGCTGCCTTGATTGGTTCATTTGCTAACTTCTTAACAGCAACATTGTAAAATCCAGAGTATAAAAAGGGCTAGTACTCTTATGTCACCACATTTGCCTATCATTCTGTTGATTATAACCTGTGTCATAGCAGAGTTGTTTACTGTTCATTTTTTAATGTTGTATGCAAAAAGTAAATTCAAATTCCCATTTATGGTGATCACGATGATAAGTTTTAGATGTTTTTGCGACAGAACCAGCAGCATTTCCCACAGTGCGGTTTAGTCTAACACACTCATCTGATGTAGCTCACATTTGTTCCACCTACCCTGCTGTAACATCTAGTTTGCATTTCAAGACAAGCTGTGAGATGACCATCTACTTAGTACCACGCTCGAAATTCATTCCTGGGCCAGTCTGCTGGCTGCTAAATACTAAAGTTACATCTGCATTAGTAGTTAACCTATATAGAAACTAAGTTAACTGTTGAACTGTTTAAAAAGTTGATTAAATAAGCAAATATGCCATCCTAATAAGTCAAACTAATATAACAATGAGATATTACTGTTCAACATATCAGAGAGCATTCACAGTCCACATGACAAAGCCTTAAAACTGAATCTTTTTTCAGACTGCATCAAGCTGTGTGTTAAAGGAAGATGCCGTTCCTACGATATTTGATTTTACTGCTCCTGTGAATCAACCGGAATCATGCAACAGGAAGAGAGCTAGAGACCCAGTAAGTATTTATTTCAGTGTTCAAAACTAGTATTTTTGGTGTTTGTCAAACATAAAAGTTCTAATGATCCAAATGTGTCCTTATCCAGTCGGGAGAGGAAGCTGCTGTTGTAAAGAAATCAAAAGGTAGAGTAACTTGTTCATTTTGCTTGTTTTATCCCATGAATTTTATATTCAAACATGTTGGCCCATGTTGATTTATTAAAAGATGTTGAGTTTGTACAATAATTTCAGCCTCTCAGTTTTATTATTCTTCAATTATAATTTTTTTTACACCAGAAAATGCACCAGAAGTGAACGAAGAGACAGCAGAAATTGCAAAAACACCAGAAGAAAACCAAACCCAAGGGGATGTAACCACCTCAAGAGCAAAAGAGACGCTGAAAATTTATTTTAAGGAAATCCTGGCTCTGACAGGATTCAGCATCAATGGGGCAAACGTCGGCGCCGATGAGCCAATTGGAGGAGTGCGGGGTCAGCGGGCTCATAATCGCATCTGTGTGGAGAAAATAGACAAGAAGGAAATCCTGCAGTTTGGTGAACACTTCATGCAAGAAGAGATCCAAAACAGTCTCAGACTGTCAAGATTTTTCTCCATTCTGCTTCAGGATGTGACAAACATAGAGGGAAAGGAGCAGATTCCAGTTTTCATTCGGTCGGTAACGATTGCAGGTTTCCCACAGAAGCACCTGATTGGCTTCTTACCATGTGACTTGGATACAGAGAATCTGTTCTACATGCTTCTTTCTGACCTTAGAAATAAGTGGTGCTTGAGGATGGAGCACTGTAGAGGACTCAGTTATCTCATCACAGGAAGCATGTGTCAGAAAATGCGGGATCTTACCTGCAGGATCCTGCAAGAGTTCCCACAAGTAGTGCTGTCACCAAGTGATCCATATGCATTCAACATATGGATCATTCGCTGCATGCCTGTTCCCTCCATCCAGAAGGTTGCAGATACTGTAGAGGAGGTGGCCATATTACTTCGGAGAATACCAGAGCTGAGCAAACGATTGGAAGGAAAGATCCAGATGACATATGGGCATTTAAAGGGAGAAGTTCATAGGATCAAAGAAGCCCTCAGTGGGATTTGGGAATATGGCACTGATGCCTTCCAGACCATGCTAGAAATTCTTGAGCCATTTCTTACCTGCATCAATGAGATCATTTCGAAGGTGGATGAAGAAACTGCTGAACAGTTGGCCAAGCTCAAACCAGTTTTAAAGAACTTTAACTTCATCATCACACTTGTTGTTCTGAAGAACACACTCTGCTGTGTGAGCATACTTAACTCCAGTCTCAGGGGAATAATAAGCATCAGCAGTACCTTGCAGTACACCATTTCTAATGCCTTAAAGCTGGTAAACAAATACCAACAAGAGCTTGCAATATTTCACCGGAAATGGTTTTCAGATGCTGTCGGCCGAGCGAAGAAACTGGGTGTGGAGATCACCAAACCAGAGATAGCCCAAGGAGACGCAAACGAGACGCCACTGGAGGACTTTTACAGAGAGACACTGAGTCGGCCTATCTTGCAGTATCTTGTTGCAGAAGTGAAGAGAGTGTTCAGTACAGAGATGGTGAGGATTCTCCGGTGGCTCTCGTTAGTGCCGTCTTACATGGCAGACCACAATTTCAGCATTCGCAGAGATAAAGTTGCTGATGCCAACTTAAACAACCTTGCACGCCCTGACACATTCTACGAAGAGCTTGGATGTTGGGAAGTTAAGTGGAGGCATGCGAGCAAGCGTAGAATCCTACCAACCACTGTGTTTGCTACCCTCAAAATTCCAGATATTGGCTTTTACCCAAATGTGCAGAGCTTGCTGAGAGTGTTGGGAACTGTTCCATGCGTAAATGCCGAGGCAGATGTGTACGGACAATACCACATGGTACTGGAGCGATGTCATTTCTACCTGAAAGCCACTCCTCAGGACCAAAGACAGTGCAACATGGCATTTGTGTACGTGAACCAGGATGTCCACTTTAGTGTTGAAAAAATGGTGGAGTCGTACATCGAGAAGCATCCAGACATCCTGCAGTTGCTGCAGATGGTGAGCAGATAAACAGAAGTAGACTGTAAGAGGTGACTATTCGTTCTGAACTAACATACGTCTGTGTCACTGTTTTACAGGATGATGCCATAACAGAGAACCCTTCACAAGGTGAGGGCCTTATGAAGCAATTTATTTTTAATTCCAACACAAACGTTTAGTTCTTAATATTGACATTGTTACATTTAAATCTAAAACCTAAGATTGAATTTGCTGTTAATTAGTTTTCAAACAAATACATGAAGACTGCACTATATATGAATAAACAAATAAAAGTGTTACCATCTTTCTACTTTGGGTTCATTGCTAACAGTGACCCCAGAAAATCAGTAATCTACCAAGATACTGGAAAAAATGAAATTCATTAAATCCGTCTCAACAACGAAAAAACAGTTGCTTCTCGCTGACTGCCAGCTGTTTTAGCAGTTAAACAACCTATTTGTTAATTTCTTAATGACTACAGATTTGTATTTTTTACAAGTATATAACTAACATAAAGAGACTGAATGCATATATCTAAATAGTTTGTTGAGTAGGTGCTCACGATATACATACCATATGTACTGTTATCACCATAGTAATAAATCTGAGCCGTAAAATACACCCAGACATTTTTATATTAATGTCTGCATCTTTGATTTGTTTTGTTTTTTAAACAATGATTGTAACTAAAACATAGTTGGACGTTATTTGATATCAACCTTAACTTACTTTGTAAAAGTTTTCTTCTTTACTGTAATCTCACCAAAGTCCAATTTTACCTTTCATTACAATGGCAGTCCATGGAAACCATGCTGAAAAGGATACTGAAGAAGAACTGAAGCGGATAAATCTGGAGATGGACGCTGAGAGGCTGGTGGAGATGAAGTGTGCAGAGACTGACAGAGAAGCTCTTAAATCTGCTTTGCAGGCTGCAGTGGTGGCTGCTTACAGCAGTCAGAGCAAGCTGCACAGTGAGGATGGAGAAGTTGAGTATGTGACCAAGTCTGAAATGAAGGAAGTTCTCACTGTGTGCGAGAATGCGGTCAGGGAGGGGATCCTCACAGAGGTGGGAAGTTCATTTTTTTCCCTCATCATTGACCGTGTTGTAAAACTCGGAGACAAAGACTACCTACCCATCTTCGTCAGGTTTGTTGACAGTTTTGATGTCATGCGCTTAGAACTGATAGGATTCCTTGAGGCAGATCTGGAATGTGATGTCATGGTACAAAGTCTTCTGCAAAAAGTAACAGTGGAGTGGCGTCTTGATTTAGCTAACTGCAGAGGTCAAGCTTACCTTGGCTCTGGTGATGTTTCCTACAAGCTTAAAGCCTTTGCCTGCAAAGTCCAGGAGAAGTATCCTCTTGCCATAAGCACACATTGCTCTGCCTATTCTTTCAATACATGGTGGTCAAAATCAATCCCAGTGCCTGCAGTTAAAAGAGCCCTGGATACATTTGAAGAAATCATGGCATTTTTTGGCAGCACTGTTGCTCTAGAAAAACAGCTCGGCCATGTGATAGCATATGGCCTTAGAGAGAGTTACGAGAAGGTCCAAGAGTTGCAAGGGACGTTCTGCACTGTTTGGCAGGAGAAGCATGATTCTTATGAGGTATTTGTGCAGATGCTCGAGCCCCTTGTTGAATGTCTGGAGAAGATCAAGAACAACCCACAGAGATGGAAACCGTCTGTTTCTGAACAGGCTGCAGTTCATCTGAACAAACTCATGGAGTTTGATTTCATCATTACTATGGTGGTCTTGAAGAATGCATCCTCCTTTACCAGAGAGCTCAGTGCAGGTATCCAGAAGGACCAGTTCAGTGCTGCATCCCAGCTTTGCCAAATCAGTGGTATTGTGGCCACTCTGAACAGAGTCAAAACCAATATGAAGTTGTTTCACCAGAACTGGTTTGATGAGGCTTGTGCAATAGCACATAGCCTTAGAGTACAGATTGAAGTGCCTGACGACTCCCTTCCAAAAGACGGCTTGATAAAGCCAGCCACTTATTACAAAGACTGCTTGAGTGTCCCTCTTGTAGACAACCTCATCAATGCTGTAAAGGATCACTTTTCAGACGACCACAAAGAAGCTCTCAACTTCCTCTCCCTGGTTCCATGCTCAGTGACCGTGAGCTACATGTTTGAGAGCCTGAAGTCAAAGCCCCCTCTCTATAGCAGCGATCTCCCTGACGCTGACAACTTCTTTACAGAGCTCTGTTGTTGGAGAGTAACATGGAAGACTAAGGTGGCATCCGTGACCATCCCAAGCTCCATATTTCACACGTTACGCCTGCCGCTCATGCAGTACTTTGGGAACATCAATACCCTGCTAAGGATCATGTCTGTGCTTCCCAGCACAACACTGGAGGACTGTGGAGTTGTAATGCGCCACAATAAATTCCAGGACTACTTGAGAAACACGGATCCCAAGGACAGGTCTGTGTGTTTGGCTATGCTCCATGTCAGCACGAACTTCAGCAGGGATCTGGACCGCATGGTCAGCCAGTGTTTGAAGGTTACTCCTCAAGCCTTGGAGGGCATCTGTTTGGTATGTACTATTTATTGTATAATCACCATTCAGTTTGTTTTACTGTATAGCTCTTTTTATTTCATAAATGACAAACTTGTATTGCTATTCTTGCAGGACAAGGAATCCAAGAGTCTGATTAGGAACTCTGAAAATAATATGGATGGTAAGCTGTAAAGATAAGATTTTTGATATTTTTGCCAATGTTTTCCTAGTAATTCTAACTGTTTGTTGTTTTCCATTATCTGTTTAGTTGAAGATATCAATGACAAACCTAAAGAGCTCAGTGTTCATCAGTCTCCTGAGAAGCTCCAGAACCAAGAAATGACAGCAGCTGATGAAAATGGCCTCACCGGAGATAACCGTCAGAGCCTGGCCACAGTTTTTAGGCTGGCTGCGCTCCTGGGGAAAAAGAAAAGCAGTCTCTGTGACCTCTCTGAAGAAGACCGAGAGCCACTTGTTCAAGAGCTAAAGATGTGCCACTGGTTTGGGAGTGAAAGTAAAGGCATACCATGGATTAGTGATGATGAAATGGTGAACCTACTCATAAATGGAATCAGAGATGTCATACTTAAAGAAATACAGGAATCTCCATTTTTCTCCCTGATCTCAGATAAACCTGTTAAAGTTGCTGACAAGACCTACCTACCTGTTTTTGTTCGTTACGTTGGGGAATCTACTCCAGAAGTCGAACTCATGGGGTTCTTACCATTTGATGAAAGCAGCAATTTTGACAGACAATCAAGTAACCTTGCAAAGATTCTTACTGAAGACTGGGGCTTGCCCATGTCACAGTGCCGAGGCCAAGCATTCATGCATTTGGGCCCAGGTTTTCAAAGTCTGAAGAAAATGTCTTTAGAGTTCCTCAACAGTTTCCCGCTTTGTGTCGTAACACCCAGTGAGTCTTGTGGTCTTGCTCATTGGTTTGCCAGTAGTGTACCTTGCCCTTCTGTGGCAAAAATGCTGGACATCACAGAAGATCTGCTGCTGTTCTTTGACGAATCTCCACATCTGGAGGAACAGTTAGCACAAGCTGTTGACGGGCTTTTAAACATGCCAAGAGAGGCTTTAGAGGAAATTCCAGAAACATGCTGTTCAAAGTGGAAAAAACGAGAAGACTTTTTTGACATCCTTGCTGATACATTAGAGGGCGTACTTAGCTGCTTAGATGCTGTTAGCTCCAGCGCCACAGGTGCTAAGTCGATGCATGCACAGGTTCTCTCTGCTGCTCTGAGGAACATTGATTTCATTGTCACTCTTGTAATTTTGAAGAATGCCTGTGCCCCTCTTCGTAACTGCAGCACTGTTTTCCGCTGTGGAAACCCTGCTGACATCCTTTGTGAGGTGGAAAAAATCCCTTTGATCGTAGATACTCTTGAGAAAATGTTAGAAAATGTGAGCACAATCCACTCCACTTGGTTTGAACAGGCATTCCAGTTGGCAACCAAGGTGGCTCCTGAACAGGTGTGCTTCTCAGAGGAAGTCAACAGCTATGATTCTCCTGAAATTTACTACAGAGATAATCTGAGTATTCCACTCCTCCATAGTTTGATTGAGGAAGTTAAATACTGCTTCTCAGACAGCCATTTAAAAGCTCTGTCTGTCCTGTCACTGCTGCCGTCTTGCAATCCACAGCCCATACTGTCAGAGTCCACAGACAAGTCTTTCAGCCTTTACCTTACAGATCTTCCTGAACCGGACGCAGCCGAGCAGGAAATTAACGCTTGGGCGGCTGTCTGGAGAGAGAAATACCAGGATATTGCTCTTCCAACATCTATTGCTGAAGCACTTGTTCATCCAGAGTCCAAAAGCCACCCAACTGTTACCTTACTACTCAGACTGGTTGCTGTCCTGCCAAGTGTCAGTATGGAGTGTGACCTGATGAAGACCACTCTGAACTCAATGAGGGATCTGTTGAAGAACACTGCATGCAGAGGCAGCAGAATCAGGCAAGTGATGCTCCTCTCGCACTCCACAACTCTGCAGAGACTGTCAGAAGTCATTGAGAAGTGCATGGAGGTTGATCCAGAGAGCATCCCATGTTTGTCCCAGGTATGTTTTTGAGCTTTTTTAGGATCATATACAGTGGCTTTACTTTTTCACCTTTCCACATTTCTTTAAGCCAAAATATTAGGAACAGATTAGCCTTTGAGTTTTGTACAACACAATGGAAATTCTTGACATACAGTGACAGTATACATGCACCTGTTATTGGCTTGAATGTCATTAATGTTGGGCTTTTAATGATACATTTATATCATTCTTTCTTCAGCATGGAATGATCATACAACAATTGAATGGATTTTAAGAAGAAGAATTGGTTTCAAATATGCTCAAATATATACATAATCATGACTTAATATTTGTAAATTTGCATAGAAAGCAGATGCTTTTATGTAATCATGAACTTGATTCTGACAAAGATCTACCTAGATATTTGACCACTACGTTTTAAACATAGTCCACACATTTTCAGGTCCAGGTCATTCTAGAAGATTCATTTTAGTCTGCTCTATCCAATCCAAAACCGGTTGAGATGTCTTTGTCTTTGGAATTATTGTGATATTTTAACACCCAGTTATCTCCAGGTTTCAACCATTTAGTTGTTTATTTGAGTTGAAGTTAAAGTATTTGGAGGAAATCTGTCTCCTTCTTTTCTTCCACCCACTTGTGCAAGCACCGGTACCAGCCTGACGATACCATCACAGTCCTTGGTCCAGATGTTTTAGGTTTGAAAGCCTCGTCTTCTTCAAAAATTCTTCTTGTCATTATGACCAAAAAGCTTCGTCTTTGTCTTGTCTGCCTATAAAACTCATCTTCAGAATGGCTTGTCCAGGTGGGCAGCAGGCTAGTTTCAGTCACGATTTAGGAGGTGTTGATTTTGGAGCAATTGCCTCTCTTTTGGTTGGCAGGCTCTTTATTCATTCAATTCAGTTCAGTTCAAAAATACTTTATTATTCCAAAAGGGAACTTCAGGAAATCAAACTGGTGTTTCGGCATCTTCAGGTTTATGATAAGCCTTGTGGATCCTGGGTTGTCTAACCAACTTCCTTTTTATCTGAGCTGACGGTTTAGGTCAGATGGTTGAAACCTGGACAGATTCGGGGGTTCCAACAGCATAATGATCCCCAACAAACATCAAAACTAGTTTTGGAAGACTTTCTGA
This sequence comes from Girardinichthys multiradiatus, assembly GCF_021462225.1. Classification (NCBI taxonomy): domain Eukaryota; kingdom Metazoa; phylum Chordata; class Actinopteri; order Cyprinodontiformes; family Goodeidae; genus Girardinichthys; species Girardinichthys multiradiatus. The sequence continues at coordinate 39,657,085 of NC_061804.1, read as the reverse complement.
ATTACTTTCCCAAAATCACTCCCCTTAGTTGTGTTGTGAGATTAAGGAATAAACTCAAAAGTGTTTGCTTTCTCTGAACTAAATAAAGGCAGTGTTCCTAAGCAGTCTTGAAATATTTAGAAAAGTATGGAATTCTTCATATCCAAACTTTGAAAAAACAAGTATAGAAAAAAACTAGATTTTCCCAACTTTACTGCCTATTTTTTTTTTCTGAAAGAGAATAAATCTGAATTTCAGAGAAAAAAATGGCTTTTTACAGTGACTTGTACTGAGATGATTTTCTTTGCCACATAAAAACGTAGGTTTTTGTCTGACTCATGGGCAGAAAGTAATGCAGTATCTAGTGCAGAAATGCACACTCATTCAAAAATGATAAAAGTGCAATTTCCCTTCCACTTGGTCATAAGACTCTTTAGAACCCATGGTTCTTAAACTTGCTCTGGTTTAGATCCCAATCTTAGCAATGATTCTCCCATTAATTGGTATTTTCACTAACCAGATACAGGTATAACATAGAAGCTGTGACCTGTTATTCTGTGACTTTAGGAGTAATGTGTTCTAAACCAGGTCCATATTTAATTTAGTTTAAACCAATCCAGATTTTACACCTCTGTGTATTGATTTTGTTTTTTAAACAGCGGGTCTAAGTTCGATTAGAAAATAAATTATAATTAAGTAATAAGTTTGGATGTATTTGAGCCTGTATGTATAAATTCTATCCTGTGTAGATAAGATAAAGTTCATATTAAATCCAAAAGTAATCTTTAACAATTTTTGAAGTTGTATTTTTATTTCGCCCTATAGAAAGAACTGTTCCGATGGATTATAAAAAGCCCCAAATTATACAGTAGCTTCACATTAAGCTTAGATTACTACTGTTTTGATAACAGAAAAATCTGTGGTCGCATCTGTTTATCTGGATGATAAAACAAGATTTTAGATTATAGTTAGGTTGCTATAATATGTAACTAAAGTTTTCTACTTATTTCAGGTAATGAAAGTTCTCCAAAGACTGAAGTTGGACAGAAGTAAGTTGCTGTATTGCACTGTTACCATATCATCGTTTCATCAGCTTCCTGTTTTGTTGTAGATAGAAGGAAAACGCTTTTTTTTCTGTGTAGATTTAGGGTAGTAATATAACTTTTTTTTTTTGTTGCAAAAATTTAGGAGTCCACCAGAAACCAGCAGAAACAGCAGAATTGCTGGAATCCGGTGTGGCTGAGAAACCTGCAGATGATGAGGTGAAAGAGCCAGATATGACTCAAGAGGTAGCTGGAGGGCCTAGAACAGCGGTGTCTTTCTATGAGCCGCAGCTACGCGAAGAAATCCTAAAGGAACTGTGGGACTCTCAGTTTTTCACAATTATAACTGAGCAAACCGTTGAAATTGATGGTGAGCTCTATATTCCATTGTGCATCAGGTATTTAAACAAAGAGGACATCCAGTGTGAGGAAACGCTGGCTTTCATCCCGTTCACTGAAGACTCCGTTGTCCTTTCTGACGCTATTGAAACTGCCCTGTCCGAGAAGTGGGGACTCAACATGGAGTATTGCAGAGGACAGGCCTCGCTAAGTGTTGGTGAAGTAGGAGCTCAGATGAGGGCTGTAAGTTTAGCCATTGCAACAAAATACCCTCAGGCTATTAGAACAGTTAGCTCTGCTTTGTCCCTCAACGCTTGGCTGGCTAGATCCTCTCCTGCCGAAGAAGCAGCCAATGGAGCAGTCGTCATAGATAAATTATTACGCTGGCTCACAGAGGATGTAGCACGCCAGAACATGCTGGAAGACATGATCATTTTGAATTTCCAGCAGGATGAGTCAAAGGCCAGTGAGTTAAGGGACAAACTCATCAAGAACTGGGAGAAGAGTCATGACATGCATGAGGTTATGGTAGAGGTTTTGGAAGCAGCTGTCCTCTGCCTGAACGAGCTGAAAGAAGAGGGAAGTACTTCAGACCAGCAACAAGCATCGTATTTCTTTGATGTGATCAGAAACTTTGAGTTTATCTTTACAACTGTGGTGTTAAAGAATGTCCTGACCTTAACTAAAAAGCTAAGCCAGTCTCTTCAAGGTAAACCTTTAGACATGTTGCTTGCTGTGAATAGCTTGCCTGATCTCAAAGTGTCCCTCAGTAAACTAAAGAGCGAGATTGACGTCCATCACAAGTCCTGGTTTGAGGAAGCAGTCTTCCTGGCTTCTAAACTCAACGTCCAGATGCTGCATTCAGTTCTTCTTGAGCCACTGAGCGACTTTTATAAAGATTCTGTCAGCATGAAGGTCGTGGAGCACTCGATAGCAGAAATCGATGACCTCTTCACAGACAAGGTATTGGATACATTAAGGTGTCTGGAGATTGTGCCTTATGCAATGCTCAAAGTGGAAACCAGCATTCTTAGTGGTCTTGTGTTTCGGCTGTATAAGGAGGACTTGCCAGACCAGTCCTCTCTACACTCTGAGATGAAGGCGTGGAAGGAGAAATGGTTGGATCCTTTGGCAGGTTACTTTCCAGCCACTGTGCTCGATACGCTCAAGACATCACAGATCAGAAGTTTTAGTAATATTGAAACGCTCCTCAGACTTCAGGTCATTTTGCCATTTTCAAGGCGGGAGAGCAACTTCAAACAGGGGAAAAGGAGTCTGCAGGAGTTCATTCAGCAGGAGAAGAGATCCCTCTCTGAGCTACATTCTCTGTAGGGGTTGCAGGTTTGAAGCTTTGAGCAATGTGTTTGGGAGGAAGTGGATGTTAGTACCACCTAACTGAAGGACTGTTTAGCCTTCCTGGAAAATTGTCCCTGTACATTAATGAATCTTCTGTTGGTTGCAAAGTCCTGTCCTGCAAAGCCCAGTCCTATGCTCTTGTTATTTCCTCTTTCATTTTGGAGCTTATATAGTTGTACCTCCCAGTGGGACCAATGTCATAGAAAAACACAAAGCCCAGCGATGGTTCTCGGTGCTTGTGCCTTGATGAGAAACTGATTTTTACCCCGTTTCATGATGATTCAGATGGTCAGCATTGTCCCATTGGTTTTATTTGAGAAAAAATGTATTTTCCCCATAATCAGAAACAACCATACTGGGTTATTTCACTGTTATTAACTCATTCTTAGTTTTAAAATGCACCATTATATTTCCTTGGCACAACTAGAAACAGTCATTTCATGTCTTCTGATGATTTTCTGTGTTTGGCATCTCCTTACGAGAATGAATTTGCTGTAAACGTATCTTTGAGAAGAATGTTTCCTTGGAAGGAAAACCTTCATATATATTTGTCAAAAAACTAATAAAATGATCCAAAAAGATGTTTCGACTTGTTTGCTATGAATGGTAACTGTTGAAGTATGTATGCTAGTATAAAAGTCAACACCAGGTGGAGCAGTGCTGCTATAATTCAAAAATAGTGTGGCTTGAATAATATACAGAGATTCAAATAATTATTTTATAAAAATACATTTTTGTTTCGTCATATGATAGATGTGTTTGTACCAAGCAAAGCTAAAATAAGGATCCCATTTCCTCTGTTAATGAACACTACTGGATCTGATTCTTGCACTAAGAACGAGTTCAGAGGAAACTTTTCTGATTCTTCAACTATGCTGGGTAAATATTTAGTTTACAGTTGCTACTCATTTGCCAGTTGAGTAGGAGAACATGCTAGTACTCAGTATGACAGCGGGTGTGTTTGACCTGTATTTGCGGGAGATGCAAATCATCTGTTTTCTGGTCCATTGTTGGTATTGTTTGTTAGTTAATAAATAATTCAAGGAAGAAGTGTGTTCTGCAAGTCTGATAGATGTTGCTTTTCCTTTCCTGTTAATCATTGCTATGACTTCCAGCAGTTCTTAAAGGAGGAATTTCAGTAATAAAAAAAAACACTGCACTGCTGTTTAAAAAAAATTATCAAAAGTTTGTTAATTTTAACTTTTATATTAAGTTCTTATTTTTTCCATAAATGTTTTGAAAAGTGACAAAAAAAAACACCAACTGTACAGAGCAGTGCTCTTGCTCATGGTTTCTGAAGGGGTTTAAAAACAATTGTAATTTTACGCCATAAAGATTTTTCAAAATGTCAATAGAGTTTAGGTCTTAATTACAGTTATATAAGTAAATTAGTTTATTCATTGGTGTTTTTATATAAGGAATGCAGCTTTGTTTAGTCCGCATTCTAACATTGTCTGGGACAAAATTTTTCATTTTCTCCCCCACAAAAATGTCCCATGTTCCTAGTTTCAGGAAATTGAAATAAATATTTTGCGTTAACGTCTACTGGGTCCGTATATGAATGTGTATGTTTTACAGAGTTTGTTTGAAAACAGGGATTTCAGTACTTGGCTGAAATAGCTGCTAATGAACCTTAATGTATAATGTTTAAGAAGGTGTTGAAGTCAGCTAATTCAGATGTAAAAACACTGTAGTGACATGCCAGAGCCCAAAATCTCAAACATAAGTGTACGGAGATTAATTTCACTTAAGCTACTGGGTATGTATGTTATTAAATTTGCCAATTTTAAGTTATTTTTTGTAAATGATGTAGCACCTAAATTCAAATCATAATGTTTTGTTTTTTTTGAAGTCTGAAATTGAACTTACTGAAACTTGCAGAATGCCAACTCTTTGCTGTCCACCAGAGCTGAACATCTGCAAGCTGTGTTGTATTTGTTCACCTTTTTAAATGTCCACGCTGAGGCTGCTACAGGTACAATCTCAGGTGTGTCCTGTGCGTTTGAGCGTGAAGAACACATCCTCCTTCACTAAGCAAAACAAGGAATCCCCATAATTGACCCATGCAGCAGTCTTCCTGTTTAATGTCAAGGTGCCGCACTGATACAACAGCCATGGCAGTCTGTAATCATGTCCATACACGGCCAGGATTTAACTACACTTGCAGGGAAGACAGAGGGCTTAAGTGGATTTCATTTCAAGGTTCCCTTTCAGGGAGATCTGGCAGCACGGGCCACAACGCAGACCCGTTTCCTAGCAGAAAACGTTTGGTTTGAATTTAGATGTCAGCTTGTTGATTGTACTCTTAAGCAACACTTCATTTTTATTTGCAATTACAAAACTAGGATTTAAAGCAGTAAGTGAAATGTGAAGGATTGTGTTTGTGGGATGAAGAAGCATAAACTATCTTCTGGAGTGACAGTAATCTTTTTTATTTTATGAGCAATCACGAGATTTATCTAACAAACTATTTCTTTCCAAGCAGAGGTCAGCTCCCTCACTGGATCAGTGCAATACCATCCATTAATGCTTAATGGTTTTTACTTTTGAGATGTCTCCACAGAGTAACGTGCCTAAACAGTATAAGTGTCCAAATTGTTTGTAATCTTTAAAAACTTGAGCTCTAATCCTTTATAAGGATGTTTTGATGCTCCGGCCTATCAGTGTAAATATTCAAGAACCAGATGTAACTGCTCAATGTCTGTGCTGTTAAGAAGCCAGCAGTCGGTCCCAGGATTTGGGATCCTGCTGTCGATCCTCTGCATCGTGTTTAGCAGGAGATGTGGGAGGAGAGACGGCTGTAAATGAATGGAGTGTCCGAGGGTGCTGGAGTCATCCTTCCACCCGTGTGGCTTGCTTTGACCCTTAGTGAACTTAACAACTTTTGCTCTTCTTCTGAAACACCTCTTCAGTCGACTCTTAGTGTTGTACGTTGTGATAAATGAAGAAACCTACATAATGAGCTACAACATTTAATTTCCCTTTGGGATTAATAAAGAATTTTGAATTGAATTGAATAAAGGACCTGAATAACTGCTATGTAACCCTGATGCTCTGACAACAGAACCTGAAAGCTTGAGTTGGCCCGACTGAGCTGTAAGCGGGAGTGTTGTGGCAGTGACGTGAGGGAGATACTGATCCTAAGACTGCTCCATAAAGAGCATAGGCAGGAATATATCCCATGATCTAATGTAGTATATAATTACATTTTAATTTATAGCAGTTGTAAGTTTTGAGCACTTTTCCATGTTTACTATTTTTAGAACAGAACATAACCAGTGTGAATTCTGACTTTAATATTGAATTATATTGTAGCAGCACAATGGGTGCATTTGTTTACAACAACCACTTTTTGAGTGATCTTACAGGTCTGAAAGAGCTCTGGCCAAAGGCGATGCCACAGGCTGCATGGCGTTGGAGCTCAGTGTGTAGTACTCTTGAAGGTCCACATGATGAGTTCTAAAGTCTCTCCCCAATCTGTTGCTTGAAAGGGTTCTGTCCTCAAAGCACAAAGAGTCCCAGGGTGTAAACTAATGTAAGGAAACACTTCTTGTTTTTGTTGGGAGGTTTCAGGGACCAGACACAACAAGGTGGTGGCATTTTCACCTGGTGGACGTGAGACTCCTCCTGTCTCTCCACAAACCCAACCTGAATCTGATCCATAATGTTCTTGTTATCTGTCAATAATCAGCTGGCAGAACATCCATGTGCTGTGTATAGCGCATAAATCCAAGAAAAGAAGCTCAGTGAAAGCTCACCGTTACAGCTACAGTTCACTGATTGTTTCCATTTGAAAAATCCGCTTTTAAGTTCTTGCTTCAATCCATAAATGATGGCTGTTGAGAAAAGTCCTGCTTTTCATTTGATTGAAAAATTATCTACGGTTTTATAGAATTTAGCCGATGATAAAGAACAGGCAGCGATAAAGGTACCTCGTCAGAAAGTGAAATCTGTTTGTTTATTAGTTTATCATTGTGGGTTTTTTATTACTGGGATTTTATCAAACACTGACAACATTAAAGGGAATTCTCTTTTAATGAAACAATGACCTGTTTAGTAAGCTGATTTTTGTTTTGGTTTAATGTTTTTTTTTAATCTGTTTTGATTGATGAAATTTAGAATATTAATCTACAGATAATTTGTCTTCAGTGTTTGGTGTAATGGTTAAAAATTCAACTTTCTTTTTTTAAAGCTTGGAGACGCAGAAGTTGATTTGCACTGCTCTCATCAGCAGTCTGTGGTAGTTTTGTGAGTATATCCCAACACCATGAAAGTAACTGTGCACCCATTCAGGCTCTGATCCTCCTGGGTGAAAGCGGAGTGTCCTTCCTCCCCTCCCCCAGCTCTGGATTCATGATACTGGCTTGATCCTCTTGAGATTACAGGGACAATGGCCTGGAGCTGTGAGACTTCTTCCCCCTAAACATGAACACACTGACTTCACACACTGCGCTCACACAAAACCTTCTGAAACATTTACACAATATACAAACAGCTTTGCAGCACAAGAGAAATGCACATTTTGCACATAAAGGGTTTGAGTAAAGGCTAATAAACTGCAGTTTTCATTTACATTTTTGGTTTTTGAAATATTTCTCTGGGTTTTAAAAATATCCAAACATTGGAAGGGATTCATCTCAATAACATGACATCCCAGTTGAAAATAAACTTGAAGCTCAGGATCAAACCACATCTGAAAGTGTATTTTAAAATTTCAGAACTCTGGAACAGGAACTGAAGTTGAAACTTTAAGAGACACTGATGTGTGTTCACCAGCAATCATTTAATTTCTAACCCTGACTACACTGACAGTGCAAATGTAACATTATCTCCGTAAAGCTGGTTTTCATCCTCAACATGGATTATCGATCATAACTCAGTTCTGGCCCTGCCCTTTCACGACATTAATTATTTCAGTATAATAAATCCACAGTACTTCACCGTCTCTCCACCCCCCTTCTGTGTTGCTTGGAGGGTGAGATGTGGAGATCAAGGGGCTGTGTATTGATCCTAGCTCAGGAATGGAGCGCCTGTGTGTAAAAAGAATTTCTGTAGACAGACCCAGTCCTGCTGGAAGCTCCACAGCTCCCCCACATGCTCTGACCTTGTTGCCCATCCACAGTAGACTACCATATAAAACACACCAAGCCTCTCTGAAACCATGACCCCGGCCCTGTGTATTCTAAATAAGGTTCATGCATATGGAGCTATTGTAAAGCTGTTTGGCAAACACATTTTAAAAACAGGGTGGATTCCCAGAGGAAGAGAGCTTGTTGTGGTCTGCCTTAGAGGCAGCAAAACCACACCTGGCCTGCTGCTCCCCACGGAGCGGCTAACAGTGGAAGAGGTCAGCTGTATTAGCCGGGCAAGGTCAAGGTCTGGACAAGAGCTCAGCTCCAGTCACATTCTAAGCAAAACTATATGTCGTTTTCCCACAGCTGCTCCAGCAGCGTATCACTTACAGCGCGGTTAATACTGGAGGAAAACAGATTGAGCAGGAAAGCTATGTAACATTAGGAAGCTTTTCTGTTCTTTTTTTTTTATGATTTTTAAACAGAACATATGTTGGAGAGTGTTTGTGTGTCTAATGTAGAATAACCACAATATCATGTCACACTGTATTACAACACATATACTGTAACTATTTTATGGTGTCCGAAATGATTAAAGAGAGATGTGTTATGTCAAAAAACTCAAAAGCTTCATTTTTATTTTCAAGTAACCTAAGTTTAAAAAATAATGAAACACTGTATTTCAGTTGCTATTTATCAGACTTCATTTATGTTTATATACTACCTCAAAAGTTTTGAACTCGAACATATAAGAAAGAGAACACATTGATTGTAAGATTTAGAAGAGTTGAGTCCCAGATTTCATGTGTTTGTAGTGTATGAGCACACAAAAAAAAAAAAATCACACAAAACCTGAAAGTAAAACAGATTTTAATTGAGAGATAAAAGAAGACATTAATGATATTAATTAATAGTCAGTTTCAGTAACCTTGCAAGGCTTTACTCTGGATAGCTAAGAATATTGTCCAAGTTCGGTGTTTGGAACAATAATGGCTCTTTTGGATCATCACTTCTCCCTTTTCGGATGTAATGCAACATAAAATAAATAAAATGTATGCCTTGCATTAGGAATGATCTAGTAACCTCTACCAAGGTAATATGGCTGGAAACCTTTCAAATGTTTTGTTGTACCATTCCTAAAATGTACTCCTTTAAATGAGATTCCACAGAAACTGTCCAAATGACCAAAGAGTTTCCCAACTTCCCCATCTGTTGCTGTTCACTGCTGGTCAGCTGGCCTAAAGAAGACCACATTTTCTGTTGTCTACAAGAAAAAATAATTTGGCTCTTTGGAAATATTTTTGAATTGCAGTTGAAAAGACATTTTGTAAGACCATTTCTGTTACAGTGCAAAGCCTTACTCTGGTAATAAGGCAGTGGTTCACAAGGTTGAGATTGGGAATCAACAAGTGTGGAGAGTGAAAATCCTTTTCTGAAATGAAGAAAAATAATAAATAGGTTAACGGTGGTACATATCTATGTTAAAAATGTTAGAAAAGATGGAAAACTGCTTCGGGTGGGATAAAAGCAATATACTGGCTGCTGATGCTGCTTGTGGTGTCATTGTATCTCTTCTTTGTTTACTAAGCAAAAATTCTTGAAATGTTCTGCCGATTCTTGGAGTTATGAGTTTGTCCACCATCATTTTTTTGTCAAAAACTGAGCAGCTTGGAAACAAGTGATCTAAGATTTGAGTGCATTTGCTGAGTTCAGTGCTTGGTACAATAACCTGACTTTTGGATCAGCACTGCTACCTCTCTGATCTTTGATGCCTGTGTAATGTAGCATAAAATAAACAAAAATATGTCCCCCTTCAATCCTCAACTTAATAGTTTGGCAAAATGCTATTTTTCCCCAAGCAGCGCATGATGCATTATGATTGCTCAGCTTTTAAAAAAACGTGTGGCATTTTATATGAGTAAGAAATAAGGTTCTCATCTAAAACATGATATATAATGTACATTAAATTATTTTAAGGAAAGGCAGTTTCTTAGTGATGACATAATGGGAAGCCTGATAAGGCACCACTACATATCCTTTCAGGAATTTGTAATTGACATTTACTGGAGTTTGTTAATAAAACCAGAGAAACCATAAAGATCTCATTGATAGAGAAGTTCATCATCAGAGGCTGGCTGTAAGTCTGTCCTCTCCAGCTCCTGTGGGAATATGAAGGTGTTAGGCTCCGGGTCCAACACCGGTGCGCCGCCGAGTTCTTATGCTAATGCTGTTCTGACATCAGCAGTGAGATCAAAGCGGGGCAGGGGTACTTTAGAGCCGTGTCTGCCCCCACTCAGCTTACTTCCACTCCAACCTCTCTGTCTGTCACACACACAGGCTGCCGACCGACACCGCTCACACACACCATGAGTACCTGTCCGGAGCCGATCCACCGCCCCGTCTTGGATTTTACTAAAGCTTCCGGCTGATAGGAACCAGGACAGCTGACCTGAAGGATAACCCGACCCGCTGAGATTTAGTGTGTTTTTCCCCTCCTGGCTGCTTGTGTGGACTTGTGGAGCCGCGGTAAAGGTGAGCTGCGGAGATTTGACAGGAGGAAAAGTTGGGCTGCTGCTCCAGAAAGAGCCGTGCTCGGTTTAAATATACTAAAAAGCTTTATAGTTGAACTATAACCAAGAATAAGGTCGTTTTGTCCAAACAGGAACCTGTAGCCTACTTCATCATTTTATGCTAGGTGAAATTCAGCTGGAGGTCATTTAAAGTCTGACGCTAGAAATGTTAACACTGGGTCTGGGGACTTTTTATCCTGAAAAGTCATTTTTATTTACTTTTGTTTTGTGCATTTGCATCTAAGCTGTTAAAACGTGTAAAATTACAAACATGTCTCTTTCCGACATAAATAGCTAGTCCTTCATTGTTTATCCAAGCTATTTTTCTAAGTTTTAAACAGATAATATAGTCTGAAAAGAAAAGCTTCAGTGTGTGTGTGTGTGTGTGTGTGTGTGTGTGCTTGCAGACCCTACCTTTAAACATTAGCTATCTGGGTCAGTCATGGTCACATGCAGATGTTGGAACGTCATTTAAAGACGTAACAAATGCCTGAAATAAGTTTTTTTTGGGGGTGTCATTTCTGGATTTTCCTTGATAATCACTGATAGGCTAAATGATTGTATTGTTTTTACCTCACGGTTCCAACCCGCAGAGCTTGAAAAATTACCGCCACTCGCATACTTAGGCCGAAGCGGTTCAGTATGATCTTTTTAATAATTAATATTAGTTAATAGGTTTAGCTTCAAAAAAGCTTCAAAGGCGTCTCGGACCAATCAGCGCCGAGCTGCGTACCTCGCGCTTGAAGTGCGCGACTTCTGAGCGGCGTGCACTTTTCACGCGCTCCCATCAAAGGCTTGTGTTTTTATCCGATCAGGCCTCAGATGATCTGCGCTGTCCCTCTCTCCGCAGATTACTGCCTTGATTTGAGCTGCTATCTTGCTAATGTGATCCTGATCTGGAGTCCCTCACATTTTTCTTTGTGACAACAAATGAAAAAATGAAAGGGACAAAAATCTACGTCAATTATTGCGATTCGGAACAATCCCACACTAGACCCTCTTTGTGTGAATAAGTATTACATTATTCTATGATAGCAATGAGACCATTCCTTTGTTGGTGATTACATGGTAACAGTAAACTATGGTCCGTTTATCATTTTGGTTGTGCTGTCTAAGCCTGAACATGTTTACGGTAACAGAATAAGGATTTTTGTGGAAATGCAAACTATTCCTTTAAGTTTCACTGCTGTTGCTTTTGTTTTCCCGGTGTTTATTGGCTGGAGCGAACTCCTCCAGAGGATTTTTCCTACAGTATGATTGAATACTTGGCCCGCAGCACTGTTAGTGGACTGCTTTGAGAATTTTTCAGATGTTTTATTAATGTATTTTTTGCTCTTCCTATTTTCACTCAATCAGTTTTTTACGACAGATTTCATGTAGAAAAATTAAGCCTAAAATTAAAAAGCTATACCAGTGAAATAAAAAAATCAAGAATGATACAATTTTAGAATTACAATACAAATGAATTCACTTTCATGGGCTTAGTTAACTTTATCTTAATGTTAATTTTTCAAATGAATGTTTAACTATTCTGTAGTGTTTTACAGCTTATACAGAATTTCTTGTGTGTGTTGCACAGCACTGATGTTCTCCTGATTTATTCCAGGATTTCGAGACAGGAGCTGTGCCATGAGCGTTGACCTCTGAGTGTGAGCCTTTTGTGTTCGTGTCCTGTGTGAACTGGAACCAGTGGCCATCATGAAGAGCAGCTCTCACATCCTGCCTCTGGGTGTGCTTACCGCTCTGCTGCTGTCTCAGGTCTGCTCGGGCGTCAAATGGCTGTAAGTATCCTCCACAACCCCGCCATCTCGTTCTGTAAGCACAACGTTTTTTTCATCCTGCTTAACATCTAAACACTGTTTTAGTTAAGGATACAGAACTTTGTTTGCTGGATGTTTCAACAAAGTGGAGACTCCACGGCAGCCTGGAAACAGACACTTCCACTGTGTATTCTGTGTGTGTGTATCCGATGACAGCGAGAGCGAATGAGCTGCTGGTTCTTCAAATTATGAAGCGAAATTTCATTGTTTTATTACTGTCAATGTGGCCCAGCCTAAATCAAGAAATTGTTTCACGTCAAATATGGAAAACAAAGTGAATTCTGGCTGGAGAAGAAGAGCAGAAGAATGAAATGAGGTGGCGCCGCGGTGGCGCTTGCGGCGCTGGTGGTGAAACGGGTTTTCTGTGTGTAGTCTAGTTAGGCCTCAAATTATAAAAATAGTTCGCTGTAGCAGGAAGATGCGATACTGATGTTGATTGCTTTTTTTCACTGTAGAGTAAAAAGCAAACAATAATTTTCAGAAGAGGTTTGGAATGTCCATAAATTTCCCAGGTTGCTATTTTGGATTGAGTTTATATTTGAGTTGAATGTTTACTATTTTCTTCAAAGTTCCTTCTTTGCGGTTTGTTTTTTAGCGACGCACAGATCAGGCTTTTACTGGCCGATATGATTTATTCTGTTCGAATATAAAGCGTACTAACCCATCTATGTAAACTAGGCCGGTATGATTGTTTTGAGTGTTAATTCCACAGCTTCACGATGCTAATACAAAACTTTAAAATTAACATCCAGAGCATGATGTGATGACTTATTTAAAAAAACAAGGCCTACAGTTATACACACTGCTACTAAAATTACACAATATATTAATTATTGCTGTTAACTATAATATGTATTTGGTGAAATTTTGATTATAATGTATAGACTTAAGTAAAATCATACAGCAATTTTCATTTGCTCATTGAACCCGAATAGCGTCCCTTAAAATATTGTTTTGCAGCACAAGAAGCCTCTATTTTTCCAACTGTAAGCTGACAGGAAAGGGGTGGAGAGAGGTGGAAGACATGCAGCAAAGGTTGCCTGGGCCTGGAGTCGAACCCGCGACGGCTGCGTTGAGGACTCAAGCCTCTGAATATGGGTTGCGTGTTCTACCCCTGGACCACCACCGCGCCCCAATTGTTGTGTTTTTTTTTATATAACAATTGCGGTAGCACAACAGGCTGATATCAGTTGGTCAAGCTTTCTGCTGTCTTAGCTCACCAGCTGTGGTTTCCTACCTTAGTGGTTGGTGTTTTTCGAGACTAGAAATATTTACAAACATCTGAATCTGTCCGTCTTGTAAGCGAGGGGAAAAGCATGCAGCAACGGGTAGGGGAGGGGAGTGCAGCACTACTCTGCTCCATTGAAAAAAAACTCTTTTCATTTCGACACTATCTCTGACATGTCAGTAAAAGGGCTTTAAACCATGGGAACACTACGACAGAAAAAGGTTTTATGGGTTTGAAACCAGAAAAAAACAAACCATGCAAACAAAGAAGTTCTGCAGGTGCTTCCATAGAGGCAGTTTTGAATCCAACAGAAAATGAAGGATTTAAAGATTATCCCTCTTCATGCATCAAATCATATGTATATTAACCTGTTTATTAACCTAAATATGTGCTGTTGGTTGACGCTTTCATAGTTAGCAAAAAATGAGAGTTTTCCATTTTAATTCCTTTAAATAGCCAGGAGGAAATAAAATCTCCATCTATTTGACCTGCTGATCTGATTCGTGCGTCATCAGTGTTTATGTGTGTGCATTCGGTGCATCTAAGATCCCAGCGGCCACTTGTCTGAAAGAAGACCTCAGCAGAGGTACCAGAGAGAGGCCTGGATGGCATGCGCTAAACCTAACGGAGAAAGCCGTACAGTCATGATCATGCTCAGCAGCACAACACAAAACTGATCTGGCTGTAAACACCTGTGAGTGGCGGCTTAGCTTCGAGTCATTCCTTATCACCGGCCACATAGTGGCGGCCCCTCTGCTGATAATGCAGAACAGGCCGAGGTGGAGGCGCTGCAGCAGGACTCTGAGATAAACTTAACCTGTCCCTCTGATTTTTCTCGGTGTGGAAATTTGCTCAACAATTAAGAATGTTACAAATTAAATTAGTACAACTTCTTATTGTCTATAAACTGCTAATTCATGTCAGACTGAAGCCACAAAGAACGAAACTTCCTGCCGTAGAAGAACAAATGATGAAGCATCTCTGCACGTTTTCTTTCATTTTTTTGGCACATCTTTGATGCCCTAACAAAAGAAAAGGCCTGCGCCAAGAAGGAGTCACTTCTATTTTATGATTATGCATCTGACTTTACTTTGCTGGGTGTGATAGAAAAGATCACTGTTGCCAAAGTAGGGTAAAATGCATGCATAGGCAGAAATCAAACGGTTGGCACAACGCAGAGAATAAATCTTGCATTTTTCCTATTCTAATAAAAGCGATAGCTTCACAAATCAAGCAATCAGTATATCATAACAATCAGCACCATAATCAAAATGATATGTGCAGTTACCAAGGATATTGACCCAAGCACATTTTTTTTTTTCCCTGTTTGCAGAGCCCTGTCACATACTCCTGCCACCATACCCTTCAACCAGACGCAGCAATGCAAGCTGCTCCCGGCCATGGTTTCCTCCCAGATCCAACTTTGTCGCAGCAACATAGAGCTCATGCCGACCATTGTCCAAGCTGCCCGCGAAGTCAAGAAAACTTGCCAGAAGACATTTGCTGACATGCGCTGGAACTGCTCCTCCATCGACATCCCCGCAGATGCCACAAAGTATCGGCCGGACCTGGAGAGAGGTACAGCTAACAGAAAGTGGGAAAGATTGTGTTTCAAATGAAAATAAAGATTGAAAGCTACAAGAGTCTGGATTAAAGACACAATTTCCATGATCTATTTTAAATTTTGCTGCCAGCAAAATAATTCCCATGATTTTAACATTAAGAGCCCCTAGATAGAAGTTGGACTGAGGCTGTTATTTGTTGTAGTAATTTGGTTTGGTATGTCTGAAATCCAGAGCTTTCTCAGGCTGCATGCCTGCTTAGACTGCAGTTTGATCCAGCTGTTTCCATTGCCAACAGAACCTTGAAACAGCCAGTGGTAGTTCCAGGGATGGCGTGTTGGGAATAGGAAAGGGGTGCAGCACTCTTTCAACAGGACCTGGCTGCCTTGGGCTAAATGAGCAGTCTGCCCCGGACAGGAAATGGCTCATCGCTGTCCGAGCCTGGCTTTGATCTAACCAGCCCATGCGCGGATACTTGATTTATTCCCGTACCTCCGATTGCTCTCATGCTTTGACGAATGTGTTCGCTGTATGTGCACATCACTACCAATCACATCACTCTGCATTAAAGCATGAGAGCTGATGGTCAAAGGACACTTTTTATGTATTCAGGATTCTTTTTTTTAACAAGACTAAAGAAAGCAGAGAAGAAAAGAAAGAACAGACCGAACAACAGAGAGGCTGAATAAGAAGCAGAGCTGGTTTAAAAAACTAAATCACAAGAATTATTTTTATTATTTTCTTGTTATTTATGAAGCAATAGGTGTATTTTCATTAAAGAATCTTTAAATGAATTGACCGTAACCACTGAATCTAAATAAAGATAAAAAAAAAAAAAATATGCCTTTAATGGAAGTATCCTGGTTTCAAAATTTTTTTACGAACAAAAATCTGAAAAGTGCGGCGTGCATTTGACTTTACACCCAGCCCCAAGCCTCAAGTCAACACGCCGTTGCAATTACAGCTGCAAGTCTTTTAGGGTATGTTTCTAATAACGTTGGACATCTAGGCACATCATTTTCTGCCCATTCTTCTTTGCAACAAGCTCTGGCAAGTTGGATGGAGTCTGAGAACAGTTATTTTCTAGCCTCGCCACAGATTTTCACGTGGATTTAGGTCTGGACTTTAATGGGGTTATTGGAACACATGAATGTGCTTTGAACTAAACTATTTCATTGTAGCTCTTACTGTATGTGTAGGGTTGTTGTCCTGCTGAAAGTTTCACCTCCCCCACCAGCTCAAGTCTCTTTCACCCTCAGACAGGTTTTCCTGCAGGATTGTCCTGTATTTAGTTTCATCCATCTTCCAATCAACTCTGATCAGCTTCCCTCTCTCTGCAGCAGCAAAGCGACCCCACAGCATGATGCTGCCAGCACAGTGGGGATGGTTTATTCAAGCAATATGCATTGTTAGTTTTCTGCCACTCAGACGATTTTGCATTTAGGC
The DNA here is from genome assembly GCF_021462225.1 of Girardinichthys multiradiatus. Lineage (NCBI taxonomy): Eukaryota > Metazoa > Chordata > Actinopteri > Cyprinodontiformes > Goodeidae > Girardinichthys > Girardinichthys multiradiatus. Next base: position 39,640,670 of record NC_061804.1, on the reverse strand, counting down.
CTAAATGCTTAGTTTTTGTCTCATCTAACCAGAGAGCTTTCTCTGGACATTGTTTTATAACCTAATCCTGCTTTAAATATCTCCACAACTTTATCTCTGACCTGTCTGCTGTGTTCCTTGGTCTTCATGGTGCTTTTTGGTTACTAATCGTCTCTAACAAACCTCTGAGGCCTTCACAGAAATGCTGGATTTAGGTTAAATTAAACACACATCAACTCTATTTACCAGTTAGGTGTTTTCTGAAGGCATTTTTATTTCATTTAGGGGTGTCAGAGTAAAGGAGTTTGAATGCAAATATGCACCACACTTGTGTGTTTTGGTCTGCCACATAAAATTCCAATAAAATACAATGAAGTCTGTGGTTATAAAGTAAAATGTGAAAAGGTTCCAGGAGTATGATGACTTTTGTACCTCTTCCATGTCCTTCTACATGTTGTTCCTAATATTCGGATCTCTCTCAGGAACAAGGGAAGCTGCGTTCATGTACGCACTGTCAGCAGCGGCCATCAGCCACAGCATTGCCCAAGCTTGCACCTCTGGGGATTTACGGGGGTGTTCCTGTGGCCCCATCCCTGCAGAAATCCCAGAGCCCGGCTACCGCTGGGGCGGCTGTGCCGACAACCTTAACTACGGCTTATACGTGGGCACCAAGTTTTCAGACGCTCCCATGAAGATAAAGCGCTCTGGTTCCAATGCGAACAAACTGATGCAACTTCACAACAGCGAAGTTGGGAGACAGGTACATGGTTGTTAGAAGAGAAGTTCTGCTAAAATATTCTTCTATATGTGGTGAGTTAATCCAGATTTGTTGATGTTTAGGTGCTGAAACAGGCGTTGGTGATGAAGTGTAAATGCCATGGTGTTTCTGGATCCTGCTCCATAAGGACCTGCTGGAAAGGCCTCCAAGACCTCAGGGAGATTGCAATGGACCTGAAATCCAAGTACCTGTCTGCGACCAAGGTGGTTTACCGGGCCATGGGCACACGAAAGCATCTGGTACCCAAAGACATTGATATCAGGCCGCTGCGGGAAAATGAAATGATCTATTTGCACAGCTCCCCGGATTTCTGCACCAAGAATGAAAAACTTGGTTCTGTTGGCACGCAGGACAGGTAAGAGCCGCATCTGAACTCCTTGGCAAGTTGAGCTTGATGTCTGAGGACTGGGACTTGAACCCAGGACAGCTGGGTCGAGGACCAAGGCCTGCGTAAATGGGTCACGCACTTAACCCCTTACACCACCAGTGCTGCGCCGAAGGCTTTTGTTTTGCATATAAAAATAACAATTATTCAAAGGCATATAAATAATATGTTAGCAGAACTTTTATGTATTATCATTTTGATGTTGATGCCATACCAAAAATATTAAATAACCATTTGCTAAATTTAAGATCCATTCCCAAAGAAACATTCTTATTGTGCAGAATATTCTAGCTTCTTGCTGTTCTGCTCGTTTATTGAGTAGCACAAATGTAACAAGCTGATGTAGTTTAGTTAGTTAGTAGGGCTAACTTCTTGAGTCAAGCTGCTTGGCAGATATCAGACAGCTTTTCCTGATGGGAAATATTTCCAAACAAGCAAAGGAAAAGTGCTGTTGTCGTCTTTCAGCCAGCTGACCAGTAGTGCCCCTACTCACTGGTCCGTAGAGATGGAGATAAAACTCTGGTCACTTCAGCTCTTTTCTCCATCATCTCCATTTGAGGTTGAAAATTTAAAGGCATGTTTCCACTACACGAACCTTGTCCATGAACCAGGGTAGTTATCGGGGGTCATTTTTGGCCCTCTGTTTTTTCCACCACATTCACCCGGGAAGGAATTTAGCCAAGAAACTGGCTGGATGGGAGCTAGTAACGTTTTATTTACCAGGAACGTTTGGAGTCTTCTAAGCATTTCTAGCTTATTACATCTTTCCCAAATTATAATGTTGTCATATCACTTTGAAGTAGTCCGTAAAGCTCATATTTTCTGTTAACTTTAACCGTATTGGATTTTAAATCATCAGCGCCTGATTAAAGCTGTCTGTGGAAAAAGACGAAGTAATATTTTAGGATTATAAGCGGTCTGTGTTCCGAGACACAAAAACAACCACGAGCCCCCGTGATCAAAGTCAGATTTTTAAGAAATAAGGCGCTGCGGCATTGTGTGTGGGTTGTTTCTTTAGGATACGTCTCTCTGGTTTTATTTATTAAATTTTACGAAGTTCCTCCTGCTGATTATAGTACAGTTTTACAGTGTTAATGCTGTAAAATTATCACCTTTATAGCTAAAACCTCAGAATTTATTCACGACCACAGCTGTCTCCTTTCCTCTCTTGCCTTAAAAACAATAAAGTCCAAGATACAGTATATGGAAGTCTGTCTCGGAAAAATCTAACATGTTTGACAAAACTATTGGTTCTATTTTTATTACGGTACTTAAAATAATTCCATGATTAGAGACTCGCTGCTTCAGCTATCTGAGGGATAACTGGGTCAGAACCTCTGCAGTAGAGTTGCCTCTCGGTGTCTGCTGATATAATGGCTCTGTTTTGGACTCTAAAGAGGAAACGTTGACACAGGGAAATACAATTTCTTTGGGAAAAAAAATAAGGTCTCGTGGCAGAAATGCGCCGGTGCTGATTTTGAACAGCTAATGTGAAGTTAGCCCCAGCTAAAGACAATTCATGCTTTCAACTATTAGGCAAGCGTGAGGTACAGCTTAACAAGTCTGGGAGGGTCCTTTAAGTCCTTCTGGGATAACAATGTGCAGCCTAGAATGTTGTGATCGGTGACCTTGTGCATGGAGATTTGTGTTGTTCAATCACTAGACGAATGAAGATAGCTAGAAGAAGATAGTGTATTCCTCAATCTCTTGTTCTAAATCAGGAATCAGTTAAACTTATTTCATTCAAAGAAAACTGTATCACCACCTATCAGACCAAAGAGTCAGCCTGTCACATATGAGTCAACGTTTATAACGTTTGTTTCCAGCTCACCCAGAATGATACTTTGAAGAGGTGTGTGAACTGACATGATCCCAAGATAAATGCACAAAAACAATATCTTTCGATGTTTGAGGTGAAAAGGAAAGTACATCCTAGCCCTGATGGCTCCAAGTTGTTCTGGGTTAGAATTGTAAGCGTGACTCATATCAGCACCAGGCAAAGAGGAAATGACCGTTCCTGTATGTCTGTTCATCCAGGAAGTTAGCTCCAGCAACGTGCCGCCGTGACTTTTGGCCCCGTTTATTTTCCAGGCTTGCTGATAAAAAGCGGTGGCCCCTGAGAGCGTGCTGTCTGTGGCCCTTTCTCAGCATGTGCCGCTGAAAAGGCCACTGTGAATGGAATGCTTGTGTTGTTATCTAAAACAATTACTAATGTAGTTATTCTTAGCATTGAGGGCCTCTAAGCTGATAATGGCCTGAGTGGGTCATAGAAACAGTAATATAGTTGGTGGTGGTCCAAGATAAAGGTGGACCTACACTGTTCTCATCAGGACTCTATTTTAGAGAAGAAAGCAGATAGCAGAGAACCCATAATAAGCTGCAGCATTCATTGAAATCACTAAATTGAACATATGTGTTGCAGGAGACTTACAAACAACAAGATGGAAGCGAAATGTTCTGATTTTGGCTGCATCGATGTTTGTTTGCTTGTAATATGCATTACAGTGAATGTTAGTATACCTCAGTATGAACCGGGGCAGTATTGTTGCCGTGTCAAGCCATCTGAGCAGTGAACAGATTTGTTTTTGTGAGAAATGTCATAGATCCCATGACTGTTAAATCATGTGTCCTTCAGTCTTGTGCCACTTATCACAGATTAGCTGAGGACAGGCTTAACGTCAAGGACACTTTCACTGCTCAGAGCATGCTCTGCATGGTGATAACACAACAGAAACACAGTTTGTAACATTATGCTTTAGACCCATAAGTGTCTGCACTATAGGCCTCACAGCATTATTGGCTGATATTCAGCTTGTTGACTGCTAGGCATGAGCCCGTATGACACTCTGATTGTCTTGAGCTAAAATGTTATCTTTTATGATACTGCTCCTTTTTACAAGGAGGAACAGGACGGGTACTGCCAGAGCCCTACAAATTGACCTCCAGCGGGCCACTGGTGTGAATGTCTCTCTGACCAAACCATCAGAAACAGACTTCACGAGGGTGGCCTGAGGGCCCGACGTCTTCTAGTAGGCCATGTGCTCTCTGCCTGGCACCGTGAAGCTGGCATTTTTTATTAGACATCAGAATTGGCGGGTTCGGTACTGGCTCCTTGTTCTTTTCACAGATGAGAGCAGGTTCACTGTGAGCTCATGCGGGTTGGGGGCATACAAACTACTAAGAACCGTTTTCAGTTTCTGTAATGACATTTCGGCAAATTGCAGCCCGCTAAATCAGTTTTTCATCATTAATTCCTCAGTGACTTCAGATTAAGCTTTCTGTGGGTTGATAAGTTTCATTTTCATCAAACAACGTTAGTGCCTTTTGTTCCTAACACATTACTCACTCCATACCAGTATGATTTATTTTGTCCAATTCAGATCTGGGCCCGTATTCACAAAGAATCCTAAGTCTAAAAGTAGCTTACAGTGACGTCTTTTTTAAGAAAAATTACAAGATATCTAAGATTTTTCTTAGAATTTTCCCTCGGTAAGATAATAGTTATTCATGAAGCACCTGAGCCCTTAAGGTGAGGAAATGTTAACAGTAGTGAGAAGCTTAAGAGTGTTTTAAGCAGGCAAGATGGCGGAATGACAGAGAGAAAGGAGAGATGTTCTCTGAACAATGAACAGTGAATTAATAAGGCACTACCAGCTTGACCGAGCTGGGATCCACCTCCTAAACATTCGAGTAAATGACACGCATAAACTTCTATAACAATCATACAATTATTGATATAGAGATAAGATTAAACTCATCCTCTTTGGGGGAAAATAAATAGTTTCAGCAGTAGAACAGGTTAAAGTTGCATCTCTAGTACGGTAAGGAAGGATAAATAAATAATAGAAACAACAATAAATTACCATGAATTAAAAAGTGAACAAAATTACAAACAATATAGTTCAGAATTATTTAACTATTTAAGGACAGTAAAATGCTGAATTTTAATATTAATATGAAATAGATGCAGTATGAAAACGACCAGCATGGCGAGTAAACATAATACTAAGCAAATTAAAATAATGATGAGCATGTAAATGAGCTATGTTCAAACATGTTGAGTCCTTGCGAGGCTAAGATAGGAGCTCTCTGAGGACTCTGAGAATCTTTGTGCATACGGGGCCTGGTGTTTTTAAAGGGTTCCTTTAATTTTGTTGAGCAAATAATCAGACACATTCTCCATCCCCATATCTTTTAAAAATTGTGTTTTTATGTCTCTTTTTGAACTGTTTCATGTTTGGACACTCCTTGAGTTCACATCCAGAGTGTTCCATAGTTTTTACTCCACAGATGGAAATACAAAAACGTTTACAAGTTGCATCAACCTTCCTTGATGTAAAATTATACTGTAGCCTTAAATAATACTTTTAAATAATATTCATTCTTTTGCAGAATGAATAATGGTTGCACTACACTTTTATGAATATTGTCCCACTGCAGTTATTTAAATATGGAAGAACTATTGAACAGTAAAATAGAGAATATGAAGTGATTTCTAATCCAGAACCTGTTTGGCTTTATTCAGCATTGCAACCCACCTTAACACTTTGGTAAGCACTTCTATAATTTAAGCTTTACAGCATATTTGTTCATCAATTATTACTCCCAGAAAATGTATTTCATTCACCCTTTCAATTTCAAACTCATCTAAATGAACTTGTAATAATAATGTAGTCCTACCATACCCAAAAAGAATGGACTTTGGTTTTCTCAATTTTATTGACAATTGATTTCTATCAAACCATTTTTTCCCTATCTGTTCCTGTGAACTAACTAATGCAAGTTATCACCTGAACAAAACATGTCTGTATCATCCTCAAATAGCACACACTTCAGTGATTCTGAGACCATAAACAAATCATTAATGTGCAAAGTAAACAACTTAGAACCCAATACTGACCCTTGGGGGATGCCACAAGTAATGTCCAAACATGAAGAACAGTAATCATCCATCTCGACAAACTGTCACAAAGTTAACTCTTCACCCAGTTCAGCAGTGCCTCAAGTTTATTAACTACAATTTTGTGATTTATGGTGTCGAATGCTTTCTTCAGGTCTAGGAATATTCCAACTCAGTATTGTTTTTGGTTTTATTGAGTTGGTAATTTCTTTTATCAAGTCTTAGTGCTAGTAATTGATTGGTAAACTCTGAAACTTTCTGTGATGAATTTGTGTTTGCCAGTCCAGCGAGTTATTCAAGAGATTTTCTAGAGGTTCGTAGAACGGAGGTAGTAATGAGACAAGCTTGTGGTTTGTAAAGAGATGTTTGTTCCCAGTTTTATTCAGAGGTATAACTTTAGCTTTAGAAATGGCTTTGCAACCCTTTGCAGACTGATAAAATTCTGTCACTTTGTTTCCCACCTCTTCTTGAATTTCTTTAGACTGGGCATGATGTGTTGCTTTTTTAGTAGCTCTTTTAGCCTACGTCATGTTGTCAGACAGGTTCTGTTTGAGTGAGTTCTGGATTCTGATGGTCCAGCGATAACTAGGCCTGGTATGGCTAGTCAAACTGAACTTACTTTCCAAAAAACGTGGTTAATCACAGGTGATTGTTTTTTTCTCATAGCCAGGTTGATTTGGATAGCTTTTTTCCTTCTTAAATTAAATGAAATTATTGTTTGAAAATGGCATTTTTTCTTAGACTGTGTATGTGAACCATTATTATTGATAAACCAAAAAACTTTCAGTGTGACAATGTGTGTGACAGCGATGTACTTGAGGCCATTCATCCATATTTAAGTCAGAAAAGGTTTTGAAAAATTTTCTTTACAGATTTGTTTGTAAAAATGTTTTCATTATAAAAATATTTATGATTTTATATTTGTGTGTACCAGCATTTCCCGACAGGTGGAATCCAATCACTTGGTGCATTGGCATGTCCTGGCAAGACATTGTATTTTAATGTTAAGTTAAATCAGGGTGTTTTTGCCTAACCCTGCAGATGTGAACAATCAGATGGGTTTTTGTTCTCTGACTCCTGACTAACGTGACTGTGTGGGGGTCTGCTAGCTCCCCCCTGATGTAATAAACCCAACGTTCTCCATCCCACCTCCTCGTTCAGCAGTCATTAGTTTAGAGGGTCTTTCACCCCCCTGGTCATTAACACCCCGCCACCATAAAACCAAACAGTTACGTACGGAGGGGCGAGCCAAAGAAAGGGAGGGCTGCCTGGTGTATTCAGTTTGATTTATGACAGGACTATTCTTTGCTCATTCAGGATGCCCCGGGCCTCTGGAATGAGAGGCGTCGAAGGAGCTTTTGCTTAAAGACAACAAAATGGAAGAAAACATTTTTGGAATAAAGAGTGCACAAAAGGTTAGACCCGATGGTCGGTCACAACCTTCCAGAAGATTATTGAAGACTCTGGAGGCGCTGCGAGAGGGTGCAAAGGGTTTTAGAATGAGGGTGTAATTAAATGTGTTGAAAAGGATTTTATTTATTTGTAGTCATTTCACTTTTATTTAACCAGGAAATACTTAGTGAGATAGAAAAATGTATTTTACAAGAGGGTCCTGGCCAAGATAGCAAACAGAAACGTATGTACTTATTTCCAAGTTCTTTAAAAAAGGGTTCTGAGAAGAAAGAGGGTAATACCCCACAGTCTGTTGGTTGATAAAGCTAAGCAGGTATGTAGGAAAAATAAATCAGGATAAACCTGTGATGTAGTCTTCTGGTGGACAAGGGAGACCAGCCCACCCTCTCATATGGAAAACAGTCATAAGAGTGTTTGTTATAAATCTAACAGTGACTGACTGAGTCGAACATGCAGAGACTGAGAGGAAGCATGCATGTGTATCCTCAACTAAGCTGCATCAACAAATACCTGCCTGGCCTCAATATAAAAACAGGACTAATTCTCAAAATAAAAGGGCAGTCTCAATGGAAGTTTCTACACTAACTGCTATATGTGTAGTTTAAATCTGAGACCTTCATCAGTAAGAATACCAAGGTGATTGTACTGTCAGCAAAATGTTGACTTTAATCTTTAATTTGTAAATAACATGAGTTTGGATTTGTCTGCAGTCGAAGCACATTTAAAGTCAGAGAATGAATTTTAAACAATACTGAAAGCATTTTGTATCTTAGTGAACGCCTCGCCTTGTGTGCTGCCAGAACATAAGACGTTTGTATCATCAGCAGGGAGATGAACATTAGTATTGGAGCATTTCAGATAGATTGATCCTGTAAAGCATCGATTCAAGGACTGACCCATGAGGACTACTGTTCAACATGTTAAGTGTCCTTGAAATAAAATCATCTGCCTTTACATAGTGTATTCTATTGGAACAATAGTTCTGAAAACATGCAACAGAGTTGTACCCTAATTCTTTTGTTTCTATTTAACATATGAAAATGTTTTATTCTAAAAGAGATGCTGAAGGGAAGTCTTCTGCTTTTTGCAGGCAGTGCAACAAAACATCCGTCGGCAGTGACAGCTGCGACCTGATGTGCTGCGGCCGTGGCTACAACCCCTACATGGAGAAGCTAGTCGAGCGCTGCCACTGCAAGTACCACTGGTGCTGCTATGTAACCTGCAAAAAATGCGAGCGGATCGTAGAGAGATACGTCTGCAAGTGATTGCTGCTCCACCGGCGGCCCCTCGGCCTCATACCAAGCCCCCCCAAGGCTACAGATTAACCAAAGCACTACAGTACCAAGAAGGCTTACTTCTGTCTTCAGCTTTAGCATGCATATCTCAACAAGAATTGGTATATTCTTGTGCAGTATCCGTATCATATTGCATCTCCAAACATTCGGCTGGGCTTCGGGGTTTCTTCCTGAACAAACGTTGATGGGAGAAGCGTGGCAACAGGTCAAGCCAGTTCATGTGAAGACCACCGTCCTTCTAGTTATTATCCTCTGTCATGTTAATGATTATAACCCCCTGTCCCCGACAGGGATACAGAACACCAGTTTAAACATATCTCTAATAAAAAGAAATAATATTGGATTTTATGCTGGAGGATTCTCCTGATTATGCTTGGCATCCTTCCCTGGATATTAAAGGGCTCTAATGGATCCTCATTTTTTTAGGTACTATCAAAATTCTTTTCCTCTGGAGCAGTGGACCACAGAGGAAAGGGGAACACAAAGGAAAACCTCATGTGCTTTTCAATTACAGAACATGTGTGTGGTTGATGCCTGGGACTCATCAGGTGCCCCGCGTGGACCATGACATTCCCTGCAGAATGAGAGAAGAAATCAAAGAACTTTGTGAAACGGTGCATTATCTCAATTTTGTTTGACATGCAGGCAGATCAAAATATATTCTATTTTTCAGAGCATATGAGCTTAACTCATGGATTTTGTAAACCACTTTTGTGTGGGTGTATATACTGTTATTTTGTATACTGAAATAAAGAAATAAGTATTTATAAAATATTCCATAACCTCACAAACCTTTGCATTTTAAATTAATCTGTGTAATGTTTTCTATCATTTAAAGCAATTGCTCAGCATACAGTGCCTAGCAAACATAAATGTACCCCATGGACTTCAATGTCTTTTGTTGGACTTTGGTGCACTAGACCAACACAAGGTATTGCATAATTGTGGAGTGGAAGGAAAATGATATATGGGTTCAAAATGCTTTTCCAAAAAAAAAAAATCTGAAAGTATGGCTTGCATTTGAATGAAAGCTCTTTGAGTCCACACGAGGCCATTCCAGCAAAAATATATTTTGATCTAAACTATTTCATCGTAACTCTGGCCGTATGTTTAAAGTTAATAGCTTCCCTGTCCCTGCTGCAGAAAAACATCCCCACAGCATAATGCTGCCACCACTATTTAATTCTCAATTATGCTATACTTTGTGTTGGTCTACCACATAAAACCTAATAGAAAACAGTGAAGTGAGTGGCTGTACATTGACATGAAAAAGGTCATGTGATATGAATACTTTTGCGAGGGTCTTTAATCAGTATTGAGTTGCAGGGTTCAACCAGACAGTCTGGTTATTCAACCATGGGAAAGTGTTTGAACATTTTCCCTACCATCTGTGTGAGACCCCCATTCCTGCAGGCAAATGTCAAACATAAAATAAGGCAAAGTTGATTTATTAACATGAAGGCTCAATTCTGCCTGTCTGAGTGAGCCGAGAAACAATCTTCTGACCACACCTGTGTTATCTAAGGGGCTGCATGCTCATGTTTACAATGACAGGATACAGCACAGAACCAGAGAAACGTCTTCACCTAAACTTGTGAAAACAGAAACATTAAAAGTATTTCCTTCTTTCGCTATAAAGAAGCAATCTGATGCGAATCTCCTCAGCAGCACAAATTTGACCATAAATCTAATGACTGGCGTTGCTTCACAGCTGTAACCATCGTTTTTACTGCGTTCTTGGCTTCAAACTCAGGTTAAGCAGATCCCATTAGCCGGATCTATTTCAGGTAATGAGGAGAAATGTGACTCCACATCCAAAGCCAAGACCCTGAATACACAAACATATTTAATGTTCCAACATGAAACCGATGTCAATGCACGCTAACAATGTGACTGGGTGTTGGAACTGAGTGAGAAGCCTCACACGGACAGAGATCTGATCTGAGGATGTTGTTGAGCAACAAACAAAACTCTTCATCACATCATAGCCTGTCCATCAACAGCTCCAAGGACTCTTCCGTCGCTGGCATTCCTCAACCTGCTATTTGGAGAACATAGTTTCTGAGTCCATTCCTGTTGTCAGTCTCACGGTTCATGGCTACAAGAGCTGTTTGAGGACCATCACCTTCTGCACTACAGATGAGTCCATTGATGACAGCAATGAGGAGTTCCAAGGCACCAAAGTGAAAAAAAAAAATTTCAATTAATAATTAATGAAATTATTATTATTAAACAAATTAACATATCCACAGTTATTAAAAATATATATATTTTTAATAATGTATTCATTAACATTTTATTGAATAAATGAATTAAAATGTATAATTATTAAGAATTTTTAATCAAATCGATCAAAACATTTGTGGTTCCTTAGCTGTGGTCCATCCTGAAATAATTGACATTACTACCATGGCTCATGAAAAAGAACCTCACATTTGATTGGTTAAGGCTTTAACATAACGACACGTATCTGAATGCAAACCACTTGGACCTTATCAACAAACAAACACCCTCATTCATACTGTTTTCATCCCAGTTGAACTGGAACTTTGCGCTTAAATAAATACAACTTCACTGTAGCCTCAGGGGCGATAATGTGGTGCGTGCTTGTGGCAGGTACAGCTCACACAATTTATGCCATCAAGTACAGTAAAGGAGCTGACATTAGAATGGAGTTAAACTGAGCAGTAAGTCCTCTTTGGACCAATTGGCACGACCACAGCAGTGTTAGCCCCACCCACTGACTTTGATGGGTGAAGTAGAAAGATAACATAATTTCATGATGCATCACCTTCAAATAATTAAAGAAATAAAGACATATTTAACTGTGCATTAAATTAATTATTAAATTTATGTGAGCTGCACGGTGGAGCAGCCCACCAACACACATGGCCCTTGATGATGGATGGATGGATAACCGAGTTGGCATGTAATTGAAAACTTTTCTTTTCAATTGTTTTTTGACACATTTATTTTATCATTGGATGATTTATCCAATAATGTATGTTCTTTTATAAATTTGTGGTACTTTGAATATCCATACATAATGCTGGAGGATGTGAGTGATGCATGTCACTCACCTCACTGCATCAAAATCAGCAAAAATTGCTTAAGCATTCAAATAATATATTTTAAACATTATTATTCTGTAGGATTTGATGCTGATGGCACCAACTCAACTTCTCACCCTGAGACTGAACTTTCTTTGTTCAAAATACCCATTTCTGTAAATATAAATGTTTAATGTTAAGAAAGTCTTCTGCCATGTTCTATTTTCCCACAGCAAAACGTTAACAGCAGAGCATGACATTTGACTAATTTCATCACACCTCTGTAGATTAGATAGTCCTCCAATCTGACCTGCCTTAGTGTGGAAATGCTGGACATTGCCAAGCGGCCCTCCCGAGTAACCAGCGCTATCATTAAGCCGTGAAAGTATTCAGCTGACCTCAGTCTAACCCTGCTTCAATTATCGCACCTTCAGATAGTTTACACAGCACCGAGCTTCATGTGAGGCGTGAATGCACTGCCACAATGCAAACCTGTTGTTACTCACTTGTATTATTCTACTTCTCAGTTTTGCTGGAATGTGAAGAGATTTGGCTAAAATTGTTTAACAAATAGCCTTTAACTAGCGTTGCTGTGGCCTCTTATGCTCGTTGGTCAAAAAGAGACATTACAGAAGTAAAAACACAAAACTACTTCCATTGTGCTCCTTTTCTTTCCGTCTGCCTTTGTCTGAGTATCTAAGTACCTGTTCATAGTCTGTGTGACCTCTTGCTCTGTGGGAACTGCCCAGTAATGGAGGAGGAAAAGAGGACTTTAATGGAGCAGAGTGAAAATATCTGGGCCCGGACAATATATTGCCAATTCCCTTTGTGCAGCCTGCAGTCTACACAACAAGTTGTGAATGAGGGTGACAAAGAATTTGGCTGCAGTAGTAAAGCCTTTCAGATGTACTGACCCGTACTGTAAATGGACGTCTGTGGACCCACCCCCAACCTCACTATTCGGGCCTTTTAAATAGGAGCCCAGCAGTGTGTGCTGTTTAAAGGGCATTTATGCTTGTCTGTGTGTGTCCGCGGGCAAATTGCTGGGAGATAACAGATCATGCAAGGCATGCACCTTTCTAGATTAAAACAAATAAATGGACAGCCGAGACACAGACAGTGACACCAGCAGCAGTTGATGGTGCTTAGTCACAAACCAGCTTAGATAAAGACCTGTAAGTGGATGCAAATAAGCGGTTAGAAGTCCACTTTGTTAGAAACTAAATTCAGGGGTTTACTCAGCTGCATCAGATTAAATTCCTTAACTAACACCAGGTCGGAAAGGTGGTAATAACGTGTAAAAGGCCATGTGACTGTAACACAACGATAATCTGGAAAAATAGCCTACTGTTGTATAAAAAGACACTTCACCAAGCTAGAACGGCTTATTTCTCATCATTAATAGAAGAGAACAAGAATAAACCTAGGTTTCTTTTTAGTACAGTTGCTAAACTTACACAGAGTCATAGCTCTGTTGAGCCATCCATTCCCTCAGTTCTCAGCAGTCATGACTTTCTGGGATTCTTCTTAAATAAAATTGATTCTATTAAAAAGAAAATCTTTGACATACTTCCAGAGATGATTACTTCATCCTTAGTAAGCGAGACAACATTGGAAGTAACTGCAGAACCTGATCTGTGTTTGAATTGTTTTGATCCAGTGGAGCTTCCTGAGTTATCAAAAATATTAGCTTCATCTAAATCTTCAAGTTGGATGTTAGACCCAATCCCAACCAAATTATTTAAGGAAGTGTTCCCTCTGATTACCAGCCCCATTTTAGATAGGATTAATCTATCTTTAGTAAATGGATCAGAACCACAGGCTTTTAAGGTAGCTGTAATTAAACCTTTACTTAAGAAAACTTCGCTTGATCAAGATGACTTGATAAATTACAGACCTATATCCAATCTTCCATTCTTATCTAAAATTCTTGAGAAAATAGTTGCTAATCAAATGTGTGAGCATTTACACAGCAATGACCTGTTTGAAGAGTTTCAGTCAGGTTTCAGAGCTCATCATAGCACTGAAACAGCTCTGCTGAAAGTCACTAATGATATTCTTATGGCCTCAGATAATGGACTTGGACTCAGTGCTACACTTGATTTAGTTGATCACAATATTCTCTTAGAAAAAGCTGGAACTTGCTGTAAAGGTCAGGGAAACAGCACTAGGCTGGTTTAAATCTTATTTGTCTGACAGATTCCAATTTGATGATGTAAATGATAAACCATCTTCAAACTCCAGGGTTAATTGTGGAGTACCACAGGGTTCAGTACTTGGGCCAATTATATTTACTATATATATGCTTCTAATAGGTAAAATTACAAGGCAGCATGGGATAAATTTTCACTGTTATGCTTATGATACTCAGCTTTATTTATCTATAAATCCTTACGAGCCCAACCGGTTAGATAGACTACAGGCATGTCTAGAAGACATAAAAACTTAGATGACACTACATTTTCTGCTTCTAAATTCAGACAGGACAGAAGTTATCATCTTTGGACAGGAATCTTTGAAAATGAAACTGCTTAGTCAATCAATTGATGTGAACGGCATTAAATCGATCTCTGGTAATTAAGTAAAAATACCTTAGTGTTGTTTTTTAACCGTACGTCATTTAAATCCCAAACAGGTCACTAGGATTTCCTTCTTTCACCTCCGGAACATTGCCAAAATTAGAAATAGCCTGTCCAGGAGTGACACTGAAAAACTAGTCCATGCATTGTTACTTCAAGGCTGGACTATTGTAATTCTTTACTATCAGGATGTCCACAAAATGCAGTTAAAAGCCTTGAGCTGATTCAAAATACTGCAGCAAGAGTTATGATGAAAATTAAGAGGGTTCATATTTCTCCTATTTTAGCTTCCCTTCATTGGCTCCATGTTAAATCCAGAATAGAATTGAAAATTCTCCTCCTCACATATAAAGCCCTTAATGATCTAGCTCTATCATGCATCAGAGATCTGATTGGTCCATATGTTCCTAACAGAGCACTTCGTTCTCAGACTGCAGGTTTACTGGTGGTTTCTAGAGTCTCTAGAAGTAGGATGGGAGGCAGATCCTTTAGTTATCAGGCTCCTCTCCTGTGGAACCAGCTCCCAGTTTTAGTCCGTGAGGCAGACACCCTGTCTACTTTTAAGGCTAGGCTTAAAACTTTCCTTTTTGATAAAGCTTATAGTTAGACATAGACACGAAAAGAACAAGATCCCTGATACAGGCTAAAATGAGCTTTGTCCGAAGGGTAAGCAGGCTCAGCTTCATGGTGAACCCTGTTATCCTGGATGAGCTAAGACTAGAGCCTCTGCTCCTACATGTCGAAATCAGTCAGTTGAGGTTGCTCAGATGGTTGCTGGGAGCCCCCCGTTGGAGGTCTTCAAGGCATATCACACTGGGAGCAGACCCTGTTGCAGTCCCAGAACTTACTGGAGGGACTACATACCCTCTCCTCCCTGGGAACACCTTTGAATCCCCCAGAGTGATCTGGACAGTCTCCTGGAGTTTCCCTCCATGCATGTGTAATTTAGAGGCAAGCGTATGCCAATGGGATGGATGGATGGATGGATAGATGGATGGATGGATGGATGGATGGATGGATGGATGGATGGATGGATGGATGGATGGAGGGATGGAGGGAGGGCTGTCACAGCTGATGAACCAATATTTTTTTCCACATAATGGCTCACTTTATAAACACTGTAGGTCTGTAAATCTTCTTGAATCTTAGTGTGTAACGTTTATTTGCTACACAAAAATGTAAAAAAACAATAGAAAGAGGGTAAAACATTCACTGGAAGAGACTTTCCCTATAAATAATCACATGGCATCAAGCTGGTTCTCTGGCTGTAGAAAACCAAAGCCGTTCTTTTCTGGATTTTCATAGAACCAGATAAGACTTGCTGTGGAGACTGTCAAAGCAGGTCAATAACCTAAGAACCCCACCATTTAGTTGTCAGTGAGCAGGGCTGGTGATGTCATCAATTGACCATGCTAAAGTGTTCAACATTCATCCACGATTATGCATGGAAAATCTGGTGTTGATCCGATGATGTATGAGGGAGATAAAGCAAAGTCGACAAGGATCAACCATCTTCAGTTTGGAGTAAACTGGACCATGCATGTGTAATTTAAAGGCAAGCGTATGTCAATGGCGACATATAATAATTTGCCACACCGCCAGACCCAAACAGTCCAGCCAACAGTAACTGATCCCAGTAGGATCCAACATCAGTTTGTTCTGTGTGATCACACTGTGCCTATAAGAGTCAGAGTCTAAAAGGACATCCACCACAGAAACAGGTGACTTCCTTTTGTAAGTGGGTTGGGCTAAAGTGATGTCATCAGTTGAGCATGTGAATATTATGTGTGTTTGTCTGAGATGACACACAGAGAGTTTGGTGGTGCTGCGAGCTTGTGTGTTGAAGTTATTACAGTTTCGGCTTTTATGGGAGGAGTCAGATGTTGAGGCTTGGCCCCGCCCACATCCTTTCATGTAACCAAAAAAGTTTTGATAACTTTGGTCCCCAATGCCTTGAGAGTATACTGAGTGATTTTAAAAGTCTGTAAGTCAAAAGCTGTAGGAGGAGTTTGGTCAGATATGAAGGCTAGTCAAAATTTTAAATTAAATCCAAAATGGCATAATTCCTGTGGTTGACATTTCCAAATATGTCATTGGATATCATTTGGGGCCCGGACTAAGATCAATCATATTGAATATAGTGATGAGATGATATATGTGGAAATTAGAGCTGAACGTATGGCCACGGCGTGGCATCTCACTTCGCCACACCACCACAGCCACACCCTCCACAGTACACTCTCTGTGTTCCGAACAAAGTTAGACCAACTTGTTATCTGTCTTCTGACAAACTTTCAAGTTGATTGGGTCAGAGGGTCAGAGAGGGACCTTTCCAAACAAAAAAAGTGACTACCTGTTTTTAGGGGGTGTGGCTTTGATCTTGTAAGCACTTGACCACATTTGATCGTCGGGTATCCAAAGGGGATCAATCTAACCAAGTTTGGTCTCAATCAGCCTTTCTATGTGAAAGTTGCAGTTGTTTGAATGTTTTGGTGAGTAGGTCTAGTTCATGGCCTAGTCTCGCCCCTTCAGCATGCTCAAAGACTCAAGATTTTGATACCTTTTAATCCCCCATGCCTTAAATGCATACTGACCAATGTACAAAAGTGAAATATTGCCAAAAATGACCCTTTGACCCAAAATGGACGACTTCCTATTGGTTTTAGGGCATACCCCCAAGAGACTTTTTTTCATGATAGGGAGGGATCTACCTATACCAAATTTCAAATCTCTAGGACTTACTAGTTGGCCTATCTCAGTTTAGGGGGCACTGTTGAGCCCTTTGGCCACGGCCATTTTCAATTGCATTAAAATTATTAATTAATAATACATTTTAATTGGGGGACAATTTTGGGTTAAGTTTGGTGAGTTTTCAGATATGTTTAGACCCCAAAAAGCTTTAAGGGGCGAAAAAAAAAAAAAAGAAGAGATCTTGCAATTACAATAGGCCTTCGCAGCGCTTAGCTGCTCAGGCCTAATGAAAGAAAAAGGAATCTAAGTAGGCTGGGAAAAGCAAACAGTGGTTCGCATAATCACAGTAAATCTGGTCTGGGGGCCGCAGAGCAGTCTGCGCCTTCAGTCAAGGAGTCAACAAACTGGGAAGAAAAAAAGCAGCTAGCTAGACAACATTAAAGAGACTTATTGATATGAAGATCAGTGGAACCTGGATGTGTTTGCACAGAGTCTTACTGGGTTAAACTGGCTAAGCTATAGCAGAGATATTCAGAGATGTAACGGTGACTAGTGATGGTTCTAAATGGTTTGTATCCTGTAAAGTTGGGTTTGTGGATAAGAATACTTGCGCCTTGGACCTGTATTTCTGGGTTGTTGGAAGTGAAAAGAAAGTTAGCAGAGCACAGCAGCTGATGAATCACATTCTCCGTTTCTGCTACAGAACAATAAATAAAACGAATCATTCCAGTGTCAGCGGACTACATATCCAGCCTTCCAGTTGCTGCTTTGGGACGATACAGAGGGAAACTACCACATTTTGACCAGGAAAACGGTGTTTCGAAAAGAACAGTCAGACATGCAAATCATTTTTTTTCTTCTGCTGTAACATTTTTAAAACAAGACAGCCTTGTTGGATTTTGAGGTTGGGATGGGGAGAAATCTCCAACTGTACCCCTCTGAATTTGAACTTCGGAGGACCTTTCTGTCACTTTGTCCAAGTTCAAACTTGGAAATTTTAACTTCAGAGGAAACATGGAAAATATGAATAAACTGGATCCTCCAAACAATCAGAGCTGATGCCTAAAAAGGTTTTTTATAAATTTCTTTTTTTCAAATTTATTTTCTGTTTTGTTTTTATAAAATAAAACTAACCTGAAAGAGTCCAACTCCTGTTTTACTTTGTTTTTAAAAATTCTAAAGATGGAGAGAAGAACATTGGGAAAATGTAGTATTTATTAAAAGTTTAAGAACCACTGAGCTGGAGTCCATGTTAGAAACCACAGACTGGATACCTCCCACAGTTATAGACCAGTGAGAAACACTGTATCCATCCAGCAGCACTGAGATCAGCTAAGACAATCTGATAAGTACAATTGCCTGCCGCTGTTTTCTGACCACAGACCAGTCAGGGGGTCATGCCATTAGCCTGTGTGAGGTCCATCATTAACCTACCTGTTGTGTTTTGTTTTCTTCTCATTGGTTATTTTCCCCAATGTCCTAATCTACCAGGCTGCAGTCATGCAAAGACAATTAATGCCATTTAAAAACATCAATTTAATCTGGTTGGAGTGAATAGGGAAAAACAAAAGTTTAAGTGAAATACGAGAAAAAGATGTTTGTAATAAGCAGTTTAATAAGTTGTAGAATCATTGCTTTTCAGACAGGCGGTTGTTTGGAGAAGAAAGTTAAATACATTTTTTAGTTCAAGATTTATTGACTGAAATCCATTTTAAAATAATTGACTCAAGTTTTTATATTCCTGTGATGTGAGGCACAAGTTTTATGAGCACATTGGTAATTGTGGCACACAAAACAAAACGAAACATCAGCCATAAACCTAATGTCCCTTTCTCTACTGATTTGTAGATCTTCATTTAAGCGATTCCTGTGCGCTCTTTCTGTTTCCAGTTTTATAGAATAAACGCACAAGTGGATGTTATTGGGAAAGGTCTTTGTTTGTCACATATACTGATGTATTGAAAGCAGATGTGGCTCTTGTTTATTTCTTGAAAATATTCCATTCTCATGGAGACTGTGGGCCAAAGGTCAAAAGCAAGCGTCGCTCTTTATCTTGCATCAGTGCATTTGGGAGACTGCTGCTCACCTTTCAGCTTTGTTGATGTTTTTTTGTTAACCTCGGCTGCTCGGGCTGAAACAAGAGGACGAGTTCAGGCCTAGGAGCTCAAACTGCACCTAGTCTTCCTAACGTAGTTGCATTTGTCGAGTAGCTAAACACACATTCTTAGATTAGAGCACATAAACCGTGAGAGCTCAAAGCATGATACCAATTCCATCCGATCTAGATCAATTGTCCAAATGAATGGCTGAGAATTAAAATTAAGATTAAGCAAATCAATCTTTTGGTCTCCGCAAATCTTTCAACTTGAGTTCTCCTTTGCAAGAACCATATTTTACAGAATGAACAAGCGATGGATGTGCCAGAGAAATCAACCCAGTTCATATATTTATTTCATTCTCTCAGCCATTTTTAACATCGGGCTAAATTTGAAACGTGGCCAGATTACCCCCCTGATTTAATTGCTTCCATGTTTCTCAGCCTGAGTGAGGTAATACCATTTATTCTAGTGCGATAGGCAGCCAGCAGAGCCATTTTGTGTTATTAGCCAGGCTTGAAGCACACACTTGATTTGTGAATTTTCTGAATAGGGAGCTGTGTTGTGGGAAAATAAAGGTTTCTTTTTCACTTTAAGAACATCAAACAGGAAACAATGTGCCAGCATCAATCATAAATAAGCTGCTTCTGAATGTGTAGCAGCTGCTGAAATGTTTCAGACAAAACTAAAGGCCAAATAAGCTCTGACATATTTTCGATAAAATGTCAGTCTGCAACTTTTATTCTGTTTCAGTTTCCATACATGCTGAACTGATTTCCTACAAAACATCACATTACTTCAGTGTTGTAAAGGCTTTACAGTTTTACATTAAATAATTATTTATTTACCCTATTGGGACATATAGAACACATAAATGCTAAGTGCTGAAAAGGCAATTCCCTACTAAATAAAACAAAATAATATTTTTATATCAAGAGTAAAAGCTAAGGTGTACCACTACTACTATTAATACTACTACTACTACTACTACTACTACTACTAATAATAATAATAACAATAAAGCCAGAAATATCTATAATAAATTTATCTCTCATAATTCAATTGAACTGAACTTAATTTAATTTAATTTAATTTAATTTAAAGCACAATTTATACAGTTTATAGTTGCAAAACAAAACAGCTTTCCCTTCTGGTAAATTACTTTTATTTTTAAGAGATTTTCACGATTGATTTAACTTCAGCTGATTTTTCATTTATTTAACTTGAAATAGGGGTGTGTATAAAGGAGGTGCTTTGGGCTCCAAGCCTCCTTCCCAGTCCGGACCCTTTATTGTCATGATTTTAGAATAAACTATGAAATCCGATCAGAACTGAGAGCTGCTCCATGAAAGTGGGATGGATGTCTTCTTTTCTTATGTAATTTAATATGTTCCAATGTCTATGCGGCCTACTTTGTTTTTAGGACACCTCTTAAACATTCAGTGGTCGGAGGATATCATGTGGCTAAACATGTCAATGCAGATAAGTTAAAGTCAGCCAGTATTGCAGTGTTCAGCAGGGAAACAATTTGCTGGACCAAGTGGATAAAACTGTTTATGCATACAGACATTATTAGTCTTTTTGTCAGATTAATAAAATAAATACTAAAATTATTACTATCATAACTATTATACTAACTATCATAATAAAAATGTCTTTGGTAGGATTAATTGGAATGTATGTACCCAACTTGAAATCTGTGTGATTCGACTGAATTGACTTTGTGAAGTTCCTTGAGACGACATGTGATGTGAATTGGCGCTATATAAATAAAACTGAATCGAACTGAATTAAAATATTTCCTTTTTATAAATCTCAGTGATTATTCATTCTACACATCTGCATGGGCTTATTTTCCTTCTCCAACTTTAAAGATGAAGAGGGGCAGAATTTACCTTCATTAATGTATCGTTTATATTAAAAACTATGTTTTTTTCAGAGCTAAAAACTGTTTTTGAGTTTAGCAACAGCATAGAAGGTCCTAGTGGCCTGTTCAAAAATGAAATGAGAATGGAAAATGTAAAGCAATTTATTTTCTTTTCTTTCAGCACTATTAATTATATTAATTATTCTTTCGATATCGCCCATGGGTTCCTCAAGAAAAAAAGCATCTTCATATATTAGTTTAATTATCTTTGGTTCTGTATTATATGCAAAACAAGTTGTTGAATGCAGAATGCAAAAATGATCAATCAAGATTTAAAATAAATTTTAATGGCGTTGTGTGGTGGCTGTTGGACCCCCAACTGAAATCCTGCTTAGGGCCTCATTAAATCTTTGGCCAGCTCTGGGCCCACCAGCACATGTGAAGCCTAACATAAAAAGGGGCTGTAAAATTGCTTAAACAGTAAATCTTCTCCCTTTGTTAATAAAATTTGACAGTGACTGTTCATCAAAGATTGCAACGTTAGATCTTGTTCAAACCGATTAAAGCACAGTTGGTTTTCCTGTGTTTCAGATTATGGAACTGAACTTAGTCCTTTTCGGGTTGTACTTTTTGTTCTGGTATTAAAGAACCCAAATAAACAGATTACAAAAAACAAAGCAGAATAAAATAGTAACTGAACAGCATTAGGAAGCTTAATGTAACACCTAAGTCAATTATCTGATGCCAAGAAAATCAGAGTAACCTTGAAACTGAGGTTCTTTCATTTCCTTTAAAATCACCAGAACAGCATTTCTTAGACATGTTGCTATGTTATTGTTGGAAACAAATACAAACATTAACCACAATTAAAAAAATGCATATTAGAAAAATGGAAAAAAAGGAAGCTCTCATGTTAAGGATATAATTAGTTTTTGATTGTATATTTTACTTTATTATATTTAATATTATTTTACATTTAACTATCATTTTGTCATTTCCATTTTCCTATATCGAGCTAAAATTACTCCAGTAAAACATGGACGGGCACTCTGCCCTTTATGATGGATCACATCCTCATGACACATTCCGTCTTTGTAAATAAGCGTACGTATGTAGAAAAAGGGGCACACAGGATGTAGATGTGTAGATTTGTTTAATGTTTATGTATTTAGTCCCTGGAATGCAATAAACCTTCAGCAAGGCATTTAAATCTACACTATCAAGATGGGAGCAGGCATCATTCAGACTCCCTTCGTCCAACTCAACATACATCATGGAGGAGGAACTTATTTCATCCACCAGTAAACATTTTAATGTGTGTGGTCACAGAATCTTGTAGTGATAAATACTCCTGGAACAGCCCTCATTAAACCTGCCCTAAAAGCATTTCAGACTGTGTGGTCTTGTTTAGGCCTCTTGATGAAATGATAATAAAGCTGGAAAGTGTGAACACATTGCACACACTGTGGGGATATAGGAAGCATGAAGACATTTTCTACCTGAATTACCTCTTATAATTGCCAAAGCTCCAGCGCAATGGGCTAAATCGCTGAACAAATCAGGGTCTTTCAATGTAAATTAAAACCACAATGCAATCAAATGACAACAGAATTTTAAAAGGGATAGCTGAGATCTTCTAAAGTGTGATTCTGTGATTATTATCCCTTATTTGCAGTTAAATATGTCATGCCATCATAAGATTAAAGAAAAGTGAATAAATCCTCAGAGCACTGGAAATCTGACAGTTAGTCTAATGAACCCTTCTGCTTTAGGTGATTTTAAATAAATCAAAATGAAAATGTTCATTGCTGATGGATACAACGCTATATTAGCAGATTTTAACTATCGACACTTTGACGTGAGCCCAATGTTAAATTATCCCGATTTCTCAGACAAACCTATTCTGTGTTATAATGTTATGGTTAGGCTGGAGGTTCCCAGGTGTAGTGATTTTAATCCAGCCTGATCGATATAGTGTCCAAACTATGACACATCCAAATGCTCAAGAATGTACCATCTTCAACAATGTTGCATAAATGGCAGCCTATTGCAAATTTCAAATGTTTCCATAGTAACAGTTGTTCAGCTGAGAAAACAGCAACCAACGTCTCTTGTGAAAGTGTAGATAGTTATTATCCTCTAATTGTATCCAGTAGAACATTTTCAGTTTGAGTTATTTTAACTGACTAAAATGAGCTAAAACAGGAGGGTCTATCTGATTAGCTGTCAGCCTTTCAAAAGATTTCTTCACATGTCTACAAAATCACTGTGATTTGATGTCTTTCTAGTACAGCTAAGATAAATCTTTTACTTGTACTTTCAGGGTTTTACAATCCTAATGTCACAATTTGTCTCTAGTCATTAATTAAGTCTTCAATTATTTAATATTATTGGTAAACAAAATGTAATTAAATGTGTACAGATGCAAAACTATTGCAACCATGGAGATCAGCATGAAAACATATTTTTCCTTTGAAAAGGATCAAATTTCCGCAGCTTATCTGTGCAGAGGGACTTTGTTGACTCCTTAGCGTGATTATTATTAATAAGAATATTAATAATAATAATAATTATGGTTATTATTGTTATTATCATCATTGCAGTTGTTTATATGTTTAAATAATTAACTGAAAACTTGGAACAGATCTAAATCACTATTTACACCCACTCTAGCTGGATTTTGTGCCACCGGTGCTCAGGGTTGCGGCTCGGTGTTGGAGCAGATGTAAGACATACAAAGCCGACCGGGGATCAACTCCTAGCCACCGGCCCTCTGCTGCATGTCGTCCCCCTTCTTTCTCTCTCTGCCACCTTCCCTGTCAGTTTGTTGTAAATAAAGGGCAATAGGGTCATCGTCTTAAAAAAACAAACATTATGTGCATCTGAGATTATTAAAAGATCACAAATCTAGAGTAGATAGTGAACACATGAGAAAATGAAGGCAACTCCTTTGACTGAAGCCCATTAACTAGGGATCATTAAAAGGAGCATATTAGTGTGAGGTAAAAAATCTGCATATCTCAGATTTTCTGCCACAGCACCCGGTCCTCCTCATTTTTCCTACTACCCCTCTTGCGGCCCTGCTACGGTTCGCACATTTCCAACTCATTCTTAATAGCCAAAACCTAATATTTACTTCTTGCTTTTTGAGCTGAGGCCAGGCAGAAGCAAGGAGCAGTGTATGTGTGGAGGATGGTGGAGGTGGCAGGAACTAATGCTCTCTTTAGTTCTCCAGAGGGAAACAAACATTTGTCCTTTCAGAGTCCTGCACGACTTAGCGGGGGATTGAAGGAGTAGGCGTCCTTGCATTAGTGTGTGTGTGAGATCCCTTCTAATAGGTCGTAATGAGGTATCGTCAAAGATCTGTGCTCCGGAGTTAAAATAATTCAAACTGCTTGTTCACAATGATGATGACACGCATGGCTCTTCTCAGCTCTGCTCAGTGCTGAGCCAGTCACTGCTGTCGCTCAGTACTGAGACAATGTAACTTCCTGCATTTCCTATCTGAAAGCACACCAAAGAAGCATTGTCCCTAAAAACTAAAGTTTTATAAAAACAAACAGGAGAAATGACTTGCTGTTCACGATGTGTCACCAGATTAACTTGCTCTCTGTATATTTAAGTGTCCAGGATGTCATAAAAGAGACAGATTTGTGTCTAACACACAGAATCCCTCGCTCTCTGTACTGCATGCCCACTGCAGAAGGACGCAAGCCTTCTTTTTCTACTTTATTCCCTTTTGACCCTGCTCTGCAGCAGAAGTATAGCATAGCCAGGATGATTGGAAAACTGTGCATTCCTACACGATTCTGCTCCCTAAAGCATTTGCATTACAATCTTCACTCCACAGCACAATACAATTCACATCTGTGCTGGTTCAGCATCTGTGATCTGAGATTCGAGTAGGAGACACTTGGCTTCGTACAGATCTTTTTGATGACAGCTTATAACGGTGTTGAATAAAACTAAAATAATTAAATAAAAATGTTAAAAGTATGAATTTCACATGTTAGGGATTTAATGATTTAAAACATTACATTGTGGTTAAGATTGACCTTTACAAAGGAATTATTTGAAATGAAACCCTTAAACATTAAATTGCTGGAACAGGAAGGTAATGTTTGGACTTTGTTGGTTAGATCATTTCTTCAAGTTGGTTGGCTCTTACACTACTGGGATATTCTTTTAACGAATTCCTGAATTCATGCTGTTGGAGCAGAAGTTGGTTTAGAAACTGTGAGCCAGTTTGTTGGATCAGAGAAGGGACTAGAAGAACAACTTGATCAGAATTCACTGAACCTCTCCCACAGAAAAAGTAACTGTAAGATGTTAAAATGATGCAGTATGAAGTTAATCTCAGTGGAGTTGTATTAATAACTTTAGTTCACAAGAGAGAATGACTTGGTTCACTTAAGATAACAAACTCCTGCTGAGTAGTTAGCACAAACTAGTGTTTTACAAGTTTAACATCCACTTTAATGAAAAAGTCAATCAGGGAAAACAATATTTATAAAAGTGTAGATTTAAGCCAGAGTCCTGACTTGAATCTAATAGAGAATCTTTGGAGGGAGCTTAAGATAAGGGTGATGGCAATGAGGCCTTCCACCCTCAAAACCTGAAGCCCATCACCAAAGACAAATCAGCAAAATACCAGAGGAAGCCTGCAACAAGCTGCTGCAACTTGTTGCAAGAATTATAGGGGTTTGATTGCTTGAATTCCAACAAAGATTGTTTAGTTGATTATTAAAAAGTGTATATATAACCATGTTTTAATAATACTCCTTTTGCATTTTTGTAATATCTTTTGAGAGATCCCTGTCACATCTCCTTTCAGAAACAACCTTCTTGGTAGAGGAAGAAATCATTTCAAATCTAAATCTGTGAGGGGCATGAATACTTTTGTACTTAACTGCATTAAGACACAATTTTTTTATCCAGATTTAATTGATTGTCAATAAAAGTCTTGTTAGACAATATAAAGTTGTTTTAATATTTTTATGATTCATCAGCTCTTGTTAGCTCTTCCTAGCAGTTGTTGGTACTGCAACTTTCTCTCACCATCCATGCACATTAGATGCGGGGTCGGTAAAATAACTAGACTGTTTATAACCAAGCGTGTTTTTACAGTGCACTTCGACAGAAATAAATGTTTAACCTAATCTGTTTTACAAAAATTGCAAAAGAATATTATATTTCTAACCTATAAAATATCTTTTATAGGTTAGAAATAGACACCAAACCTTCACAGACATGTCTGGCGTCCTCAACACAGAGACCCTCAGACTTCTCTCCAGCCCACCAGTTTGGGATTAGCACCACAGCCTCAGCTGCTGGTCCCCAAATCCTATTTTAAAATCCTCTGCTAACCTTAGTGGTTCCCCACCTGTGTATTCCAAACACAGACCCTCCTAGCTGCCCCCTCCGACCCAACATCAGGCTCTAGCATTCCTCTTTGTGTCACATGACCGTTGAGCTCAGACTGTGTCGAACAGGCCGCTAGATTTGAGAACCAACGCAGTGACAACATTCCAGTCTGTCGGGAGTTTTGTTGGAGGGATTTCCTGTGGGCTTCCGTGCCAGTGTGGTACAATTACCCCCTTTTCAGTAATCAGCGGTTGTGACAGGTGGACACAGGGGCCAGAGGCGAACTTCTAATGTGGAGATTCCACTTAGAGTTAAGTGCTCTCTGGGAGACTAGTCTATACTGTCCTACCTGTTTTATTTTTTTGTTTTTAAGAGCAAACAGGAGTGTAGGGAAAGACAAGATAATGCCACTTTCACACTTTTAAAGACCTTTGTAATGTTCTTTACCTCAACAGAGGTCACTTTTTCGTATCAGCTTGACTGACTAAAGTATCAAACTTCAACCACACCAGGGCCAAATTAACTCTAAATCAGATCATGTTTGGCTCAGATTAAATCAACCCAGCTCCTCAACCAGCTGCAGCTGTGTCCGGCTCTGTTTTGGCTGGCGTTTCTCAGCGGGCTTTGATGAGGACTGTGGCATGGCTCTCAAAACCCAGTGATATTTCACAGATATGCATTGAGTCAATCAGACTGACCTGGGAAGACTTTGTTCTCAGACTCTTGAACCTGCCGGTGTTTTGGGTGTGCTGGTCAGAGAGGAGTTCTCAGGTCACACACTCAGGGTTCAGTTTATAATCGGTTGGAGGTCAGAGCACTGATGCCTTTCAAACGGCTTTAATAGATGCTGATTAGGAGATGACACATAGAAGATTGGAAATCATTTAATATGCCTTAAAGAGAGGGAAATAATTATTTCTTTGAACCCGTAAACAGTTTTATATAAAGGGTCATATCTTATTGTGAGGACAGTCAGTCAGAACGTCCTGAATGCTCCTTCTTTACCATTTCAGCTGCTGCTCTGACAGTGTGCATTTATTCCAGTTTTTACATTAAATTCAAACAACAGCGTCTGAAACCTTGGCAAAGGAAATCATTCTTTCTTAACTGCCAGTTAGCAATTGGTGCCGAAGGTAAATAGATTCCAGGAAGATGGTCTGAGAACCTTTTTTAGGAACTTAATTCAGGAAAACGCTGCGACCTCAATAGCTCTGAGATTAGTCCTTTGCTCTCTGCCAAACAATTCCAGGGTTGTTAGTTGTGGCACTGATGAAACAAAAGAGACTCGTTTTTTGCACTGATACTTGGAAGTTGTAAGCTTAAACTGTTGACCTGAGGGTGTGGAGGAAGAAATGATCTATCTTGTCTGTGTGAGAGATGTGTGTTTCTCGAAGCTGAGAGGGCCATATGGTATGCTCCCCACATCAACCACTGTGGCTTTTCGATTTAGTCACTGCTTGGGGGATCCTGTGTGGGCATCTGGAATCTCAGGTTCCATGTTTGTTTGTTATTTTCTGATCTTCTTTTGATAGCTGATAGTCAGCTTGCATTAAGCTGTTTTGAGTGTTCCCTATTCCTCTTATCAGAGTTATTTTTAAACAGGTCGAGGGCAAACCAATAAAACAAAGCTGGGGACTCCACTTTTCAATTTCTAGGATTCAGGTTTCTCTTTTTATTAGGTGTATTTGACCAGAAATGGGCTGGTCTATTTTAAGATGCCTTACATACTGTTTTAACTATTATAGAAAACAAATTTTATTGTATTTAATTGTGATTTTCTGTGATAGACCAACACAAAATAGTGCATAATTGTGAAGTGGTAGGAAAAAAATAAAGTTTTTAACATTTTATATATATCTTTATCTAGAAAATGTGCTGTGCATTGGTATTCAGTCAGCTTGAGGTTTCTCATTTAGATTTATTTCTGGACTTTGCCTAGACCATGCTAACAGATATACTTTGATCTAATCCATTCCATTGATGCCCTTGTTGTAAGTTTATCTTCCCATCAGCTATGACCAGCTTCCCTTTTCCTAAAAATTAATTCCCACAGCATGATGCTACCACCACCATGTTTAAAGGTGGGGATGGTGTTTTCAGGGTGATGTGCAGTGTTAGTTTTCTGACACAGTTTTGGTCTCATCTGACTTGAGCACCTTCCTGTTTGTGATAGCTTGGTGGCAAACAGCAAAAAACTGCAATTCTGCCACACTCTTTCCATTTCTCAGACGATGGATTTAACAGTGCTGTGTCTTCGAATCTTGGGATATTGTTTCATTTCTTTTCACTCTGGCCTGTCTGCTGTTTCTTGGTCTTCATGATGAAATTGCTTGCACTGGATTTTATTTAGGAGTATCAGAGTGAAGCCGCCTGAAAACCAAAAGCCGCCGCACTTTTAAGGTTTTCGTTAAAAATTTTAATTTTCCTTCTACCTTAAAATTATGTGACATTAAATCCCAATAACATACAATGACATTTGTGTTTATTATGTGATCAAGTGTGAAAAGTTTAAGGGATGGGAATACTTTGCAGATGGTAGTCTGACCATGAGCCACAGTCTTTTCTGTATGAAGCAGAGTGGTGACTGCTGCTAATAACAGCTCAACGAGTCAGAAAACACCTTGGCTGCACAGGGAGTGATGTGCTGAGGAATCAAACTGGTTTACTTCCTCTGTCTCCACATGCCTGAGCAATGTGTGTGAGCAGCCAAACCACTGAGATTTATCAGCACTTATGAACCACTACCCCCTGCCTGACCCCATGAAACCTACAGAACAAGGCAGCTTAATAAATCAAGGAGTCAAAACTCAACATTAGGCTCCCCAACAGATGTATGTCTTGTGCTTTAAAAGAATTTCCATATTTACACTCCTTTTTTTCCGTTTGAATGCATTTTCTTTTTTCACTGTGTTAAGGATTTCCTTTTGTAACTCTTTAAAGTTTGTTTTATTTCTTTAAATGCTCTTTTGAGGAGGCACTTCTCTTGTTCTCTTGGTTGCAACAGATGGTGTGGTGGCCGTGGCTCTGGCCCATAACCTGCCTGCATGAGGCCATGATCATTTCCTGTGTACCCTCCTGCCCTCTGCCTGGCTGATAGCAGCTCTAATCCCCGGGGCTGAACTCTGTCTGCCCACTGCCTGCCACCAAGATGAAACGTCATTCATTTATCCATTCATTCATTTAGAGTTGCTGTCATGAAACAGGAAAAGTGGGACTCTGCTATTAATGTTACAGAAAGTCATTTCAAACTAAAATAAATACTGCTGATTTCCAAGTTTTTCTGTTTATTTTTTTTTCTTTTGTTGGTGTCAGAATTTACTTGAAAAAGGTTGTGTAAGAGAAAACGTACTCACTGAGACTTAGACGTCTTTAAATTCCGAATGGAAGCAAAAACTTAGATAGACATCAAAGAGTGACTTTAAATAGGATGGCATGTGATGCAGTGAGGATATAACTATAAGGGTATTAGTTGGTTGATATTGTTGCCAGAGTTGCTAATGTTTACTGTAGTGGAATACTGAATAATTATTTCCTTAATGCTTAATTTTTTGTTATAGAATATATAAAGTGGGGAGTATCTTTTTTATTTTTATACACAAAGCGCATGAGAATCTCATTAAAGTGGCTGCCATCACTGAAGCAACAGATTACAGATAGGGCCACCTGGCCCATTCTTGGTGAAATAATGTATGCACACTTAGACAATACTTAGACAATACAAGATAAATGATAACCTCATTAATTGTGTATCTAAACAGATATTCTAAATCTCTCAAACGTTTAGTTTTTCAGATTCTGCAGATTACAAAGATATGGGCGGAGCTCGTTGCAGATGCCTTCTGCCAGCAGACAGTCTGCTGTTGCAAAGTAGGGGGTGACCCAGGAGTGGATTTTCTCTCCTGTCCCATCCCGGTCCTACAGAAAAATGTCTTGTCCCATCCCAATCCCAGGCCAGCATAATGAAAAAAATCCTGTCTCATCCCACTCCTGGTAAATTGACTCCCACTCCCATCCCTCTCCCATTTAGAACGACTCCCGCTCCTGTGCCGCTCCCATTTTTGTTTTCTTCATTTAGTCTTTTGGCAATTTCTTTCTTTGAAGGACCAGTTAGGTCCCTGTTTTTAGCTGTAGTAAAGGCCAGTTAAAGTAAAAAGAATAATAATGAAGAAATAATAAAATATCAAACAAGGAAACAGACCATGCCTATCTTAGTTGAATAAACAAAATGTACATAGTTGTATTTTACTTATTTATTAAGTGACTGTTTCCTTTGAACAATGACATTACTTTTATGTTTCAAGTTGCTGGAACGAAAGAAAAATGCACCTAGTAAGAGAACTGTACTTGTTGAACAAAAGGTCAAAAAGGCATTACCTTCACAATTTAGAAACTGTACCTCAATGGTTCACAGCCCTGGTCCTCAGGGATCTCTTCCCTGCAAGTTTTAGATGTGTGTCTGCTCCAGAACACCTGATTCAAATTCTGACATGACCTCCTATACAGGCATCAAGAATGGAGGGTCAAACTGGACAAAATTACGGTAATACAATAAAATCATCATTAAATAAATAAATGTTGTGAATGTCCCATAAGTGAAGTAAATGTAACATGAAAGAAATGTAACATTAAATGTGCCATTAAATTAAAGGTACCATTTATTTATTTAATACATCATTAGAAACAATAAATGTACCATTATATCATGAAATAGACTATTATGCAATTAAATGTGCCACTGAATAATTAAGTATAATTTTAAAGACGACATGACGTAATTAGTAGTACACTTAATATTTAATGATGTATTAAATTAATTGTACATTTAATGGTACATTAAATTTTTTCTATTTCACTACGTATTTATTTCATATCTTCCCTTGATGAAGCCTTTCTACGGAGTCCGCGAGGGGACAAGGGGGGATTCTTTTCTTTTTTGTGTCCCCACACAATAGTCTTTGCGTTATTTCGCAATACTTTGTGGGATTAGTTTCCAAACCAGATAACTGCAAAAATGGAACAAACACTACACCCGTTTTTGAGATTTATTGAGTTTTATTTTGAAATCAGCCTTAAATAAAATGAACTTCAATCAGACTTAAAGATAGTTATTATCCACAAGCTGTCAAACTGCTGACCTCTGGACAATAAAACTGCACGAAACCACATCTGGGACACTTTATTTGCTTATTGCTGCTGCATGATGTGTACTTTTTTTTGTACGCCATTAGTGTTTTTGTTTTTATCGTGATTTGAATGGTTCTTCTTATCCTAAGCATTTAATCGCATTGTTTACTGCATGTTAACCTGCATATGACAAATAATCCATATCAATCACATATCAGTGTTTGTTTTATGAGCAGTTTGTCATCTGTGCTGCTGTTCCAAAATGCACAGCTTTATCAAGGCGATTAACAACTTTTGCTAGCGGACGAAAAAGAAAGGAATTTCCCCAAGTCCCCTCGCGGTCTCCATACCTTTCCCCTCTACTGTTGCAAAAGCTCTTAAATCTTTAGAGCACATGCAGCATTTTTGTTGGTCAGATGAGACTTGACACATGATGGTACTTTTGGTTTGACGAAGAGATGCAAGACTGATTCAACCCAGAATCTGCCTTACAAGTGTCCCTTAATCACTGGTGAACTTGATTATGACTAAAAACATTTTACAAGCAGCATACTGCGTGTTAACACCGCTACATTCAACTCTCCTGAAGTTCGGTAATATTTGCGACTTTCCTGTCAGCTCTATGAGTTTAATAGATAAGTCCTTACTTCTGACTTTAGGTTGCAAATCCAATTTTACCACATCCAGTTCTCCACCTGCGTTTGCTCCCTCCTTTCTGAAAGCAGGTGGAAAACACCGAGCAGAAGCACTGTTGGCTTGTGGGTCGTGTGGTTCGTTTGACTCACATTACAGTGCTTCTTGGAAAAAAATTACACAATGGCGGCGTTGATCCAAGTTTTTTTTCTTAAAGTTTATAATAAAGTCTCAGTTTTACATTTCCAAACACAATTGATCCTAGTTTATTTTCCCTCCTATTGGTTAGCTCCCGCTCCAGTCTGCCCCGTTCATTTTTTATCCTGTACCGTCCCAATTACGTGATCTTTACTGATGCTGTCTCGTATCCCGCAGGATTCCCATGGGAATCCAGTGACCCGTGGGATTCCCGAAAAAATGTCAGCCTCTATTGCAAAGTGAGCACTTTGCTGCCCAGTACTATCTTCTTCTGATATTTTAGTGTTGAGAGGAAGAAAGATACCTGAGATATCATGCCAAGCAGATAACTTATGAGTTCTACAGAGGAGCAACAAGGAGCTTCAGCAGATAATAAAGAATCAGAATCAGAATCAGCTTTATTGCCAGGTTCGTACATACAAACAAGGAATTTGACTCCGGTACACTTTGCTCTTTGGTTTTGTTTTTGCATTACAGAATATACAAATTTACAATGTACAATATACACATATATAAATAAATAATTTATTTATAAATAAATAAATAAATAATAGGAATGCTAACTGAGAAAAAGAACATTATATTTTTTATTCTTTTGAACGTCCAATTTCTACTTGCCACTGAGCATGAAAGATGTGGAACTGATGATAGCCTATTGGAAGTCTTTGACACAAGATAGGATTATTTACAATCTAAGAAATCTATAGAGAGTTTGCTAATAAATGTAGCAATGCTA
The DNA here is from genome assembly GCF_021462225.1 of Girardinichthys multiradiatus. NCBI lineage: Eukaryota > Metazoa > Chordata > Actinopteri > Cyprinodontiformes > Goodeidae > Girardinichthys > Girardinichthys multiradiatus. The sequence goes on along the minus strand of NC_061804.1, from coordinate 39,607,582 downwards.
ATAGCACTAATTGCTAATAAAACAACAGCTTTTCAAAAAAGAGCTTTTCAGACCATTTTACCATCATTTCACACACCAGAAGAGTTACAGAGCTGACAGCAAAACTTC